>NC_133357.1:28446969-29046969 GCF_030506205.2 Paramisgurnus dabryanus | reverse complement strand
AGAGAGTTCTTCAGGGAGAGACCGAACGCAGTCGACGCTTATCTGCTGAACAAGGCGAAATGTAAAGAGGTTCATTTTAAAATTATGAATCACATTTACCCTGCAAAATAATTTTTGAGAGTAAGATTTAATGTTGGAGACTAAAATATATGTCAATTATGCAATGTGGAGATAGAAACGGTTGAACATCTGTTTTTTCAGTGTAATTTAGTACAAGCTTTATGGAATGATGCCTTCTGTTGGATTAACCAAAGATTACCTGTGAGTCTAACTTTATCTTGGGAAGTTATAAAGTTTGGCGTGTTAATTGAGAAAAGAAAGATATCATATGTTGTAAATAATTTGTTGTTATTGATTAAATTTTACATTCACAAATGTAAATTTTGTAAAACTCCTCCATGTTTTGTAGTGTTTAAAGAGGAATTTGCAATATATTTGAAGACATTAAAAAGTATGAAAAGTCCTAAAGCAAGATATTTATGTACTTTAATACAGGATTTTGATTTAGGAATGTGAAATCCCCCTACTACGCTGTTTATTTTCGATGTATCCTTTTCTTTTTTTTTTATGTATTTTTTTTTTTACTTGTTATGTACTGAAGATGAATGTTAAGTCTTTGTGTGTAAATCTCAGTCTTGTTTTATAATTCTCATATTATAAATGCCTTTTTGTATCTTCTTTCAAAGCTTTGAATAAAAAAAACAATATTACAGTCATGTATTAGAGTTGTTATCCACAGTAACCATCACAAGATGGCGCCAAACCTCTATTCATGTGTTGATATGAAACGTGATAGTTAATGGTTGAGTGTCTCCTTAGGTCCCATTCACTCACAATTTGGATATTCTTTTGAATGTGGCATTAGTAAACGTTGTTGTGTTATTTTACAGTATAAAAAGCCTTTTGGGCTAGTGATGTATTGTGATTTTAGAAAGATGCCAAATTAGATGTAAAAGAGAGAGAAACAGATTTTTGAGTTTATGCTTTTTGATATAATAACATTAATATCTAAATACCTAAAGAGAGTTAAAAAAAAGGGTAAAGTCACTACAGAGTAATACAGAAGACTTGCACAACCCTGTAGGAAAATATGACCTTGAACAAGAATTACAGAGATGAAGCTAAAGTTTAACTGAATGGAAATGTATGAAATGTTTATTGTTCTTATTCGATTTGCATGGGTTTACAGATGTTATTTGCTTTATATTATTTCATCCATCCAGAACCCTTTTGGAATCTGTTGTAAACTGTAGGAGATTTAAACAGTTTAAACCGTAAAGTTCCTTCTTCCCTTTAAAGTAACTTATTAACTAACTATTAAAATAACCATTGTAATCCATGCATGGATCCTCATATTTCATTTTTATAAGTGTGCCATTAAGTGGGCTCAATTTTGTGAGGGAACCAGTGTCCTGCTAACTTCCAGGTCATCCTAGTAGCACTCTATTATGGTCATGATTGTTAAATTTCCCAGACATAAAAACATTTAAGCAATAACAACAGAGTGGGCTAGCTGAATCATAGTAGACTGGGTGCATGCAGGAGGGGGTATTTAAAGAGACAGGAGCTAATACACAGAGTTTGAGATGAATTGCTGCAGTCGAAATTTACATCACGAGAAGCCATGTTTTTTTTTTCTTTTACGCACCTAAATGTACCCCAATAATACAAATAAACTTTTCATCATCATGACAGGTGGTCTTTAAATATCAAGTACCTTTATATTGAACCATACAAAGGTAAACAAAATGTTGATGAAATCATATAGTACCATTACTTGCACAGGTCATACTATGGCAAGCATTTTTATCATTTTTTCATTTACATTTACTAGTATCTATTTTCTAGGTACTAGTTCTTATTTTTTTGTTACTAGTATCTATTCGATTAGATACTAGTTCTTAATCATTAGATACTAGTACCTAAAAAATAGATACTAGTGCATATTTTTTAGATACTAGTGCTCATTAGATACTAGTACTTATTCAATAGATACTAGTATCTATTCATTAGATACTAGTTCTTTTTCATTAGATACTAGTACTTATTCCAATAGTGACTATGATTAAATTATACTTTACTAGTTAAGAAAAATATAAAACTAGAACTTATTCTTTAGTTACTATCAACTTTTTTGATCAAAGATATCCTGAACTTTATAGATACTAGTACTTTTTGATTTAAGTATGCAAATAATATGTTGAATAATAATGAAGCAACATTATGTAAGCTTTAAACATTGTAATGTAGAAGTGTCCAATAGGGGTCACTTTTGGGTAACAATTCACAGAATATAAGGTAGGAACCTTTCACAGTTTGTTGACTGCTACACAAGGATAAGCTATGCCACTAAGCAAGTGAGAAATATGCAGCTATGTATTGGTAAATTGTGGATTTTTTGACTGTTTGGATTCTTGCTTCTTTGAAATGAAGACCAATTTAATAAAATCCACAAATTGGCAATTAACTTGTGAGTGGACATTTTAGTTAATAACAAGCCAAGTGTGTGCATAGTGCAAACATTAAAGAGCACTGTCTAGCATCTCTCAGCTGCTTTAAGTAATACACTAGGGATGCAAACGTGTCACATTTCAGCAAAATCCGCTGTTTTGGATCCAAAATAGGTAATTCTTGTGATTTGTCTAGATCCAATAAGTTTTCTAAAACAGGGATGAGTGGCGTCTGCAACGGGGTTGCAGTGAATAAAATCATGAAAATCATCTCCAGCTGTTACAATGTCAATTCACTAACCAGTTTGGTAGGTTATGTTTTACAATTTATAGTCACATTATTTCCTGCAGTCTGTGTACATTGAGCACACATACATAACTCTGTAGTATTTTCTCAACCGGATGCAAAAATACCTTGTGCATATTATGCGCAGAAGAATTGTGCTGAAGTTCATGTCCTATATTTATCTCTTTTTTACATATCACATGATTCTTATCACAGAAACATGCAAGGCAATGACAACACGCATTATTAAGGTCATGGAGTCACGTGCTGTACATTCTGCAGGGTTCCTGTCTTACATAAGATTACATAAAGAAATGAAATTATAAAATGTTTGCCTTTTTAAAAAGTATGTTTTCATTGCCTTTATATGAAAACTTCGTAAGAACAACTTTCAACAACTCAACTTTGACTTTGTACAATTATCAGGAGATAAAGCGTGAACTCAGTGAGAGATGCTGTGCGCTGCATTGCCAAGTCCTCTTCCTTTTTGCAGACTTCAGATTTAGGGTACTTTTAAACTGTTTCAGCAAGTTTATTTTTTTCTGTGTGTTAAAGATGTAAGAATTAAATGTATTATTTATTGGAATTTGGGCCATGAATAGTGATTGGGAAGCTTTTTGGATAGTTTTTAATGTTCATTGGGCAGGTTTGATAAGCGAATCTGGCAACACTGGTTGTGGGATTGAGCTGACATCATTAGATCGTATTATATATAATGTAAAAACATTTTAATTAGATTGCAATGTTTAAGGTACACTGTTAGATGTCGCTGTAGATTTAGCAGTACTTTACTGTAAAAATCCACAGTACTATACTGTATGTGTACATTACAGTACAGTACTGCAGTTCATAATGCATTCTGGGTAAATTTGTTTGAGCGGGAAAATTTTACAGTATATTTTGGTCTTGATGTAACCTTGCTGTAGCCATTGCTGTAATGTGCCAGGTGTACTTGCAATAATCAGAGAAAGTGCGCCAGAGTCAAATCACACAGACAGAGCACAACTCCTGGCTGCAGCTGAAGGAGGACAATTGATTTCTGGCAGTTCGGTAAGTTTGAAATATTTCTGTTTCATGAAAACTTAATTTTTAGTTTAAGAATGTTGTCAATAGTTTGTCACAATATTGTTTTAAACGTGCAATGAGAGAGAAAAACGGTCGCCAACAAAGTTTCAATCTCCCCCAGAAAGTAAGCTTACACACAGATGTCTACCGCTGCTTTAACTCGCTTTACACCTTTTTTTTTAATGAATATAGGGTTGTTTTAACTAAATTATGAGGGTTTTGATGAGTTTATATTGTGTTGAAAGTGTGGTGACAATGGCCCTCATTTATCAAAAGTACGTACACCAAATTTCCAGCGTACACCTGGCGTACACCCAAAACCACGGTGACTTTGAGATTTATCAATATGGACGTTGGCGTACGGCACGCTCAAATCCTACGCCTGCTCAGGAGGTGGTGTACGCACATTTTGAGTTAGTGCAGAAATGCGCAAACACTTCCTAACACCCCAAAACGAACTGACAAACGAAAATATATGATATGACCCACTGTAGAAAAACAAAAACATAGTAATTATAAACTTCAGTGTTTATTTTTATGCAACATGTACTTCAATGTTTAATTTGTGAGACTTTACCGAAGCATTTGATTTGTAGGCATATTCCTTCAGTTGAGAGCCTGTGCGCTTTACCTGATGTTTCAGAGCGAGCATGTGAACGGAGCGGAGCGGAGCCTTGAGCGGTGCGGTAATATTACCATCAAAGCGCTTCTCTAAAAATTCTGCTCGCTCAGCACCGCTCGTTGAACCCAGAACGCCCTTTAATAATTTGCTAGTTCGAGAATCTGTAAAAACGTCTAGCAATAAGTTATGGAATTCAAGCCTTCTACATAAATGTAAAGTAAAAATCAAAGTTAAGATTGGACAGGAAGAAAACATTGAAAAGAAGTGCGGAGAGACTGTAAAAGTCAGCAAATATTCATCCTGGAATCTGAAGCTGCACATTGAAAGAAAACATGGTAATAATGCATCAAAAGGTAAGCTAGTTACATACCATTCGATGATAAATAAATAGCTACACATGAATAAGGTAAAATGCTTGTGTTGAATGGAGCCATAAATCCGATCATGATGACATGCGGACAAAATCATGGCCACGAATTATCTTTTATGCTACATATGGACACTTCTTTTTCTTATTTAGTTTAAAGTATGGCCATAAATATAAAATTCGTTCCCAATATTCAACAGTTTGTTCCTTGGAATTAATTATTATAATATTTCGTAATTACTATTACAATTATTATTACTTCAAATTATGAATTAGTCTAGTAAAACATGTGGATGTCGTGGAAACAAATTGTTAATTTGAATTATATCCGGAGCTCCGTATCAAACTGGATCTTAGCTAACAAACAACTGTATGTAAATACAGAAAAACACACTACAAAAGTTACTACATCATTTTAAAATATTATTTTAAAAAAACTTAACCGAACCATTAAGCAGACATATAATTTAGATGTAGGCAACATTAAATAATAATAATAATAATAATAAATAATTATTCTTCTAAATATCAATTAAGCGTCATTAATAATAAAAATAATAATACAAATTTTACAAAACGTCATGCAATTATTAATGTGTTTTTAAGCCCGCTCTTTAAACTCCCAAATAAAACAATTTTGTTTCTTTCCACTTCCCTGGTGTCTCGTCTTTGCCGTCTTCCATGTGTCAATGTCGTAAAATGAGGGCGTGGGGGAGGTGGAGACTTGAATTTATATGGGCGTGTTATTCTTATGACGATCGTTTTCAGACGCCGCATTTATGAAGGGCAGATATTGCGTACACCTGAATTTCAGAGCTACGCACAGGTTCATAAATCAGGCGGTGAGAGGAATGTAAGCATAATCTTAGGCCAACATATACGCCCGTTTCTACGCAAGAATGATAAATAAGGGCCAATGAAACTATTTTTAACGAAATGGACAAAGACAACCCGCCAGCGCGGTCTTGCGGTCCCAGCATAACGGTCGTTTATCTCGGCGTTTCATCCGTTCAGTTAGCGTCAGAGAAAAGTATTAAGTTCGACTGTTTGGCAAGGCTGACTCGTGGTTGTAAACAGACAGGACTTGACACGCCGTACACATCATACTGTAGTACCGCAGTCCTCCTCCACAGAAGTGAAAACAAGAAACCTCATATTTAACTGGATACATGCATCGAACTCATCGCAGCTTTAACTTCGACCAAATATCATTCAGACCTGGGCTCATCTTAATATCAGATGAACGAAAGGGATTGCCGCGCTTATTGTTGTTGTTATTATATTACGGTATATCAGCAAAAGCAGAGAATATCTTCTCTAAAGCGTTTTACACGTCCAGTAAGTTGTCCAATACATTTTTATGGCATATTGTTTCCACCACTTCAGATGCATTACATGCAGTATATTTAAGTTTCCAAAACACATCAAATCAATGCACGAAAAGAGAATGGGCTCCGCATTTACGTACCTTTGTCTTCTCGTCTCTGTCATCTGATCCTTCATCTCTGGATGTAAAATAGTCCATTATAACATCGTGTAGGAAACTGGCATCACCAGGATTGCTCAGATTTAGGCGATCATGTTTATCTTTAAAGTGAGCAGCTAGCTACTAACTTGTTAAAAAACTTTGCGTGAAATAGCGTGTTACACCGCAGCCGGTCCGGGTAAAACATTAAAGGGACAGTCTTTTTACCTTGTCACTATAAATCGCTATTTTCTGCACTAAACGAGACATTTTCAGAGATTTTCTGTAGACAAGATGTTATAATTAAAAAAAGACTTATTTAGATATTTATATATAATATATAATATAACAACTAATATATATATATATATATATATATATATATATATATATATATATATATATATATATATATATATTTGTTTTACAACTGACTTAAAACTTACAGTAATGTTTTATTTGTTAGCATAGCATGATATTAGATTTAAACACTTAATACATTTTTAAATCAATCACTTTGTCTCTGCACAATGAACATTATCAAATATTATTAATGTTGTAAAATATATTGTTCATTGTTAGTTCATATTAGCTAAGGCATTACCAAATGTTAAGTAATAAACTATTGTAGTAAAGTGTTACTAAATTTTCTTTTACCATTTCCTTCACAATGTCTATTTATTTCTATGGCTAACAGATTTTGTAACATTTGTCTTTTTTACAGTCTTACCATTGCTTGTAAGCTGGATTGGGTAAGATGGATCATCTTTAAAGGCACCAGGCAAGTACATGATGTACAGTTACAAGTCATGTATTTTTTCGACTGCAATATTAAATGCTTTCACGTCACATGCAAAATTACACAGGAATGTGGCTGACTTTTTATTTGTAGTTTACATGAGTGTCCTTGCACTTTATCAGGAGTTAAGGCAGATGTGGAGGCACAACGGGTGACACCAGACACACACCAAGCACATTATGTTCGGTAAGTTTGTACTTTACCACTACAGCTTCTTTAAATACCCATGTATACACTCATTCACAATTCCCACACACAACACTGTAACACGACCATACACAACATGTACACAATTGTCTAAGTTTGCCATGTAGAAATATACAAACAGAAATATTCAGACTTTGGTTATAAGAAATTTAATTTAATAATTGTATTTATTTAGCAGAGGTGTCCCTGGACTTTATTGACAAAATATTTTGTTTTCAGAATAAAAAGTTGTGTCCAAATCAGTAACAGTTGTACTTTCTGTTCAGGACATTCAATCATGACATGACCCATGTGGATGCTGTCCATTGAGGAAAGAGTTTGTTCCGAGGTAAGTGAATCTTCTGTATTTTAATGTAATTAGGTGTGGAACAGTAGAATAAGAGCAAAAGGTTTCAGAATAGGAGTAAATTCAAGGCTGAGTTTAATTTTTTAAGAATCTTTTTCTATCTTATATTTGTTGACTTAATGTTTATGATATTTCTAACAGGTTTCTGGATAGAATTAATTCCAAAGATGGGAAAAAGTGCACATCCAGACAAGGAGCAAGCAAAAAGACAAGGAACTTGGTGCAGAGAAAAGCTGTGGCCATTAACCCCCATGTGAACAGCTTCATGCAGTCCCTGATTGAGTTCGAATGGACGACTTCAAAGTAAAGGCCACTGTGGTCTGTCTGCCAGTTTAATGCATTTATTTTTAGTGTTAAATGAAATTCAAGTAGAATATTTAAAACTATGGGCCAGTGTTCTTTTTACCACAGTGAAATGTTACCTTTTAGTCGATGATGGACTTTAAACTGTAAACTTCAAACTATGGAACAGTGTTCTATTTGCCAGAGTTAAATATGTTACAGCAGGGGTCTCCAAACTTGTTTATACTTGTTGATTTTATTTTATGTTACTTGATTATATGTTTATTATTGTTTAAAATCTTGTTTTAAATATGTTTGTTTCAATTAAATGTTTTTTTTAAATAAAATTTTGATACAAACATTGCTTGGATTGCCTTTTAATTCATTATGTTTTAATTTAGCATTTTTACCATATTAATAACTATAGATTTAAACCTAAATCTCTAGCTATTTTATATTATATTATTGTATTAATTGTAATAAGTAATAAATAGTATTTATGGGTCAATATAGACATTACAGCAAATTACTGTAAAAATAGACTACTGTAATAAAATATTGTAAAATTACAGTACAGTACTGCTTTGTAACTATACAGTACTAGTTTGTGTACTGTAAATGGTATTACAGTACAGTACTGTAAAACCAAAATACAGTAACTTACTGGCAACCGTGCTGCCAGTACCGTACTGTAAAAATACAGGGAAATCGTTAACAGTGTACATGTAAACTGTACTGTCTTAACCTAAATCATTAAATTCATTTGTATTGACAATTTTTTTACATGTAAACAGGGCACTTTGGTTTTCCAAAGTTACTAGCCACTCATCATGTTCGCTGGCCACAATTTTGTTGTTGGAAAAATATATTTTATATTATTAAAATTGACTTTGGCATGCTAAAATTACATATATTAGCTGGTATATACCTGGTATTAATACAGATCATATCATATATTTAGCTCCATGAAAAACAATCTGCCACTGAAAAAAATCTTGAACTTTATCGGCTTCTTCTGAACTCTTTTCATCATCATCATAATCATCATCATCATTGTCCTCTATCGCCCATTGTTTACTTTAGGAAAGTGTATTTTGTTATACTGTGACTGTCAAGAAGGGTTTGTGTTTGCAGTTGCTTGTTCTGTTCATCTTACCCAGTTCATATCACCGTTTACCATCACTCTGTTGGATACGTGTTGTTTGTTTAATAAACTACCTGTTGATTTGACATCTATGTCAATCCCATCTGCCTGCCTCCCATAACAAAAACAATAACATTCACATAGAGAATAAGATGTAATTCTGGAGGTGCTAAGGTTATACAGCTGGGTGTTAAGGCATTCTCCTAACCTAAAATAAAGTCAGATGTATTCTCCAAACACACTGAAAACTGTTTTGAATAACTTGAAAGTTTTAGGTTGAGGCAATACTCAATCCAACCTAAAACAGGGGACATTACTCCATCTGTGATTTCAATAGATTACTCTTAATCTAACACCCCCTCCAGTATCTTTATTTTAAACACTTAAATCATAATAGAAATTACTTGACACGTTTTTAAACTAAGAAACATTAACAATTTATTTTGCCAGGCAGGTTACACTTAAATCAACCATTCTGTTATTAAAACTCATCAATAAAAAATATTAACATTAATATTTTATATGATTTAATATTTTATAACATTAATAAACCTCTCCACTGGTGGGTTTCCTTTGATTTCGGACAAAAGTATGTGTGCATTCTTGCCTAGAGAGTGTGCACGCACTTTAAATCTCTTCAATCACTTCCATGCAATTGTTTTATCTTTCCCGAAGTGTACGTGTGTGCGCTCAGACTGCGTCCCGTACATTCGCAAATCCATCAGCTCTCACGCTCTCTCTGGTAAAAAGGTGGTGCTTTGGTTCGCAACGCTCCGCTGATCGCACGCGCCTCTCAACAGTCTCAGTACGTTGCGCTGGGTGCAGGGAGTGCTCATGGAAGTTTTAGTTTCCCAGTATCAGTTTGCATTGTTTATAATTTCGCATAACTTTTAAGAAAATTACAATAAAAAAAGTATATTCAACCAGCCAAAGTGGCCACAGCCGAAATCTACCCGCATTTGGCGGGTGTTATTGTCAAGCCCTGCATAAGATCATGTTTTATTTTTTTTTTGCAGATACCCAATTATGTGAGCCTGAAGGCTAGAAGGAAAGTTAAGGTTAAATAATTTTTGATGAAGAGATAAAAGGGGTTGAATGAATGTAAACAGCCCCACCTGAGGGTCAAATGCAGATTATATTGCTTTACATTGTTATTGTTTAACCTGCTGCCTTACAATATTCATACATACTGTTTTAGAGCTGTGACAACTGTCGTGTGAACAGAACAGACCCTACAGTAGGTTTATCTACCTGTTCTTCTGAACTGCCAATAATCAATCCAAATGTCATAATATGAGATTAATTCAACTCTCTACCATGATGAAGAAATTTTTTTACATAATATTATTCACCCAAAGCAATAAATATTAAACAAAGTCTTTATTTGCGTCTTTATGCTAACCGATTAGCCAGATATGCTCACATTTACAAAGCCAGTTACTAAACCATCAATATCACTTTAAAAAGTATAATACATTGTATTACCATGTAAACTCTGATTGGATGGTTGAGGGGTACTCATGTTTATGTAATGATCTGTTTGAATCAAGATATCTCCAAACAGCTTCTTACTAGTTCCTTTTGAGATTGAAGATATCTCCAAATAAATAAGTACTAGTAGTTATTCTGTTTTTGATATCAACTAATCATTTCTGATAGTATCTATTCCAACAGTGACAAGTATCTTTTTAAATATTACTAGTAACTAATAATTAGATACCAGTAAGTATTATTTAACACTGGTGCTCAATCATTAGATACTAGTACCTATTTATAGACACTAGTAGTTATTCATTAAGTACTAGTACTTATATCTTAGACACTAGTGTCTTTTACAATAGGTACTAGTAACATTTTTAATCCTACTAGTCACAACTGTTTTTGTACCTGTCATATGGAATGACTAGTCAAAATGGCCACTGTATAGTAAAATTAAAAATCTTACTAGTAAAATAAATTATCTTACTAGTTTCTATTAAAAAAGTACTAGTGTCTAATGAATAAGTACTAGTATTTATTAAATAAGTACTAGTAACTAATTAATAAATACTAGTATCTAATAAATAAGAACTAGTATCTATTTAAAAGGTACTAGTATCTTATGAATAAGTACTAATATTTGTTTAATAGGCATTAGTATCTAATAAATAAGTACTAGTATCTAATGAAAAAGAACTAGTATTTAATGAATAGATACTAGTATTTATTAAATAAGTACTAGTATCTAATTAATAAGTACTAGTATCTAATAAAGAAGCACTAGTATCTAATGTTAAAGTACTAGTGACGATTGGAATACATACTAGTCAGAATTGAATAGTTGATATCTGAATGACCGATCTTCATAGAAATCAATGGGAAATTTTTGAAATTTGTTACTAGTAACAATGGAATAATTACTAGTCACTATTCCAATAAGTACTATTATCTAATGAATAAGCACTAGTATCTATTTAAAAAGTACTAGTATCTAATGAATAAGTACTTGTATCTAATTAATAAGTATTAGTATCTAATAAATAAGCACTAGTATCTAATAAATAAGCACTAGTATCTATTTTTTAGTTACTAGTATCTAATGATTAAGAACTCTCTAACCAATAGATACTAGTATCTATTGAATAAGTACTAGTATCTAATGAATAAGCACTAGTATCTAAAAAATAAGCACTAGTATCTATTTTTTAGGTACTAGTATCTAATGGTTAAGAACTAGTATCTAATCGAATAGATACTAGTAACAAAAAAATAAGAACTAGTACCTAAAAAATAGATACTAGTAAATGTAAATGAAAAAATGTCAAAACGGCTTGCCATAGTCCAACATGCTAAATGATTAACACACAGGCTAAAATAGGTTTCTTAGAGGAGAAGGGTGTGGATGACTAAATGGCAACCTTTGTTCTTATAAAAAATGTAGTTGTAGTGCAACATTTATAAGCTTGGTTTAGGTCTCAGTCAAGCAAGCCCTTTTTAAAGCATCTGAATCTAGTCTTTAATTAGTTTTAAAGAACAACATTTCTACATCTGCATTAATACATTTGGCTGATGTGCACTCAACTGAAGATATATATTTATCA
The DNA here is from genome assembly GCF_030506205.2 of Paramisgurnus dabryanus. Taxonomy (NCBI): domain Eukaryota; kingdom Metazoa; phylum Chordata; class Actinopteri; order Cypriniformes; family Cobitidae; genus Paramisgurnus; species Paramisgurnus dabryanus. Next base: position 29,034,856 of record NC_133357.1, on the reverse strand, counting down.
ACATCTGTCATTTCTTCATAGAGCTTTCAGTTTAGTATGTGTGTGTAAATGTTTATGCGTATAGACTAATTACTTATGTGTGGGGCTCAGTGTACACCCTTCAGAATCACAACTAGAAGTAGCATAGCACCCTAATGAAAGAATCGATACACGGCTTTGATTTCCCAGATATTAATTCCACTGTGATAAAGGTCTATTCAGTCCGTCTGGTGTTTTTTGTTTTGTGTAGGTGTTATATTTGTTTGGTCTAAATAAAAAAACATCCCTATCCTTCAGGTTTCCTGTGGATGACCAGTTGTCAGTCACGGCATCGTAGTGTGAGCTTTTAAATAAGGATGTGTGTCACCTTCGGGACAGGTGGCGCGATCCAAGTCCGACCTGGAAATGATGGCTATGTTCGGACGAGCAGCCAGGGAGGTTGGCCTTGAGTGGTTTCTCGGTGCCTGGCCATGTCAGCCTCAGACGTCACGCCGACAGAATGCTGGCTAAACGTCTGATGTTTATCAAACACTTTTCTGGAAACCCTGTGGGAACGTCACGTCATCTTTGATTGGTTGAAATATAAAACCAATCAAAGACGACGTGGCCGGCAGATAAAAATAATGCGTGCCAATATTAATTGGTCTTTCTAGCGAGTTCCCAATTTTTCGGTCATCGACGTGACATCTCCATTCCATACATTCACGAAACGGGGTTATATCTGTAACTGAGACATTTTAGGTTGAACAATTCATCCTTGCAAGATTCAAGTCAATTAACAAAAACATTTGTCTAAAAGATAACCTAATCTGGCAAATTGTCAATGTGAAATATTAGTTTAAGGTGTCCCCAGAATGTGGCTTTGAAGTTTCAGGATCCTTTTTGTGTTTTTTTGTGTGTCCCTTAAAATGCAAATTAGCTGCTGCTTTCCTTACTGTTTACTGTACTTATGCTGGAAAAATACACCAATAAGTACAGATTAATAAGACAATCACCTTACTTCATTGTTTATAATGACACGTGGTAATGAATTTATGACATAACTGTGGTCTTGTTGCAAGTCATGTGTTGTTCATGTTGTAAGGTTTACTGACTATGTTGCTGAGGTGTTTTTGTCTGTTCCCAGACTGTAATCCCATGGGGGTTTGTTTTTTTTCTCCTCCCCTCCCTCATGTAATGCTGTACTTCTTCCTTAATGCTCTGTTGGCCTGTTCTGTCTACCCCCTTGTTTTTATGTATTGTATGTATGGACAGGTTGATGGTTTCATTTCACTGGTACCTGTGACCATGTGACAATAAAGCTTCATTCATTCATTTAGTCTTTGGATGGTTGTGGGCGGGGACTCCGCAAAGTGGCATCAGTTTGTTCAGAAAACACCAAAAGGTAATCCCATGAGAATGTTTTTACTGGGATTTAACCCTGGTGAACCCAAGAACCCTTATCTTGGCAGCAATTAACATTTGCCAAATTTGACCGGGATCTCCAGGGTTAAAAAAAATGGAGTGGGCAGATCTTCACTACAGGTTTGTTGTGTAAATACACAGGTGACAGACAGTTAAACAACATGTACAAGTGAAATTCTAGTATTAGGTGACCTTCAAATTTTTAATCTTTTAATCTTTAATCTTGTTTGTCTTGATGACATCAATCTGTTAACTCATCCAACTGTCAGCTCCATTTCTAAATGAACCAATTACTTTTCTAGATCAGACCAGTAAAAAAACCCTAGCCACACCCTCTACAAGTTAATCTTTAAAAGCAAGCTGTTGGTTTGAGGATCCTACGCACCTTGCATTCTTTGCATATAGGGAAGTACGGGGATTGATTGTGCCAGGAAACTTCAACAAACATGATTGCAGTTTTTAACAGCTAACTTTAGTATAAAAATAAGTTGATTAAGTAACCTACTATCAGTGTAAGACGATTTGATGTCGCTGATGAGGTACAGAATAGGATTTGTATTTAATGTATTTTATGAGTAAAACACTTTGTTGCAGAAACTATATAGACCAGGGGTTTTCAAACTTTTTGTGCGTGTGGACCACTATTTGTAATCAAGAATTTTCGCGGACCACCTCATAATAAAATGTGTCTACACAAAGTCCTGAATTAATCTGCACCTCTAAAAAGGCTTACTAGCACTAAAACTATAACTGGTCATCACATCAGTACAAAAGATTCTTAAAACATATTCTTAAAAAAATATATATTATTATTAAAAAAATATATTATTTTATATTTTATTTAGCCTTTACACGGACACCTGCAGTACCCTCACAGACCACTAGTGGTCCGCGGACCACAGTTTGGGAATGGCCGATATAGACTATTTCATGACAATCGTACAAATTAAAGTAACCTTTAACATTTAAAAAAATATATATATTAAATCACGTTTGACTTGAAATGTTTGCATATTTCTCCTGCTTCAGAGAGGATGAGGCAGGGGCACTTACCTCATCATCATAGCAATGGTTTGTAAAGTCAGATTGCATCAAATTTAGTTGCATTTGTTGTATAATCATATCAAAACTGTCAAGTTTTCACGTAATTACATTTCTATATACTGTATTGTTTAGCAATTATTATACATATTGTGTCCTATATGGGTTAACTTAATAGTTATGCAAATAGAAATCACCCATTCAGTGTTTGCGATCTCATAAATAAGCAAATAAGTATGTTCATGTACAGCATGAAACAATAAACTCTAAACACACCCAGCAATCATTATTAACCCAGGGTGAAGTATAAACTCTGCAAAAGAAGATAACCCAAATGTATTTTCTTAAATATATAGGAGTTAATTGTCCAAGATAGAAAATAGAAAATATTTAAATAGTTTTATACACAGAGCAGAGGTGGGTAGAGTACCCAAAATCTGTACTCAAGTAAAAGTACAAGTACTTATACAAAAATGTACTCAAGTAAAAGTATCAATATAATTGTTAACTTGAGTAAGAGTAAAAAAGTATTAGATGAAAAAACTAATCAAGTAGTTAGTTACTCGTTACTTCCGATCTGATAAAGAAGTAGCGCAAAAGCACTGAATTTCAGACTACTTGGAGGGTTTTCACAAACCTCTCCTTAAAAGTCTCATTGTTCTGCTTATATAGAAGTAAAGCAGCCTATCTCAGTCCTGCAATGGGTACATTAACATCACATAACGTGTCATTTGAGAAAAAATCTCAAACACACACACAGATGTTTTTCTGATGGTTAACTCTGTATTTATTTTCATGTTCACAACACAAACTTGTCAGCATCTGCCTTTAAACATGCAAACGGTAAACAAAAAAGAATGTGTGTGTCTGTTTGTTATCATGTTTTTATATGAATAGGTTATTTTCATTTCCATTAAAGTGCAATTACTGAACATAAACAGGAGCAAATCAACTCTACATTTATTATAATATATAATACATGTTTCTTTAAAATCAAACTTTATTCTTTTATTTTTATTCATTTATTCTTTAGGAAGGATTTAAATAAAATACAATCCCGTTTTTATTTGAATGTATTTTCTACACATTAGTGAGGTGTCTGGATTTGTGTACAAATGCAAGACGTCCTTACATTTTGCTGTTCAGTTTGTTTAGTTGTGGGGAAATTATACGGAAATGTGCAGATGAACGTGCTGTTTGTATGATTTAACTTACACTAGGTTTTGTCATCGCTTGCACAAGAGTTCATATGGCAAAAAAGACTCAGACAGTGTGTGAAATGACCATTAATAGTGTTCAAATAGACATTACTGACACTTACTTCAGGTTGGATCTTGAATTCTTGTACGCTGAGATGTCAGCTCGTTCATTGAACAAAGCATGCATCGCATTATGAAACTATTCTTTTTGACCTCTTTGAGTGAAAACATAGACCGAACTTGAAGCCGCCATGCATGATCTGCCTCCGATATCTCGCACAACGCACACGCGCCCTCATCTGCTTCTCCTATAATCTACGCGCGGTCACACGCGCTAAAGGGTGACGCAGCATGTCTCGCGAAACTTTCGAACACACCCTATAAACTTTAATAAAATATATATATTCATTAATTATTACCATTTGAAAGTAGCGCAGTAAAGCCCCCGAATGTAGCGAAGTAAAAGTACAGTTTTTTCACTAGAAATGTACTTGAGTAAGATTAAAAAGTACCCATCCTTAAATTTACTCTAAAAGTACTAGTTACCCAAAAAATGTACTCAAGTACATGTAACGAAGTAAATGTAATTCGTTACTACCCACCTCTGCCAAAGAGCAGACCAAAAGTCAAAAACATTCACAGCCACCCCCCTCACCAATCAACCATTAAATAATACAGTAACAGAAATCAGCAACAGGAGAACCTCTGTTATAAGCAGGGCTGTAGGTGCAGTGTTAGCGCCCCCTGGCTGTGAAGCTTCAGTAAGTTGAGAAACTCTTTTGGCATTGCGTGAACACCACGTTTGGGTCCTACATTGTCAAAATAGTGATGTGGAATTTCCTGCTGCTCCAGATTGGTGTCAAATGGCCAGAATCCATAAACGTGCACGTGATCACACAGCTCTAGTGCTACATTAATTAACATGAACCCGCTGGAGAGGCGTACGGGTTTCAGGCCCTGCCTCTTCCAGAAATCACCCAGGTTCTTCATGTAACTGGAGGAAAAGAAGACCATCTGTTGTTGGGGTCTGATTGGATGGAGCACTTTGAAGGTATTGACGGATAGCCGAGTGTAGGCTGCATATGTAAACGCTGAAATGATCAGTATGGAGTTACCATACACACTCACACGCTCCACTAATGGACCTGGGTTAGACTTCAAATTTTTGTAGCTGTAGAGAAACAAACAAGAGACACATTCACAAACCCTCTTAAACAATAGTTGATATAAAACATTGATATGAAACAAAGATTACACTGAAAACTAAATTCTATGATATAATAAATACTTAAATGAATCACAGTTAAATGAATATGCCAGTAGTTTGCTAAGAAGCCTTCATAAGAAGTCAATTTAATACATTTATGTGGAAGTTAAAAATTAGTTTGGGTGTCAGTTTCATTTTCATCTCATCAAACATAAGTTATCCATTTTGTATTCAAGTCTGTCAATCTTATGAAGAAAAAGTTGTTCACAAAGGGCACACGCTCTTGGATTCTATTTGCACAGTTTTTTAATATTGGTCTGTGTGAACACATGGGGGCAGTCGGTTTAGCGCTGTAATTTAGCAAAGTAACGTTTCTAAGTCAACATCTTATCTCTGTGTTAAAACAAAACATCCTGCATAGAAGTGAGGTTCTAAGCCGTACAAGGAAATAAAAGGTGGATATAAAAGCTATCAGTGGTGTCAAAAGTATTCATATTCATTACTCAAGTAGAAGTATAGATACTAGGGTTTAAAAAGACTTTTGTAGAAGTTGAAGTATCAACTCATGCTTTTTACTCAAGTTAAAGTGAAAAAGTACTGGTTTCAAAACTACTTAAAGTATAAAAGTAAAAGTAATGTAAGGAAAAAATGTCGTTACGGAAAAAAGCCTAGGCCGCACCACAGGGGCCTTTTGTGCACTACCCTATCTCCTCTAAAACATGTTTCTAAAGGCCATAATAACTATAGTGTTATATTAAAAATGTTAAAGGGGTCATATTATAGGGCTAAAAAGCACATTACTGTGTGTATTTGGTGTAATACAATGTGTTCGTGTGGTTTATGGTAAAAAAATAATTCTTTTCCACATACCATACATTTTTTTAGCACCTCTAAGTCCCGCCCATCTGAAACAGGTCGATTGGTACAAAGCTCATCGTTGTGAAAAAAACGCGGTGTCAACGGGTGTGAACTGATTGGCCAGCTATCCAAGTGCGTTGTGATTGGCCGAATACCTCAATAACGTAATCGGAAATATGACGCTCCTTGCCAAGTTTTGGAAGATGAGCTCCCAAAACAATAGTGAAAGACACGAGATACTATCGTATTTACTACTACCTTATCAACACGAGCCTGAATCTGGCCCAGAAAACACGGATGGCTAAGCTAATCTTTCAACTTTAGCAGCGCGATGTGAGCAGAACGTAACAGATGGTAAGGTAAGGATACTAAAACATAAACCATGTTTGCATTTGTGAACGTAGAAACAACTAATCTAAGCACTATTCTGCACTTCTCAAATCTCGCGTTTGGATCATCATTAGGAAATGCATTAAAACACTCTGCACCAAACTCGTCTTTGAATCGTCAGTGAAGAAATGTATTAAATATGAAAACATCGGCTACTTACAGGATGTCAATGTAGTTGCAAAATTACAACTGCTCCACTTTTTAGACGAAGCCTTTGTGTACATCCAGCGGTTGTACTCCGCGATGTTTAGAAAGTAATCCTCCTTAAACTGTGCAGCACACAATCGAACATTTGGGCTGTACTGTACTGAAACAGTGTTGTAAATAAAACCTAACCACTGGTTTCTTAATGTTGGAATGCCAACCAAAGTAGTTTTGCAACGAAACACAGCGTCTGCTCGACATGGCGGAAACAACAATACTACAGCGTGATTGAAAGTTACACCCTCTATCTTTGGGTATATGAGGGTGGTGTTATGAAAATGTTCAAACCAGTATGACGTCTAACTGCATGGGCGTGTTAAACGAGCCGTTTTAGGTGGGCGTGGATGAGGCTTCACATTTTAAAAGAATATCTCTTTGGATTTGAAACTTTAATTTTTGCAACTTTACAGATCTTTTATGTGCACAGAAATCATTTAACACTCTAAAAACAAAGGAAAACATGCAATCTGACAATTTGACCCCTTTAATGTAAAAAAATTTGGGATGCACTAGGGCCAGGGGTAGGCAACATCAGTCCTGGAGTGCCAATGTCCTGCAGATTTTAGCTCCAACCCTTATAAAACCTTGGCTACCTGTAGTTTCAGGTGACTTTATAAACCTTTATTAGTTTGTTCAGGTCTGCTTGATTAGTACATCGGCACTCCATGTTGCCTACCCCTGCACTAGGCTATCTGTTTCAACCACATACGGTACATGCCCATTAAAAATGAACGCATTTCAATACAATGCGAACAAATACATTAAAGCAGTGGTTCTCAAACTGGGGGCCGCGAGATGGTGCCAGGGGCCCCAGTTTTATAATAGTTTATGAAATACATTACTTTATTATAAATTCTGTGTAATTAAACCTCAGAAAAATAAGGCTACTAAACAAAAGCAATACATTGTATAATTTAATATGTTTTGTTTAATTCAAATTGTAAGTTTTAGAATGTTTGACATACATTTTATTTGGGGGGTCGTGAAGGAATCCACTGTACACAAGGGAGGTGCAAAAAAAAAGGTTTGATAACCACTGCATTAAAGAACCATATATGTGTACTACTGAGCATTAACATGTGTTCCATAGAGAGGAAGATATGATGACTAGTTGCCTATAAATATTGTAATGGTGCAAAAAGTCAAACTTCAGAGCAGGGCCGCTGCTGGCAAAACTTTTACAGTGGTGCCCTCTTTAGTTAAAAAACAACAAAATCACACACAACTATAGTATGTGTGAGAATAGAAATATGCTATTGTTATCATTTATAATTGTATTTTGACAGCAACACAAACTACAATTATACAAATATGCTATTATATATTATAGCCTATATTCCTGCATCTGTACTTGTGTAGCTAATGGACTTTAGTCCACTTTACTTTAGTCAGTATAAATCCAAGCAATTTTGGAGAGTTACTAAATGTCTTTCTTGTCAGGTTTAAGGAAACAGCTGATGTCTATTAACAAAAGCAAAAGTTGGTATCTGTGGTTATGTGTTTTGATTGATTTAACACTCAAGCATTCAGATAAGTAGGTTTTGTTAATGCAAATAAAATTTAGGGTAGTTATTAGCATATACAAAACAACAATGTTTTTAGCATAGATATCTTTGCCATGCTTCAAAACGCAACGCAGCACAATGTCATTTAAGTTGAACAACTGAAGTTACATGATTTAAATTGGTACATTGTTATACTATTTAAATCACACAGATGAGTTGGTGTCAGCAGACAGCTATATATTTACACAGGCTTGTGAATGTGAACTGACCTGAAAGTGATGCGAGAGTTTTATTTCGTACTTTTCCATTTGAAGACAGAATGCTGCGTTCTGTTACTGTACAAACGGATGGTGGATGATATCAAAGCATCGCGAGAGCAAACTGCTCCGTATGCTATCTAATCGCTCTCGCGGTTCTTTTATGTTTCTCTGTGCAGCAGCATCGAACAAACTTTTGATCATCTGCAGTCAGCTGGGGGGGGGGGGGGGGGGGCGGGGATTGCGTACAAACCAATAGGGAGTCGGAATGGTGTATGTTTATACTTCTCATCCAACCACAATCACATTCATCTGGATGATGCTATTTATCAAGATAGGTTTTTTTTAACGATGGCAAGCCGGAATGTAAAAAAAGAAAACAAGCCGAAATAATAGAAGTAACGAGGCGATTTTTAAAATGTAAGGAGTAGAAAGTACAGATAATTGCATGAAAATGTAAGGAGTAGAAGTAAAAAGTCGTCTGAAAAATAATTACTCCAGTAAAGTATAGATACCCAAAATATCTACTTAAGTAAGGTAACGAAGTATTTGTACTTCGTTACTTGACACCTCTGAAAGCTATACAACCCCGTAAAACAGTCCTAGGCCCTCAGCACTAAACCTAACCCTAAAATCTGATGACTGTCAGTAATGTTTTTAAGGATCAACAAGGATGTTGACCCAGGAACATGTGGAGTTCAGTGGAATAAGGGCGTGTGTCGATTTATTTGCTGCATCTGCTTAAAAAGTGTTATCTCATAAATGAGTTTAACATTTATTAGTACTATTAGATAGGACAGCTGGTAAAACTGAACATCACCAAAATCAAAGCAAATAGTATTTCAAATTCAAAGGGTTATTTGGAATGATTTTCTCATTAATTACTCATCCTCATGTCGTTCCACACCTGTAAGAACACAAATTAATTGATATTTAATGAAATCTGAGAGCTTTCTGAGCCCCCATAGACAACAATGCAACTGTTAGGAGTCTGCCATAATCTTGTTGGTAATTATATCTAGTTTTGTATGGCAGGGTTCTAACAGTACTATGTTTTATGTGGGAGAACGTGGTTTTAGTGTTGTCATATTAGACCAAGTTTTTCCCGTGTCTTGTGACTTCTTCCCTGCTCCCTTGTATTCTCTTGTTTTTGTTTTATGTCTTGTTTAGTCTAGTGTACTGTTTTCATGTGTGTGTGTGTATATATATGTTTGTATATATATATATATATATATATATATATATATATATATATATATATATATATATTTATTTATGTTTATGTATATATATGAATATATTTATGGTTTTGTCTTGTTGGTGATGTGGGTGTTTTGTGTTTGTTTCGCAGGTCCACGTGTGCTTCTTCTCAGGTGTTCCTGCTCTGTGTGATTGCTCTCCTCATGTCTTCCTCACCTGTTGCTTGTCATCCCGTCATCTTGTCAGTGTATTTAAGCCCTGTGTGTTTAGTGTGTGGTTGCAAGTTCGTTTGTCAATGTCAGTACTGTGTATGTACTCGCCAGCCACTAGCTTTGCTAGGTTCTAGTCCTGTCTTGTTGTGTGCTTTTGATGCGTCTAGTTTGTTCATTTATTGTTTCCCTTATTCTGTGCTCTCTGCTGCCCAGGAGTCATTCTCTAGATACTGTTTCGGTGATCGCTGACTGTTATAGAGACTGTTTTCTCCATCTGCCTGTTTAAGGACTGCAGTGCTATCTGCCAAGTTGTCCACTGCTCTGCTCTCCTCCTCAGCTCCGACTGTCAGTTGGCTGGGCGCTGTCCAGCGTACCCATTCAGGGTCTGCAGCCGCGGTCCAGCTTGGCTGGTGTATGCACCGCGGCATTGGTTCATCTCAGAGGATCATTTACCCCGTCAGTAAGCAGTGGAACATTTTGTGGTGTTGTGGATTTAATTAACTGTTTTACTATACTCTCTCCCACCGTTCGTTTGTCTGGCCGGAGCCCGAACGTGTGTGGCTTGTCTCCCCAGTGTCTGTGTGTGCTCCTCGCCCCAGCCGTCTGCCTCGGAGTGGCCTTTGCGCCCAGACGTGCCATTGTCTGTTTACATTCATTATCTGCTAAATAAACATTTTCTGTTATCCGCACTGGGATCCATTTGCCTGTTTTCCCCTACCCTAACAGCAACTCACAACTTTCAGGACCTAGAAAAGCAGTAAAGACATTGTCAAAATAGTCTGTGTGACTACAGCTCTTCAATCTTTATTTCATAAAGTCAGTCTGACGTGTATTAATGAAAACAGCACATGCATTGTGTGTCAGCCATAGATATATACTGTATGTATACATAGATGTCACATTCATGCAGCCACTTACCCAATTTATGAAAAAACTGAAGCCAAAACGTTATTTACTAATTTTAAACTCTGTGTATGTTTTGATAATCGTTCTGAATCTGATCTCTAACAAAATCCTTCACAAAAATGCAATTATTTCAGCTTTTTGCCAAAAAAATTTGATTTTTAAAGAAAAATACCCATATTTAAGAGTTTATAAGTAGAGAAAAAATATATAGATATAATAAATGTTTTTCCCATTTTGTTTGTTTATTTGTTTAAAAACAGATGGTCTGTTCTTTAATTTGATATATTTGTATGTTTATATATTTTTAGGAGAAAATTTTCCTGGAAGGCATTTTGTGAAAACACAAAAAATATTGGCGGGTAACTTTTCAAAAAATTAAGGCATGTACTGTATATGGCTGACACACGACACTATTGTTTCACAAATGCATGTGCTGTTTTTGTAAACTTTTAAATGCAAAATATATTATCTTCATTTCACATAATGAAGATTGAACTGCTGTAGTCAAACAGACTATTTTAACAATGTCTTTCCTGCCTTTCTAGGTCCTGATTAGGTCCTAGTTGCATTGCTGTCTATGTGGGCTCAGAAAGTTCTCGGATTTTATCAAAAATACATTAATTTGTGTTGTTACAGGTGTGGAATGAGTTATTAATGACAACATTTTCATTCTGGGGTAAACAAATCCTTTAATATTTAACAATAAGCATCAAATGCCGTTTGCAGTTCTATAGTTTACATTGCACATTTTTAAAATGGGTCAAAAGAGAATACTGAGTGCTTTGGGTCATTACTGTGGCAGGTCAATAGCGAAAACCATTATTCGCTAGATTGGCATATAAACACATAGGAGGGCAAGATTGGCATATAAACAAAACAATCTATGTGAAGTATAACTTGTATAACAGAATAAGTATAAATGCCTCATCTGAAGTTAAGACTTGAATTGTAATAATGAATTATGAAAACTGAAACTTGTCAAGCACTGGTTTGGTTAAATATCCTATTTTCCTTCTCTTGATTTTACATCTCTTTGGGTATGCAAGTGTGTGTTAGTACATGTTAACGATATGCAAAGTTACAAATCCCAAAGTCTACAATGACGCAAAGAGATATCTCCATCTGATATCTCTTTCCTTGGAATACAATGAACACAAGGATTGTAAGGAACAGTTTACTTCATCAGCATGTTGACATGGACGTGCACATCATCATAACTCGCCCGGTTCTGACTCACAGCCGGACAGCCTATGTTTTTTTTATATTTATATTTCATATTCAAAGGAGCAATACAAGAAGCTTTCCTATCCACTATTAAAATGTCCACCCCTTGTTTATCTCCAATTCTTAATACCCAAGATTGAAGACATACTATACTATTTCATGGTTGGTCATATTATGTTCATTTGAAATATTTTTTTTATTGAAAGCATATTGTGGATTTGGCATAAGATGAAAATACAATCATGCACATAAAGGCAGTCAGTTCACAAAAGTAAATGTACACAGATACAATACACATCTTTTTAATGCAATGAAATACCAACCCCAACATTAAACACCAAGAATCGCTCCTGTAAAGCCACTTTGGGAAGGGGACACCGCATATACTCTCGCTCCAGATACATTGATTTCTTGGCTCTATTCTGTAATATTCTTATTATGTGTATTTTAAACGGCAACACAATGCAACTCTTTGCACAATTTAAGAGCTCTGGTCTTCGAAGGGAATATAGGGCATAGGGATGATCACTTCACTTCCATTTGGAATTCGCCTAATATGTGACAAGGCAAAGTTAGTCAGAATCCAGCAGCCATATCACCCTGTAGCCCAGGGGTGGGGAACAGTGGCGGCTGGTGACTTCTTTTTCTGAGGGCGCACGATGCGAAGTTCGTCACAACATGTATGTAGCCCGTCATGTGTGTGGTACGTAATTTCAAAATATGTGTTCTGCACTTTGAGAGATCGTATGTGCATCACGTGTCCTGCCAAAATAAGTGTCTGCTGCAGACGCGTCAAAGGGTTTATGATAAAAGAGACGCTCGCGTTTGCCAAAATACTCGCATAATCTCATGCGTAATCAGAGTTTAATGTTAAGGGAGTGTCTTTTGGAACATGAGCGTCTCTTTTATCATAAACGGTTTTGATGCGTGTGCAGCAGGCACTTATTTTGACAAAACACGTGATGCACACATGATCTCTTAACACGCAGGACACATATTTTGGAAAAGGGAACCACACACATGATACTCCGAACACTTATTTTGAATTCGCACCCCTCGGATGAGGAGTCACGAGCCGCCACTGGTGGGGAACCCTGGGTCCTGGAGGGCCACTATCCTGCACAGTTTAGTTCCAACCCTACTCAAACACACCTGAAAAATCCAATCAAACCCTTCAGGATTACTCGGATATTAAATGCAGGTGTGTTTGATTAGGGTTGGAACTAAACTGTGCAGGATAGTGGCTCTCCAGGACCCAGGGTTCCCCACCCCTGCTGTAGCCCAAGACAGCTTGCCCACTGAAGCTAAGCAGGGCTGAGCCTGGTCAGTACTTGGATGGGAGACCACTTGGGAAAAAACAGGTTGCTGCTGGTAGAGGTTTTAGTGAGACCAGCAGGGGGTGCTCACCCTGTGGTCTGTGTGGGTCCTAACACCCCAGTATAGTGATGGGGACACTATACTGTCAAAAAAAGCACCGTCCTTCGGATGAGACGTTAAACCGATGTCCTGAATCTCTGTGGTCATTAAAAATCCCAGGATGTCCTTCGAAAAAGAGTAGGGGTGTATCCTGGCCAAACTTGCCCATTGGCCTACTAATCATCCCTCATACTAATTGGCTATATCACTCGGTCTCCTCTCCACTAATAAGCTGGTGTGTGGTGAGCGTTCTGGCGCAATATGGCTGCCGTCGCATCATCCAGGTGGATGCTGCACATTGGTGGTGGTTGAGGAGATTCCCTGTTCGTCTAGTGATCCCTATGCTCCCGAGAGTAATTAAGCATCTAGAATTTTGTACATTTGCATGTTTTTGAGAGGTTTTTATGAGGTATTGTTATGCTGATTCTAAGAATGCATAAAAATAAAAGAATTGAAACATAATTTAAAAGGACTATAATACATATTATAAAATGGGCAGTTCTGGTCCTTCATTCTGGTGGGGTTGAAACGCGTTCTAAGCTGTGATAAAATACCCCGGTAACCCCATGGTTCAAACTGCACTACATTTCTTAAGTATCACTGCACCACTGTTGCTACGTACTGATTTATGAAAATAAGCACCAGTCTTAAATCATATTTTAAATTTTTCTACAATTGCACAATTAATGATGATATCCAGATAAATGTCAATTAACATTGTTGAGTTATCTCGTCAAATAAGAGAAAATGCTTCCCTGAGGAATTTTTATCAGCTAAGGGGCGTTGATAGGCATGACGCACTGCTTCTTGGGGCTTATTGCTTCATTAATGCACAGTTTTATTTTAGACTAAATAAATTACATCCATTACATATTAATACCTCTCCATCAGAAGTAAAGCGTGTCTAGAACTGTGCAAGAGAAAATAAAGTGCAGGACTTAACTGATTTAAATTGAAATTAAAAGACACCAATGTGATTGCTAATGCTCCCTGGCACTGACACTGTGTGCCCCTTTGTTCAAACATGATGATGCCGGGGCTGTGCCGCTCCATCTGAAAGTAGGTGTTGGCGATTTACTTCTAATCACAGGCTTTACTAAGTGACTCAGTTTTCAGTCAGTGACTCCCAGGAATAGACTGGGTGGCAACCAAGGATAGTCTGGTGACAACTGGAAAGACAGTTGGCAATGGGGAAGATGGCACCCAGGACAAAAAGGGCCAGCAACCCAACCTGAATCTTCTGTAAGGGAGAAACCCAAATTGCTACGTAAAAACCTTCTGAGATATACCCACAGGGGAGCCCTAGAGGGGGGAGAATGAAAACCCCAATAGGACAGATCTAATAAGGGACCCAGGCAAACAGACATTCAACAATGTAAGCAAGATGCATCTGCAGGAAAGGAATGTAAGAACCTGCATCTACATCAGGCAAGGATGAAATGCACAGAGCGTGAGAGTATACTGCAGCGCACAGGATCTGATCCTGGTGAGACGCAGGATGAGCCTGGCCAGGATTCACCTCACAAAGCCCTGTCCCTCCAAGCAGCAGAACCCTCCAATCCATGCAGAATAGTCCCACAGAAGCGGATCAAGTGGCATTCAGCTAACAGCCAAAGCAATTGGTCACAGTTTGACATCGATGTTAGCAGGATCCTTTAAGGGAGAAGTGGACAGCCGGCTAGAGGCCATGACGGCATTTATAGTCAGCTACGCAGCCGAGAGATTTGGCTATGTCGAGAACAGAAATGCCAAGCCCTCTTATGCTAGGAACCAAAGGGCCACACAGATCCATCATAGAGGAAGCATGCTGCCTTTATTTCCAACCCCTTTTCCCTCTTGGTGACAAGCACAGTCTTACATGCTCAAATGAGGAGGTGAATTTTTTTTTTGCACAACACCTTGAGCAACCCAGATAGGGACCTGGATCTGGAACCACACACAGCCCTAATAACCCCACATCCTCATACAGTTGAATTTGTCATAAGGGAGCCCAGCTGGACAAAGGTGCAGGAGGTGGTAAAAAGCTAGCTCAGCCTTCACTCCAGGGCCTAGTGGAGTTCCGTATACTGTGGGAGGAAGAGTTGCTAAGCAGTGGAGATTAGCCAACTCCGTTAGCCAACTCCGTTTGCTTAAATCCTGGAAAAGCATGTAAACTCGACCATGATAATTTCCTGCTGCTCAATCTGGTCCAAGCCTTAATCCTATTTTTTTTTCAACTGAACGCCTTGTAAAGGGTGATTTTGTAAGCATAAAAACATATTTTCATTTTATCAAAGAGGTGTTTCACTTTCTTTCACTGATCAATACTGTAACTAGCAGTTACATGGCAATCTGCAACGCGGTTATGAGACTCTGAAAACGATCCCATCACATGAGGTCAAATACATAAAAAACAATATTGATTCGCTTACAACATAAGTGGGAGGGTTTGGGGCGCACAGTTCTGCACCCCAGGGCAGATCCGAAACCAGCCAATTAGAGCTCAGGCTCAGGTCACATGTTTTTTCTCTTCTTACTCAAAGGCAATGTAAATCACAGGTAATACAAAAATCCTCTACAAAAGAAAACAACTCATTAACATTTTATCAAAATATACACATTCAGTTTCAGTGGATGAATACATCAGATGAAATAAAACTACAAACTCACGGTTGAGCAGCAAACTAAACGTTTCTCAGACCAGGATCACCATTGAGAACAGCAGATACCATGTGGTTACTCAAACTGAATCTACCTAATCTAACCAAATTATCCGCTGTTGACAACCAAGTGTCATCACACATTTGAGCCGCAGGGACCTCTGTTCTTCTATAATGTCAAAGTGTGGTTATTTATACGATATACTCATTGTTTTTATGAAGTTAACCATACTTGGTACAGAGTGTACACTTGCGCGTTTGGCTTCTGCTGCTCACTGGGATTATGGTTCTCTGAAAAGCCCTCTATTACAGTTTCCTTGAATTTGACTGGAGTTATTTGATTTGTTTTTACAAATCGAAGTTTCGACCAACCTGAAAAGCCCTCTATTAGGCTATCGTTTCCACAAACTGTATGGGTCCACAGTGAGAGGTTTTTCCTGGCAGCTACTCCATAATTCGGGCTGTCCTACTATCTCTAACTACTTTCCGTCTTTGGGACTCTTGTACGGGGCTTGCTATCGGCGCTGGCACACGGGAAAGCGGGCTATTGGCAAACCGGCTACCTGTCGGCCAACAGAGAGCGAAGCTACGTGGTTTTCCGACCTTGCCTGCCATGATGTTCAGTTATTCCGTCTTACAACTCCACAAACTCAACTCTGAAATCACTCCTGGACTTAACTATCCCATCATAAATAAACCCAGAATTTTGAGTCAACCCTTGATATGTCCATCAGAGTACACACAGAAGTTTTGCTTATCACCAGCAGCCTGAGCAGTGCATTCCTTCAATCTGGATTCTACTTGGCAGCTGAATTTATAAATCTTCTTGACAGTCTTAACCTCACCCAAAATGTGAATGTTCCAACACACTCCAGAGGCCATGCTCTTGATTTGCTTATTACTAATTCCACATTCATCAGCAATCTTTCAGTGCACGATCTGGGCGTGTCCGACCATAAGGCCATCTCAATGAAGCTAACTATCCTGTCTCCCCTCAGTAAGCCCAGTAGACAAATCTAAAGTTTCAGGAATCTTAAAAACATCAACCCAGTCAACATGACTATTGACCTCAGCCATCTCTGTATGGCTTCCCCACTTTCAATCACTGAATCTGTGGATCACTCTGTACCCTTCTGGACCGCCATGCCCCAGTCAAGCTCAGAATCATCACTTTTACATGCTCAGCCCCCTGGTATACCATGGAGCTCCAATTACAGAAGAGAATAAGAGATGTCCTGAAAAGGAGGTTCAAGGACTCAGGGCTTGCTGTTCACAAGGTAGCCTACTGGGAACATCAGAAGGCCTACAGCAATTCCCTCAGTGAAACACGGTACTGGTTTTATTCCCACATTATTAACAATAACCCTGGTAACTCCAAGCAACTGTTCTCAACAATAAATCATCTTCTTAAATCTCAGACCTCACTACACTTATATAACACGCAGTAGCGGTGTAACAGCTTCATCTTCTTCTTTAAAACGAAAGTAGAGAATATCCGCTCCCTTCTCTCCATTCCCCCTGCCTCCCCACCCTCCAGCCTCCCTGCTGCATCTGCTCCCCTCCCTCTCCCTCCTTCTTCTCCCTAGCCCCTCTGCCCCACCAGTTGCATCGCCTGACCCTCAATCTAGGACTACTAAGCTCCTCTGCTGTTTCACAAACATCACTCAGCAAGAGATCGAAGACCTCTTAAAGAAGATGAAGCCCTCCACCTGTGATCTGGACCTATTTTTCTCAGCCCTGATAAAAAAGCATTCCTCTGCACTTAGTCCCTTGTAGAGATGCGCGGTTGGCAGTTACAGCCGCGGACTCCGCGGATAAACCGCGGATCGGGCGTATGACGTGACGAAAAATAATATTTTAATTAAATTTGGGCGGGTGGCGGATCGACTGCTTGTTATTAGCTGTGTCCTTTTAAGCATGCGACCTTAAAAGGTGAGCACTCTGTCTTTCAAGGTGGCAGCCTCAGAAGTTCACGAAGAGAACTGAAATGAGATGGTCTAGCCTTCTGAGGACCCATAATTTGCGTCACCTGTTGCACGCGCGCCCAGTAGTGCCCACCGCGCCTGTCAGCAGAAAACAGTGGAGACATTTCTGACTTATTAAAAAAATATGTAATCAAAAATATTAATTTATGACACATTGATGTAGATTAAACTATTCAACAGTATATCAAATAATCAACCTTAGAAATATATGCAACATAAACAAAATAATATTAACACAAAACATAACTTATAACTAAAACAGTGACAAGAAAAAGTTTTCTAATACACTTTTATTTAATAAAGGTTTTTATTGTTTGGGATAGCCTCGGCATGTTAAGGATCCATTCGTTCTATCATTAACAGTCCGGAGAAATGAGGACGCATTTTGACACAGCTCTTATCAACGCCGGCGAAGGAGGTACGTGGCAAACTCAAAAAATGAGAATTAAAAACAAAGGAAATAGAAGGTCAGAAAAGGGTTGCCTGGAATAAGTTTAACAAAGTGGTAAATCAGGATGACACCAGTGCAGACTATGTAATTTGTGCATTTAATTTAGGCTATTTATTTATTTATGTTTGTCCCATGTGCGCCGATCAGAGACTGAGTTCACTGCTGATATTCTAGAGCTTTCTAGTCTCGCGGCTGTAATCAGCAGTGCCTTGCATCGCCCAGTCAGCGGATTGCAGATGAAATAATAGCCTAGTTCTGCCCTCTTAATCCAAAGCCAACGATTGCTTTCTCTGCAGCTTCAGTTGTGGATCTGATCGCCTTTCTTTAAGCTTCCCCTGTGATGCCTAGGGTTCTGCCAGCCCTGCCTCCTACACTCTTCCACTAGCTCCTGGTACTTGGTGCGCTTTCTCTCATTGGCCTTGTCCATGCGCTCTTCCCAAGGCACAGTGAGCTCCAACAAGATCAACTGCCTAGTAGAATCTGAGAATATATTCATGTCTGGACGAAGCCTTGTGGATATTATTCTGGTTGGGATCTTAAGCTTTTTTCCAAGATCCACTTCTAGTTGCCAATCCGT
Organism: Paramisgurnus dabryanus; assembly: GCF_030506205.2. Taxonomy (NCBI): domain Eukaryota; kingdom Metazoa; phylum Chordata; class Actinopteri; order Cypriniformes; family Cobitidae; genus Paramisgurnus; species Paramisgurnus dabryanus. Next base: position 29,016,202 of record NC_133357.1, on the reverse strand, counting down.
GGCAGTAGTGAGGAGTCCAGACTTTGCTCTGGGTTGTGGAAGGGCTTTCTCCCCAGCTCTAAAAAACTTGATGCTCCTTGGATTGTGGTGGCCCTTGATGGTGTTGATGGCTTTGGCTATGCTCTCAGCAACTCCCTTAAGCACCTGGTCATGGCGCCAGCGATAGTGCCCATCTCCGAGGGCTTTTGGACAGCTACTAAGGAGGTGCTCTAGGGATCCTCTTCTTGGACAGAGGGGAAAGGAGGGTGTCTCAATTTTGCCCCAGATGTGAAGGTTTGCTGGACTTGGTAGGACATCATAGACAGTTTGGACTAAGAACCTAATACAGTGGAAGTATCCTTTCCAAAATATCGGCCCAGTTGATCTTACATTGCCGGACATTTTCCCATTTTGTCCAAGCTCCTTGCTGTCCCACTCCCACCATCCTGCTGGCCCTACATTCCTCCACACCTGCCCACACTTCCTCCTGAACAAGATGTTGACGCTCTTTGCCTTGAGCATTGTCAATTCTTGCTACCGAGAAGTAGACAAAGCCTGCACACCCTGTTGCTATGGGCCCCACCAGTGCCTTTTGCCTCAGCCGTGACTCAGCCACCTCCAGCAATTTTCCTGCACTCCTTTTTCTGTCTGTTCGCACCTGTATTCAAGCTGCTGCCACCTTTGGATCCCTGGACTCTCTACATTGCCATGCTTTCCGTGTTCTTGACACCATGAACTCCTCAGAAAGGTTGTCAATTTGGATTTCCAGGACATTGCTGGTGCCATACAAGTCAGCACTGCTCAAACTGCGAGTTAACCCAAGCCATCTACGCAGATAACTGCTGATCTTTTTCTCCAGGGCCTCAACAGTTGTTATAGGCACTTTGTACATCAGCAGGGGCCACAAGGTCTGGGGCAGGATAGAATGTTGGTAAGGCCTTAAACTTCCCAGGTAGACCTTATTTGTCCACCCTGCTAAGCCAAGACTCAAGCTCTTTGCTGGTTTTTTGGATGGAGGCAGAATCCTTGAGGCTACAGTCGAAGACCTTGCCGAGGCTCTTAATTGGCTTCTCGGTTATGGACAGGATGGTGACTCCGGACAGTACTTTTCGACTACTTTCCCCCTTTTGAGCACCAGTGACCTTGATTTTTCTGGTTTAAAGCTCATCCTTGCCCAGTTGCAAAGACAGAGTGCTCACCTTTTAAGGTTGCATGCTTAAAAGGACACAGCTAATAACAAGCAGTCGATCCGCCACCCGCCCGAATTTAATTAAAATATTATTTTCGTCACGTCATCCGCCCGATCCGCGGTTTATCTGCGGCTGTAACCGCCAACCGCGCATCTCTACAAGGGACTAAGTGCAGAGGAATGCTTTTTTATCAGGGCAGATCACAGGTGGAGGGCTTCATCTTCTTTAAGAGGTCTACGATCTCTTGCTGAGTGATGTTTGTGAAACAGCAGAGGAGCTTAGTAGTCCTAGATTGAGGGTCAGTCGATGCAACTGGTGGGGCAGAGGGGCTAGGGAGAAGAAGGAGGGAGAGGGAGGGGAGCAGATGCAGCAGGGAGGCTGGAGGGTGGGGAGGCAGGGGGAATGGAGAGAAGGGAGCGGATGTTCTCTACTTTCGTTTTAAAGAAGAAGATGAAGCTGTTACACCGCTACTGCGTCTTATATAAGTGTAGTGAGGTCTGAGATTTAAGGAGATGATTTATTGTTGAGAACAGTTGCTTGGAGTTACCAGGGTTATTGTTAATAATGTGAGAATAAAACCAGTACCGTGTTTCACTGAGGGAATTGCTGTAGGCCTTCTGATGTTCCCAGTAGGCTAGCTTGTGAACAGCAAGCCCTGAGTCCTTTAACCCTCTGGGGTCTAAGGGGTTTTTAGGGCCCTTGGGAAGTTTTGACATGCACTGACATTTGTGCTTTTTTCAGTTGCTTAAAAACATATTAATGGCAAAAGTCTCATAACACTGTGTTCATCACAAACTGGGCTACAATATCATATAATCAACATGTATGTACATGTTTGTATTTTTGAGAGAAAAATGTTTATGCGTGGTTTTTGAAAAAGCAAAATTTTTAAGTCACTGATATAACTCCACAAAACTCATTCTAAACATGTTTTCCCAAGACTTTCCAAACTGGATCTAGTAGTCTAGAGTTTTTTCTTCAAAATGATGTGAAAATCATATGGCCTACTCAATCACATAAAGCAAGATATTGATTTACAATTTCTAAGACACTTTTGCTTGGGAAAGGCTGTATGCATGGAGGCGGGAAAGCTCCTGAATAATCAGTGATTGACAGCTGAGAGACAAAAGAGTTGAATAATGAGCCACTAATGAGCCTTGTGTGGATGTTCAACAGGAATAACTTTCTCTGTAGTAAAACCATGATAAGGTTTACTTTTCAATATAATGTAAATATACACACACACACACATTATATATATTTATATATATTTCTATTGAAATATTTTCTATTAATTTCACAAGTATAAGTTACCTTTTAAAAACCATAGTAGCTTAATCATGGTAAAGATACTGTTTGGCCATCTTAACATGAACACACTTCAACCCAGGGTTAGTGTTTGGTTGGCCAGCGAGAGGTTTACTTCTGTGCAGTAAAAAGCTCAAAAGAACAACTGCCTATCGTTGTCTGGACTCTTATTTGTGTATTTGTAATCATTATAGTAGAAACACAACAAGGGACACGCGTGGTAAACGTATCAATGTTTGTTTACAACCGCCGCCATTACCTCACGTGTTGATCATGAAAGCAGTGAATGTGTGCACACGCGAGTGATCCTGTGTTTAATAAACTTGCTGTGCGGAGATATGCGCTTAGACGCAACTAAATAAGGATTGTACTGTTTGGAATCGCGCATTATATAAGAATACCAAAAAGCGCGTCGAGTTTCCTGACTCGCGTGTTTGTGTATGTGTGTTCCAATCGCGTGAACTGTTTGACGGAAGAACAAAGAAAACACTCGCGTCTGGAGATACTGACACACATACGCAAGGAAATAAGGATTTATGTCATGTTTGGTGCAATCGGATGGAACAACAAGGAATGGAGAGACTGGATTGTGGATTGCATATCCATTGACTGCAGGAGGCACGAGTCATGCATATGGATGTTTCTGCTCGTTCACTTCAATGGCGCGGGGGGTGTGGCGATCTGATCTCATTACAGATAATGAGGTAACTGGCGAAATACGGTACTTCTCCTCCTTCTCATACAGTTTACACCGAATGACAATATCTGTTTTCAATTTCACTTATATCATTTAAAAGGAGACATTCCAAGCATTATGTAGACATTTATCTTTTGTTTCTACACCAAGTATTCGTTAAGTTACAGTTTATTTTTCTGACGCGTTTCTGAAAGGACTTCACTGAGGGAGAGAGAACAGAACGTGCATCATGTTTATTTTCTTAATTTTGCGAAAAGCACAACATTCTGTTTTTATTGGGAGTGGACAGAAAAAAACTAGACACTTTAACGTTTGATATGATGTATAAATCATATCTGTATGTCAAAAATCAGCAGAGTAATTTAAGTCTCTTTGCGGAGTGATTGAAAAATAAAGAGTTTGCGGCGCCCGCGCCACCGTCGACCCCAGAGTGTTAACCTCCTTTTCAGGACATCTCCTATTCTCTTCTGTAGCCGGAGCTCCATGGTATACCAGGGGGCTGAGCATGTAAAAGTGACGATTCTGAGCTTGACTGGGGCATGGCGGTCCAGAAGGGTACAGAGTGATCCACAGATTCAGTGATTGAAAGGGGGAGACAGGATAGTTAGCTCCATTGAGATGGCCTTATGGTCGGACACACCCAGATCGTGCACTGAAAGATTGCTGATGAATGTGGAATTAGTAATAAGCAAATCAAGAGCATGGCCTCTGGAGTGTGTTGGAACATTCACATTTTGGGTGAGGTTAAGACTGTCAAGAAGATTTATAAATTCAGTTGCCAAGTAGAATCCAGATTGAAGGAATGCACTGCTCAGGCTGCTGGTGACAAGCAAAACTTCTGTGTGTACTCTGATGGACATATCAAGGGTTGACTCAAAATTCTGGGTTTATTTATGATGGGATAGTTAAGTCCAGGAGTGATTTCAGAGTTGAGTTTGTGGAGTTGTAAGACGGAATAACTGAACATCATGGCAGGCAAGGTCGGAAAACCACGTAGCTTCGCTCTCTGTTGGCCGACAGGTAGCCGGTTTGCCAATAGCCCGCTTTCCCGTGTGTGATACCAAGCCCCGTACAAGAGTCCCAAAGACGGAAAGTAGTTAGACATAGTAGGACAGCCCGAATTATGGAGTAGCTGCCAGGAAAAACCTCTCACTGTGGACCCATACAGTTTGAGGAAACGATAGCCTAATAGAGGGCTTTTCAGGTTGGTCGAAACTTCGATTTGTAAAAACAAATCAAATAACTCCAGTCAAATTCAAGGAAACGGTAATAGAGGGCTTTTCAGAGAACCATAATCCCAGTGAGCAGCAGCAGCCAAACGCGCAAGTGTACACTCTGTACCAAGTATGGTTAACTTCATAAAAACAATGAGTATATCGTGTAAATAACCACACTTTGACATTATAGAAGAACAGAGGTCCCTGCGGCTCAAATGTGTGATGACACTTGGTTGTCAACAGCGGATAATTTGGTTAGATTAGGTAGATTCAGTTTGAGTAACCACATGGTATCTGCTGTTCTCAATGGTGATCCTGGTCTGAGAAACGTTTAGTTTGCTGCTCAACCGTGAGTTTGTAGTTTTATTTCATCTGATGTATTCATCCACTGAAACTGAATGTGTATATTTTGATAAAACGTTAATAAGTTGTTTTCTTTTGTAGAGGATTTTTGTATTACCTGTGATTTACATTGCCTTTGAGTGCTGGATTGAGGAGTTTGCTTGGGTGCATTAGTGCAACTGACTAAGGACTTAATTCAAAGACTCCCAGGCCACAACTAGAAGACTTAATATCATCAATCCCTGCCATTCTAGATAAGACTATTCCTTCTAAAGGCTGCTCACTTCATCAACCTCATTATCCATCAACATAATTTTGTGATATTTCATTCTCATTCAATCACACCATGACTTTTCCCCTGTGATTGATTTTGTTTGTTTGGTGTTTTGTGTAAATATTCAATATATTTTGAGAAAAGATTTTCTTTTGGTGTCTATTGTTGATTCATGCATACTCTGAACACAGTATCGGGTGCAAGATTGATTTCCCCCTCATTCTACTGTAGCAAGCATAGCTGGGACAGTTACAGTAAGAAGAGAAAAAACAAAGAAGCCTCTCCATGTTTGAGATAGCAGTTTATGTATATTTAAAAGCGTACATTTTGCGGTTGAAATATACTTTTTTTTCCGTCATTGTCTGTGTTTATATTTACATACTGTATAAGCTTGTGTTTTCCCCTCCGCCCCCAAAGGGAACAGCGTGACTACTATATAAGGATACTTCGCCCAAAACTGAAAGTAATGTAATGAATGACTCACCCTTATGTCGTTCTAAACTGGGAAGACCTCCGTTCATCTTCAGAACACAGTTTAAGATGTTTTAACGTTAGATTTAGTCAGAGAGCTTTCTGTGTCCTCCATTAAAAATCTATGTACGGTTTCAATGTCCAGAAAGGTAATAAAAACATCATCAAAGTAGTCCATGTGACATCAGTGGGTCAGTAAGAATGTGTTGAAGCATCGAAAATACAGTTTGGTCCAAAAATAGCAAGAATTTCGACTTTATTCAGCATTGTCTTCTCTTCCGGCTCGAGTGTGAAGTCACGTGACTGTAGTGACGCGGCTGCCCTTTTCCTCAGACATGTTTGCCTAGTTTTATTTTTTTTAAACATATAGCGTTCGTCTCCCCAGACTGTAAACGAAGCTCGGGCGCACAAAACAAAAGAAAAATAAAAGAAGCTGGGGCGGAACAAATAACAGTCATCTGCGTCCTACGTCAGCCGCGTCACTGACTTTATGCGCCGCCGCAGTCGGATGACGTCAAAGGTCTTCAATAAATCTTATGGAGTAGTTTAATTTCGACTCGCTCTCGCTGTACTTTGACGTCATCTCTCTGTCTTGCAGCGCAGCATGAAGTCAAACACATATAAGTTACACAGAGATCGTTGAACTCTTTATATTATTGGCTATATATTTTGTCTATCAATATTTTCCATGAAGTCATTGGCTGATGGAGGAAGGAGGGAGCGATTGGTAACATCTCTAAAGGACGTCACGTTTTCGACGGCGCTGTTTGGATGATCTATTATACTACCTCCCTATTTTAAATACAAACTTTGAAGGCAGGTTCATGTGTTTAACGGAACATAAATTATCGGAGTGTAATCTCATATACCCTTACATGTTACGATGTAAATAGTCCTCAGATTGTATATTATTTTCTATTACCAGACGGTCATGCGAAATCCGATGTAAATAATAGACTATATATCTATATTTCACTGATTATACGCATTTGTGGACAAAAACGGTCATTGGATTATTCACACATTTGAAACAGACTGGATTCGACTTGTGATCCCCACAAAGGTAAAAAGTTCTGTTTATTTTTCATCCGGACTTCTGTCATAAAATACTACATATGATGCTAGAACATCTGTATCTCAAAACGGCTTTACAAGGGGGTATGGCTTAGCTAAATGAGATGTAAATGAGCCTTATTGTCTCTCCAGCCAGGGAAAAGGGAAAGTGTTAACTCTTCTTTCTCAAATTTCTCGGCATTCTCTTTCTTGAATGTGTTATATTCAAATGGCCACAACTTCTCCAAATCTTATCAGATTTCCATGTGTTACACATCGTTGGAAAGCTTAGAAACTGCATAATGAATAACTCAAAATGCCCATATATATATGCATTTTGAGTATATATATATAGGAAAGTAGTGACACAAGTCGGATCTGGGGCATTTTGAGTTTTAGTGCTTGGCATATATATGGTATATATATATATATATATATATATATATATATATATATATATATATATGCCAAGCACTAAAATTAAGCAACTTACTACAACAAAGAAGTGATTCATCCTAAGGTGACAATGATATGAGAAGAACCAAGACACCACATTTCATACTATAAACTCTGCACTGTTGTATTGTAATTTTCCATTTCACAGATTTACGGCTCTTGTTGCTTAGCTGCTGATGCAATATTGAGTGAACCTTTCTTAAAAGGAAACGGTAAATGTATTACAAAGGATTATCTTTTATCGTCTTTGTAATTGTTTGCTTTGGAGTTCATCTCTATTATCTAATTGCTGTAAGCTGACTGTTTGTTTTTTACTACATCTCTCACACCCATGGCACCACACCGGTCGCTCTGCTGATACTCTGACCCCTCATTTAAGCTTGATTATCCTAGATAGACTTTCAGTCTTTTTTGGATACAGAGCCATGTGCAGTTACAAAAATGACATGCACACCACCACATGTACCTACTGCACATGACTGGGCCAGATTCACAAAAACATTCTTAAGATAAATTATAAGAAGTTCGTAAGAATCTTCCAAAGTGCAGTTCTTGAACATTAAAAAGTTCTTAAATATTTCCTTAATAACATCTTAAAATTTTGTCTTAAGAATAAAATACCAAGCTTTAATATAAAAATTTCTGCCCTACTATGATGTTATCTGTCCATTAATCTTTTTTACAACCTTGCAATCATCAACGCGAAATATACCACATAAATGAGTGATGTGTTAAGACTATAGAAAATGTTATTCGCTGTTGTAACCGGCCAGCTAGTGTATGAAGGCAGTGTGGTGAGTTAGGTAAGTAAAATTTTAGCTAATGTTATCACTAATATGTATGGGTTTCTTGACATATTACTGAAGTCATTAAACTTTATTATTTTATTATTTCCTCATTAAACTAATCCTTGTGAAGTAAACCATTTAAATTGCCATTTTTCACTGTCACATTTTAAACAAACAAATTAACTTATAAAACATCTTACATTTTAAGATTTAAGTGTACTGTAAGCTTATCCCAACTTTAAGATGCTATTTAAGAAAGTTTCTTTTTCGAGAAATTGAATTCTTCTTAAGTTTTTTTCATAAAGCAACACTAAAGAGTTTTTGCTCTTTGCTACTCCTACAGGTTAGAAGCGTAATTGGCCATTACCACTGTCGTAAATACTGCAGCATACTGTAGCTGGCTCTAATTGGATTGTAGGTTTGTCGTAAAGCAATTTTTTTGTAGTTTTCACTCAAACTACAGGACTGCGACCCGACGGTTGGAAACTTCTTTAGTGCGGGTTTTTGGCCGATAGAGGGCTGCAAAGCGAGTGGATGAACGACTGAAACATTTTTTGAAACGTTATTTTAAGGTTAAAAAACTATTTGGTGTTGCTTTAAGAACATCTCTAAGGAAACAAATAAGAACTTTAAGAAGCTTTTTTGAGAATACAAAATATTCTTAACTTTTAGCTCAGAATATAACACATTAGATCAATAAGCGGAGAGCAGGTGGTCTTTTTTCGTCTACATCACAAAAGCATTTTCGACTACCTCTGAATGTGGTCAAAAGTGTACGAGCATAAATTGTTTGAAAGCAGCACAATATGAATGCCTGGACATGCGTGTGATCCTGCATTTAATAAACTTGCTGTGCAGAGACAGACTCGAATAAACAAGGTTTTAGATGTGCTGTTGCAAAATTAAAGCAGAACTTATAAGTTGCAAACAGTTCAGATACTACAGTACTTACTTTAAATTAAACTCCTGTTTGTTTGCTGTTTGACTTTGAATAGAAACTTTTTTATTGCCATCATCAACACTCGTTTAAAGCGTCTGACAGTGTCAACGCGTTAACAGCGCTCACATTTTTTTTACTCGACAAGAACCTGCAAATTATCTATCCTGAAATGATGCTGATCTACAGAACAAAGCTTAATTTATTTTTATAATATATTACATTCACTTCAGAATATTGGCATCACGTGCGGTGTCTTTGTTTCCTGCTAAGCGAAATGATCAGTAGGCAAGCAAAGGATGTGTTCGTTTCAGAGCCTTCACTGACTTAAATTAAGTCAGCTTAGCTGCACAGTTTTGGATGTTGTTCACTGTATCCTCTCTTAAGGCTGGTTCAGACGGGACGAATTTAAAATTGTCAACCGATTTTCCAACCCTGAGAGACCCCACACACGGCGATAAAACATCGCGGGTCTAACAGTTTTGGTCGTACAGTTAGTGGTGCGCCACCACATGGCAAAATCAACACATCACACACAAACCGATTTGACTCCCGAGCAGTCCCAGGTCAGACGGGAAATCTCGCAAAATCTCTCGAGATCAAACGTGATTTCAGAGTAAACAATCATCACGAAGAGGATGTAGTGGCGATAGTTTGCAGTTTGTTTTTAACCGTCAAAAAACGTTCTCAAAAGAAAAGGCGATGGTCAAAGAAGTGGAGACAAGACAACGCGAGCATGGACTATACTTGCTACATCATGATATGGAGGTGAGTTGTTGTGACCCGTGATTTTGTTTACATGACACCGGTACATCCTCGCTTCCTCGTCACCTCGCTTTCTGATTGGCTACACGTCACAGTCCACAGGCTGCATGCTCGTTTGTCCTCGGGAGACACCACACACGAGAAGAAATCGGGCCAAAAAAATCCAACATGTTGGATATTCCCGATTTGAGATTGGAGCGGTCCCGAGGTGCTTCCGAGTAGACGAGAGCAGTCTAAACACACCACACACGGCAAGAATATCTGATCAGTTTATTTTACGATTATCGGAGCATCCTTAAGATTGTCGGAAGGGGTGAATCGGGGCTAAAATCGGCCTAATTATCCTGCGGTGTGAACCAGCCATTACTTTCATAGAGTGGGACTCGTTTTGAAACAGTGACATTGATTGGTTTCACTACAAAGAGCTTAGATGGTTGTCAGTCTGGATTGGTGGACTAGCATACAGAGATGTAAGGTTATGGAGGCCCACCTCCCACCCTGAGGCAAATCTCAACATACTTTGGATTTTAACTCACTTACGTTTGGCAAGATGAGGTATCTGATTTAAATGACATGGATTTACATATGTATGAGTACTGCATATTTAAGTCAAACAATAAATATGCATCACAGAATAATGAAAAATATACAGCGTTAACTATATAACCCTATATAGTGTATTTTGTCTAAGTGTAACAGTGTTATTGGATTCTCACCCTATGAGCTGAGTGGGATTAATGGTAACTAAATCAGTCTTCAGCCCAACATCACTGTCATTAACGGGAGCCATGTTAAACCTGCAGAAACAGAAAACAATAGTAAGATAAAGGGAAAATATACATTCTGTCTATATTTACGAGAACTGATTGGATCGTTTGAAGTTGGGTCATGTTGCTAATTGCTGCTTTCTTTTTCCAGGCCCCACCCACCTGCCATACCATATGACCAAAAGTAAAAAGGGATTGTTTCAAGGAGGAAAGGAGATTTGTGTTTTGATAAAAAATAATGGGGGCACATCTTTTTTTTTTAAACAAAGCTCACAGATGAGTCATTAAAAAACGACCACATTTTAATTACAAAATTCATTTTTCACCTGATACCTGGGAACATGCAGAGTCAAAAGCGTTTCAATTTGGGTAACACTAAAGGTTGTATAAACACCACTCAAAAATCAACAGCTCCCCTTACTCTTATACTCTCTTTAAAACCTTCTCTGGTCGTCTTTGTCCATCTGCCACCCCACCTTTATCTAACTTAACAGCTGATGATTTTTCTCCTCTCTTTGTGAAGAAACCTAACACAATCAGCAGTCAGTTCTCTTGGACCGGCCCAAACTCCAGATGCATGCATGCTCCCCTCTTTCTCTTTCCTATCTGAAGCTGACATTTCCAAGATCTTTGCTTCTAACCACCTGACTACCTGCCCGTTAGATTCCAATGCCCACCTAACATTTTCAGGCCATCTCTCCTTCAGTTATCCCTGCTCTTACCAAAATTATCAACTCATCCCTCTCCACTGTCACATCACAGCTTTTAAAGAAGCCCCTATAACCCTGCTTCTAAAGAAACCAACACTTAATCCTGCAATAATAGAAAACTACAGACCAGTAGCTCTTCTTCCCTTCATTGCCAAGACTCTCGAGCGTGTTGTTTTTGGACAGCTTGCCTCCTTCTTCACACAATAATGACCTCAGTCTGGCGTCAAGAGTGGTCACTCCACAAAGACTGCACTGCTCTCAGTCATTGAAGGCGAGCAAGGATAGCCTCTACATCATCTGCACTGATCCTACTGGATCTATCTGATGCTTTTGACACTCCATCCACCACATCTTCCTTTCGACTCTTAAGGCTATGGGTATCTCTGGAACGGCGCTACTTTGGTTCAAGCCTTACCTCTCAAGTAGGTTATTTTGAGTATCCTAGAGAGGTGACATCTCTGAGTCCCAATGTCTCAGTACCAAGGTACCTCAGGGCTCAGTGCTTGGACCATTGCTCTTTTCAATATATATGACAACCTTACAGTATGTGCATTTCAGCATGCCTGAGTGACATTTCACTCTAGATGAAGGATCATCATCTGCAGAGGAATCTTGCAAAGACTACTTGTGATTTGGACTGACCCAGAGGTTCATCACAACCTTTTTATTCAACTAGGTTAATCGACAATTACACCTTCCAGGGCAGCCAGAAACCTAAGTGCATTGAACACGGGATAGGCTTAATCAATCCACAAGTTTTGACTCGTATCCGTAGGTGATTTTGATGTATTGAGATAACTCGTTGTTCACCAAATATGTTTGTTTATTGCTTAAAACGTCACACTTCTTTTCCACAATATCCATCAGCATGCCCAACAGCTTATTTGTGGAATTCCTTATCAAATATCTTTATATCTTCAAGAATAAGGTTATTGCTCCACACCTTTACCTATAGGATTGATTATTAATACCTTATGATGTTACATGGATGATCAATGACTGTTATTCTATTTTATGAAAGTTTTATGTTTTATTATAGGTTCTTGAATAGTTCAGATCAAACAAGAGACTTGTTAAGAACTATCGCAACACACACACGCATGCATGCGCACACACACGCACACACACTCCCGCAAAGTTGTTTATGGTTACGCAAGTATTAAGCTTTATTAATTATATTTCTGTCTACAAAAAATTATTTCAGAGATCTAAGCACCAGTGTCTAAGGCATCTGCTCTACAGAAGACTTTTAATACCTGATAACAAAGTCTGCAGTGTCGATCTCTCTTCCACAGCTACTGTTCTTCAGAATCCCTCCGCTCCCAACCACAGCACAGTTACTGAGAGTACGTCCACTCCAGGGAAAATCCTTTAAAGAAAAAAGTTTACTAACCTTCAGTATTAAACAAGCCATTTTATGCACCTGTACATTGAAGGCTTCTGTCTATGCACACATAAACAGATATTTGAGCTGATCTGTTTAGCAAATAATGGTATATACTACTGATAACAGAAATTAATCATGAATGAGAAAGAAATTAACTGTTCATTTAACAATGAAAATATTTTTAACCCTGCTCCTGGGGACCCACTGTTGAAAACCTTTAAAATATTTTAAAATAATTTAATTGTTAAATTAACCGCATTAACAGCCCCTTGTAGAAAATATAAAAAAGTCACTCATACCTCAGGAAGCATGTTGTAAAAATCCTTATTTATTTGATAGCTTTGCTTTGAGCTCGTCTCATATGTAATATTCTGATTGGCAGCTGTGTTCTGCTTATTGTAGTATAAAATACCTGTTGCATTACAACAGGCGCGCAGTCTTGCTCTGTAAGAAGAGTCAAAAAGAGTAAGAGAAAATGTAAATGCATTAATTTAGATGGGGGTATATTGTATTACTGTAATGTAGCTTATAATTGAACAAACTAGTTGTATTAAACAGCAGAAAAAAGGCATTCCAGTGTAACAGCATTATGACAGGGCTCCTTCTCTAACTGTCATAATGGAGAAAGTTTTGCTACAGTACATTTGGATGGCATTTAAGTGGGTTTACATAAACTAAAAAAGCCAAGGAGAGGAGACGAGGAGAGGAGTCGCAAGCCCGAAGCTCCGTTGAGCTTATCAGCTAAATCCTATTTTTTTACTATCTTATTCCTATCTATATAATATAACTTATTAGTTTATCTTAGGAATACTTTACCTTGATGATTACTGAATTGTATTACAAAAGTGAAACGATTTTATCACTAGTAACACCCAGTGTTAGCATATAGCCCGCTAGCATCACCGGTGCCGGCTAAAGCTAGCATTTCTTACTGTCTGTTTACTTAAACCTGCCTTCGTTGGTGATCTAATGGCGGATTCATCTGATGTATGCTTTTCTGACCTGTCCACACCAGATCGGGAAGCTGTGAAGGAGGTGCTGCCCGGCCATCGCAGAGTCAGCGTGCCACACGTACAGTTTAGCTTCTTCGGTCAGCATAGAGGGGTTTACATGTGCTAAGTGTATTGAAGTAGTAAGGCTGACGGAGAAGGTTGCAGAACTAGAAGCGCGCATCCGAACGCTAGTTGAGGACAGTAAGACCGCTAATGTTAACCCTCTGGGGTCTACGGGGTTTTTAGGGCCCTGGGGAAGTTTTGACATGCAAGTTCAGTTTTATTATTATAGTATGATTAATTTTTGCAGTTCGCTTTGATGATGATAGTAACAGTGACATTACTAGCTTGTGTAGGTTGCATTTATGAACCTCACAACAAGGAAATGCAACACAGGTCGCTGAATTTCACTATGCAATCCTGTACTGTAGGCATTCGCCTGAGATTAGGTAGTTGCAGTCATTGTATAAATTCAGTTATACACATTAACAAATTTGTTATGTAAAAGTATAGGACATAATTTAGCTCTCAAATAAAGCTTTAATTTACATCAGTTAAGAAAACCTGGGGCCCATAAATTCTTTCTATGGGGCCACACACCCCTTTGCTCATAGGTCCGTGCAGTGGTGTGCACAGACTTCCTCAGGGGCAGGGGCTGAAGGACTTAAAAGGGCATAATTTTTTTACGTCAAATAACAATCAAATGTATTTATTACTTTGGTCAGGGCTCCAGACTGCCACCAAATGGTGGCATTTTGCCACAAAAATTTGAGAGTGTGCCAGTCACACATGTGCCACCAGTAAATTTGACTTTTTTTGTAATGTTACACTGAATTTGAAACAGCACATTGTACTTTCTGCATCTAGTATATTAAAGTATTTATTAGTAATACAGTGAAAATTAGTAGAAATGTGAATATTTGGTTAGCATGTTGATTTACAGTGTGTGCCCCTAAATTTTTCAGTTGGGGGCCACCGTACTCCTAGTGAAAAAAGTCTGGAGCCCTGTTGGTGTTTTTATTCTTTCTTTCCTTGGCATTATTTAAATAATGTTGTAACAAATGAATAACACATCAAACTAAAATAGGAAAGTTAGGAAAATATTATTTACTTTCGCAAACAAAACAGCGAGAATCAAGTTTTGAGGACTTCATTTTCACGTTGTAAACTTTATATGTGTATATGTATAAAAGTGTTAGCAATCATTAAATCGCCAAGTTAACTGATCTATCACAGTGTTTTAATTGCTTATCTCTTTGATTAAATGTCTCACTTACAAAAAAAGAAACAAAAAGCTTAACCATTTGAAATTATTCCTAAAACCTTTTCTTAGCTAAAACACACCGCTTTGTTAGTTTAGCACACCTTCAAAACATGACAAATAGTGAGATTAATATTTTTGCTCCAAACTAACTTTGTAGCAGATCAAGTGTTTTGAGCTGATGTGGCTTCAGATCGCAAAATGAAACAGATAATACAATCTTTCTTTCTGGTATTCTGCAGAGTACTAAAGTTGCATTATAATAAATAAATATGCTGTATTATGAAAATACCCAACATGACCGGAACAACACAGATATACCATATATAATCCTAATTAAGTTTATTGTCTTCTTGTTTTATCCATCAGAACATCTTTATTTGCATTTTATTAATAGCAGGGTAGATAAATGCCCTTAGAATGTAAATTCTGAATCGGACCCAAGCGTTCTTCGTGTGTCAACTCTAAAGTGTCTCTGCATGATGGTGCACGAGGGTGCCCTCAGGCTTCACGTATGAATGAACAGACTCGTGTAAAGGTCAGTTCAACAGTGGCTCATATCACTGCGTTTGGAAAATCAATCAATATGTTTCCAAACATGCATGCCTTTGAACCAGAAGCCCAGAGGAATGTTGTTTTGTGAAGTGCTTTCATGACGACATATTTCATTTTACAAGTATGGAGTACGATTTTCATTTTCATAACTTGTGACACAAATTACTGTCTCTAAATTTTTAAAAAATAAAATAAAGGTCAAATACAAACGCTTGAGCCTTAGACCTTTCTAATGATGTATTGTTTGTTGTGTTAAGTACAATCTTTTACATTAAATAAGTAAACAACAAGAATCAGGCTGCACTCGCGATGATATTTGATCAGTAAGAGCTTTTAACTACATGTTAACATGAACCTAATAATGAACTGCGCTCATACAGCATTCATGTAAAGCATTACCATGAAATCAAAGATAAATTCCTTACAATTTAGAGATGGACATGGTCTTAGATTTCATTGCACTACATGAATTTCTCCAAACTAATAACACGAGGATGTAACGTAACATTGGCCTTCGATGAAAACATTACAGAAAGTATGAGAACATTTTCAGAAAGCAGCTGAAATCTAGTTTTACGAATTAGTTAAGCATAACTCACAGGCTGTCGCAAACATTACAGTAGCAGCATGTAGGATAAATGTCTATTTTCCCTATTTGCTTACCTGTTGCCCTGCTGCTCGTGACGCTCGTGTAGCTATTTTTGAAGACTCGCGGCTACTGCTACGTAGTGCGTGCTGCAAAGGAAACTCCGCCTACCGCCCCACCTCCGCCAAAGGATAAAACATTATATTATTATTATTTATTCATAATAATATTTATAATAATAATCATTATTATTTACTATTACTGCATAGGGGCACATTACATTTTGAGCCCCTGCGGGCTCTCCCCTGTGCACGCCACTGGGTCCGTGTCTGATGCACACGCAGATTCCAGAAAAACATTGGCTGTGTAAATGAACCAAAATCCAACGATCCCTGACACATTTTCCATGTATTTTCTGTAGTCTGTCAGTGAAAAGGGCTCTAGTAAACAAGCCAAGTAAACAGGGCAACAGTGGCAGGGAACCAAAACTCCAATGGTGTATAATGGAGAAAAAACCTTTTGAGAAACCAGGCAAGCCAGGAGAGAGCCAGTTCTCCTCTGAAGAGATAAACATCTGTTGCCTTGTCATGGTGGAAAGCCAAACACTAGAGACATTGATCATGGTCATTCAATAAGACATCAGTCCCTTTCACACATGCAGTCTTACTGGTTATTTACTGGTACATTGCAGTTAACAGGTCTTGTGTGAACAGAACCTTTCCGGGAAAATCAGTGCTGCCAATTTACCAGTAAGAGAGGTTTTAAGATTACCAGTAATTTACTGGTAAGCGCTATGTGTGAACAAAAACGTCTCGGTTACGTATGTAACCCTCGTTCCCTGAAGGTAGGGAACGGAGACGTCACGTCGTGATCGACGAATTGGGAACCGCTTCGCGGGTGACCTATCTACTTTGAGAAACTATGAAAACGCCAATTAACTTGGCATGCAGGTATTTTCATAATGCCGGCGCCGCCCCGCCAGGTGCATATATAAGCCGCAGGTGCACAATATCAAATCAGCTATATTATTGCTGAGAAGCCGAGCAACAGTGCCCGGCCTGAAAAACAGCAATGGAACAGCAAACTGTGGCGACGGGACGTGTCGTCTCCGTTCCCTTCCTTCAGGGAACGAGGGTTACATACGTAACCGAGACGTTCCCTTTCAGTCGGTCACTGCGACGTCACGTCGTGACCGACGAATTGGGAATCCCTACCAAAACGCCACTGCAGCTGAACCCTTCCAGTGCCTGCAAAAGCCCTCTGCCCTCCACATAAGGGGCAAAACCTAAGGCGAAATTCAGAAGGCCGGTCACTACCTGTTCCCTAACCCACAATAGTGAACCAGCGAACTGGGGAAGCGTCTAAACTGAGCGGAGCTAGAACACTGCGGAAGCCATCCCCTAAGAAGGTTGAATGGATGACATAAAAATATGAAACAACCGACAGGTTGCTCATATAGAAGTCTCTGAACAATACATGGTATGCAGAGAGATGCAGAGCAGGCTCTGCTAAGGAAAAACGTGGAGGATTAGAACCCCACGGACTATACACACAAATGAACCCCACGTAGGGGACAAATGTGGGCGCCTAGCCTACACAGGTTTACAGAGAATACATCAGTGATAGGCTGACAGCGGATGCTCCGCAACATCGGCTATCATGGCGGTGGAGGAGAGCAAAAACAGTTTTTGTGACGTTTTTGCCTCAACGACCTTCCGTAATGGTGCAAATGTGCAGCACCAAAATAGAGGCTCCAAGCCGACACACGAGCCGACCCTCGGTGTTCTTATCTAGTTAGAAGAAAGAACCCGAGTGGATACCGGCTTGACACGAACACTATAGAATCTTGTGAACGGATTAGGTGACGCCCAGCCTGCAGCTCTACAAATATCCGTTAGCGAGGAACCGCGAGCCAAGAGCCCAAGACGATGCCACACTGCGTGTAGAGTGAGCACATAAATTAAATGGACAAGGCACGTCTTGCTTTTGATATGCAAGGAGTGGTGAGTTTGGGCACGAAGCCGGGCCGGGGTCTCAGTGTTACGCTGGATGCAGCTGGCCCGAACTGAAGGCACGAATCATCGACCGAAAATGCATGAATATCCCCTATCCTCTTAACAGAAGCCAAAGCAAGGAGAGTTAAAGTCTTCATAGTAAGAAATTTAACACTCACACTATGCAGAGACTCAAATGGGGCTTCCTTGAGTGATTTCAGCACCAAGAACAGGTCCCAAGGAGGAATAGAGGGAGGACGCAAAGGATTCAGCCTTCAAGCGCCTCTGACAGGGTTCTTGCAGGTTTCAGCAAGTTAAATTTAAGACCTTTTTAAGACCTTTTAAGACCATTATGAGTCAAATTTAAGACCAACACGACACATTACTAGAAGCATTCAAATGATCTCAGAAATTCTTAAAACATTCTATTTTTATTGATTCAGCTATAGAAAAATATAAAATGAACGCAGTTTTAAAACAGATAATCAAAATACATGGAAATACATTATGCTTAACTCTATTAGACTGCGAGTGTTAGCACCGACAAATTTTACCCATAGCCCTTTAGGAAGAGACTTCTGACAATAGAAGCCCAAAAATGGCTCATAGTGAGCCATTAAAATACATTGAGTTAGAGGCAAAGAGCTGTGATTTTTCTTAATTAATAGTCAAAAAAATGCATTGATTTACAATATTTATACATCACACTAATATGTGTAAGTAGTATTTTTCTAAAATTCTATCAACAATGTTTTTTGACAAATAAAATCCACTAATATTAGATCAGTTAGTATGGTCAGCTGCTGGTTTGTGCCTAGTTTTACACTGCCTCATACAACTTTAAAGCTTTAAAATGCATCACACTCTGTAGTACATAAGCTTATAGGGGAGGTTTCCCAGACAGGGATAAGAGCTTTCCAAACTTGAAAACAATTTGCACTGACATATCTTAAAATACATCAAAATGCACACAAGTAATGGTTTTAGTGAGGCATGATTATTAAAACTAGTTATATGTCATAATTAAACTAAGGCCTAGTCCTGGTTTAAGCTAATCCCTGCCCGGGAAACCACCTCATAATGTTTAATGTACAACTGACTGTGTGCTGTGTATATATCTTGTGCCTGTTTATAAATATACAAAGAACAAAAGATCACTTTCAATTATTAATCCCTAAAAGCATTAATATATGCATTTTATTAATACAAGTTATTAATAAATTAATGTATTGCATTTAATTTAATACAGAATCACAGAGCAAAAAAACACTCCACCCATACGTTTTATGCATAAATATGCACTATATACCGCCATCAGGTTTAATAGCCTCTCTAATTACACAATAAGGGATGAATCTGCATTAAGAAAATGAAATTTACCATTAAAAGGCTGTTTGATATGTGTTGCTAACGTTATCCACTAAGACCATTTCTCAATCCGAAGGCTGTAGCCTCTGAAGGGTCGCATTTCTTATTTCAGAAATGGTCTTATTTCAGAATATTAACTTTGAAATTAACTTTAAAATATTGATTATTATTCTTAGTTAATCGTTAATTGTTGTAATATGCTTATGACTTGCGAATGTAATGCTCAGTTAACTTAAATAAACCTGGCGATGCCGTATGCAGCAGCCTGCCTATGCGAAAGGGCTCTGATTCTACCGCTGTTCATTTAACCGTAACTCCTGAAGCATTTGCGCAATCAAAAAGTTTGAATTGTTCCTAAAAGAAGACAATTGCACTTTTTTGAAATATATGGTTTATTACGGTACTTTCTTGCTTTCCGTCTGCCAATCGCTGCTGTTTGTGGAGAGCTGAAGGGAAAGCGCGTTAGGTTCAAGTGCATCGCAGCAAAGAGCAATATTAAAGTCTAAAATATAAAACTGTGTAACACTAAAGTTGACACGCTGTTGGTGGCTCGTGACTCGACGGCCCGACTGTTTAAGTTGATTTTCAATAAAGCAGCATTGATTTTTGTTCGCTTCTGTGTCCTCTATGTTTCAGAACCTGGCAAATGCTCAGGTAAGCCACGGGCTTATAAATTACCCCGAAAAAGATTTTTGCTTATACAGAACTAAGTTTAAGGATTGTTTCTCGCCAAACCCACAGTAAACAGTCAGATCACAACACCTGAAATATAGCTTATGGCACGATTTGCGTGGATTATGACAAAGTGCGGAACGTTTCTTTTTAGAGACCCACCATCATACACTTTCTGCCTCCGCCACTGATTAAGTTAGTTCTTCAGCGTTTTAAATTACTATTTAATTTTCTGTGGACAACGCTTTTTGGGAATGAAAAGAGGTAAGAAATTTAAGACTTGGGTAAATAAAATTTAAGACCTGGGATAAAAATCTGGGTGTTTTTAAGACTTTTTAAGGCCTTAAATTTAACATTCTGAATTTTAGACTTTTTAAGACCCCGCGGGAACCCTGCTCTGAGAAATCTAATGACCAGGTCGTGCTGACTCACTGTCCTACCGTTTACGGGTGAATGGTGAGCTGATATCGCAGCAATATCGACCCAATAGTGGATGGTGACAGCCTATTCTCCAAACGATGCTGGAGATACAAAAGCACCACACTAATCGGGCATTCTCGGGGGTACTCACGTTGGGAAGAACACCAGTCGACAAACAGGTTCCATTTAAGCGCGTAAGCCTGTCTCGTAGATGGCGCTCGCGCTGCAGCAATAGGTACCTCTTGCGGTAATTCACTCAAATCCTCCGAGCCCCGTCCAGAGACCACACATGGAGGTTCCAAAGGTCAGGGCGCAGGTGCCGTAATGTGCCCTCTTGTTGAGAAAGAAGGTCCTTCCTCAGGGGAATCTTCCAAGGAGGGGCTGTCGCGAGGAGAGAGAGTTCTGGAAACCAACTCCTGGTTGTCCAATATGGTGCCACCAACAGCACACTCTCCTCGTCCTCCCGGATCTTGCATAGGGTTTGCGCAATGAGGCTCACCGGAGGGAACGCATATTTGCGCATATTTCGCGGCCAGCTGTGTGCCAACGCATCCACGGCGAGCGAGTCGTCGGCTAGTGAATAGAACAGGCAACAATGGGCCGTCTCTGGGGAAGCAAACAGATCTATCTGCGCTTTGCCGAAACGTCTCCAAATCTGTTGAACCGCTATGGGGTGGAGTCGCCATTCGCCGGGATGCGCAGCCCGAGAGAGCGCATCCACCTCTATATTGAGCGTGCCCAGAATGTAAATGGCGGGAAGAGACCTCAAGTTCTTCTGACTCCAAGTGAGGAGGTGATGGGCGAGATGCGACAGGTGATGCGAGTGTAAACCGCCCTGGCGATTGATGTACGCAACGGTCGCAGTATTGTCTGTGCGAACTAATACGTCTTTGCCCCGTAACTTGTTGCTGAAACAGACGAGCGCAAGATATACAGCCCACATTTCTCGGCAATTTATGTGCCAATGCAGCTGGGGTGTCGTCCAGACCCCCGAAGCCGCAAGCCCATCGTACGTGGCCCCCCACACCGTGTCCAAAGCATCTGTGCATACTATTGCATGCCTGGAGACCTGTCTCAGAGGCACACCGGCTCAGAGAAACGCACGGTCTGACCACGGAGTGAAAGTGCGACGACATGCAGGTGTAATGATAACACGGTGAATGCCGCGCAGCCACGCTCTCCTCGGGACTCGGTCGTGAAGCCAATGCTGAAGCGGTCGCATATGAAGCAGCCCGAGCAGTGCCACAGCCGCAGCTGCTGCCATATGCCCCAGGAGCTTCTGAAATTGTTTCAGCGGGACCACGCTCTTGCTCTTGAATGTATTCAGGCAAGTCAAAATCGACTGTACACGCGCTTCTGTTAGACGAGCTGTTAAATCGACCGAGTCCAGTTCCATCCCGAGAAAAGAGATTCTCTGCATGGGGCAAAGTTGCTCTTTTCCCAGTTGACCCGAAGACCCAAACGAGCGAGGTGTTTTAGAGTTAAATCTCTGTGATCGCACAGCGTCTGACGTGTTTGAGCTATTATGAGCCAATCGTCTAGATACGCAAGAATGCGCACACCTTTCTCTCTCAGGGGTTTTAAAGCCCCCTCCACTACTTTGGTGAATACACGGGGTGACAGAGAGAGCCCGAATGGGAGGACTTTGTACTGGTATGCTCGCCCCTCTAACACAAATCGGAGAAACGGCCTGTGCCGGGGGAGAATCGATACGTGGAAGTACGCGTCCTTCAGGTCGATAGATGCGAACCAATCGTTTGGACGAATGCATGGAAATATGCGCTTGGGCGTCAGCATCTTGAACGGCATTCTGTGAAGTGCACGGTTCAGCGAACACAGGTCCAGGATCGGTCGCAAGCTGCCGCTCTTCTTGGGTACATTAAAGTAAGGGCTGTAAAACCCTGACCTCATCTCGGCTGGAGGGACCGGCTCATTCGCGTCCTTCGCCAGTAGGACAGTGATCATCGCATGGAGGATGTGCGCATCGGCAGCTCTCACCGCAGTGAAACGAATGCCGGAGAATTTGGGGGGAAGCCGGGCAAATTGGATTGCATAGCCGAGACGAATCGTGCATAAAAGCCAACGCGACGGGCTGGGAAGCTGTTCCCACGCCCCCAGACACCGTGCGAGAGGGACTAAAGGCACGATCGGTGTACCCGCGGCGGGCGCAGCGGAGGTGATTGCCGGTGTGTGCGTTTCGGCCGCACCGACAGCAGTGTTGTGTATGGTAACACTCACCTGAGTCCGCTGCTGGGTGGGTGAGAAGGAGAGGCTCTGCTGAAGATACCTCAAGCCACTCGATGCACCCTCTGGCGAAGGAGGAGGAAGACGATGGGTTATGAGCCCGTAATTGTCTCCTACCCCCTGAGAAGTTGGAGAGCGCGGTGGGGTTATGAGCCCGTGCGTCACTCTCGCACTCCTCTGATGAGTCGAAGAACGAGGGGGGGGGTTATGAGCCCGCTCGTGCCTCCGGCGCTCATCTGCAGACCTAGAGATGAAAGTGGAATTCGCTCTTTCTGTGATTGTGTGGGTGCCGACTGAAAAGTTGGTGGGAACAGAAAATTGAAACAAAGGATTCCCCAACCGGCCCTCCTCTGGTGGGGGGAGTGGTGCCTTCACCATCTCCCGAAGAGCGATCCCCTCCATCTCTAGGTCGCCCGTCTCAGGGCCGCTTCGACTTCCTTTTTCCACCCTTCGAAGCAGGCTGAGCGGGCGGGGCGGGCTGCTGACGACCGGTTCCTCGCTTCTTAGAAGAGCCCCGGGGAGGAACGGGGGCGACCGCCGCAGGACGCCCTCGGCGAGGAGCAGGCTGAGGTGCCGACGTGGACAGGGCAGGCGCAGGACGCTTCCGACGTGGCATGATCTAAGCGATGGCCTCAGTCTGCTTCTTGGCCACGGAGAATTGCTGGGCAAACTCCTCGACCGTCTTGCCAAACAGGCCGGCCTGGGAAACCGGAGCATTCAGGAGCCGGGTCTTATCAGCATCCTTCATGTCCGCCAGGCACAGCCAGAGATGTCGTTCCTGGACTACCAGGGTAGACATCGCACGACCGACGGCACGTGCGATGACCTTGGTCGCACGAAGCGCCAGATCAGTAGCCGCACGGAGCTCGGAGAACTTCGCCGAATCGTGACCTCCCGCGTGCAGGTCCCTCATAGCCTTAGCCTGGTGAACCTGCAGCAATGCCATGGCATGCAGGGCTGAAGCTGCCTCCCCACAGGCTTTGTAAGCAGCACCGGTCAGTGCGGAAGACTGCTTACAGGCCCGTGAGGGGAGAGTAGGCTGGTCCCGCCAGAAGGAAGCGACACCGGCCGGACACAACTGCATCGCGACCGTCCGCTCCACTGACAGGATACCAGTATACCCCCTGGCATCTCCACCCTCGAGAGAGGTGAGGGGTGAAGGCTGAAACGGCCGGTTCCGGGCGGAAAACAGGGTTTTCCATGACCGCGTCAGCTCCTCATGCACCTCGGGGAAGAAGGGCACCGGGGGGCAAGGACTGAGAAGCCCTGGCACCCCCGAATTACCAATCATCGAGGCGGGACGGTTCGGGTGTGGGAGGTTCAGTCCACTCCAAGCCGCCCGCCGCCCGAGCGAGCATGGCTGCCATGTCGGGATCGAATGAAGGACCCGCAACCCTACCCGAAGGCGGGAGCGGGTCTGGATCGACGTCCGAGGCTGACAACCCCCCCTCCGACGTTACGGTGGACATAGTCTCCGGTGGAGGCTCGACAGAGCGCGAGGACACCGTAGAACACGGGCCGCTCGTCTCCATCGGAACCTCCGCTGGCAACGGATGAGGGCGCTGGGAGCTACTGGACGAACCAGCAGACTGACCCAACACCGTTATATGGAGATCATCCTTCGCAAGCCTGGTAGCTGGACCCTTGGCAAATCCGCCATAGACATGCCCTCGCAGACGGAGCATGAACTATCACGAAACGCTGCCTCAGCATGCTGGAGCCCCAGACATGAGATGAACACCGCATCCAGCAATGGAGCACGGACAGAATTCCATCTTTAAAAAGACGAACCCGACCGTGACACGAATGAGTGACTGTCTTTAAAAAGACACAAAGCTCAGACGTGCTGCTCTTTTAGGGAAATCACTCTTTGTGCCAGCTGGTGAAACACACAGGGAGAGGCAACGCACTCACTCGAACTCAAATCCTAAACTGAAAGGGAAATATAGATTCCCGGCATTTAGAACGGACGACCTCAGACCTCACCGACAGCTTCAAGGCAATCATAACATTTTGATCCCTGGCACTGTTTACGAACGTTTCCACACACACGCTGCTTGAAAGTTAAGCACACCTGAAGTTTACGTCCAGATTTCTTCACCAAAACAGCTTACCATCTACTTGCCGAATTTCCGACATCCTTAGCACGCACTCCCTGAAGCCTAATGTGCAAACAGTAACGTAACTGTTGTTTAAAACGCATTTTCAGTTTTACGTCACCTAAGTTGTTTGGTCACGAGCAACTTTGCGACCGTTAGCGTTTACCACAGACGCGAAAACAACAAAATACGGACCGTGGATATGAATGACCTTGATTTTTTTACAAACACTACACTGAGCTCGCCCCGCACCACAGGTGACTTCCGCATTCTCACCGAGTTTACCGATATTTTGCTACTGATGTGTGAATGATGTGTTACTAGTAAAAAAGATGGTAGTCACTGTGTGTGTACAGCACATTTTTGTATTAACTGGTAAATTAATTCTGGTAAATTCATGGTAATTTACCGTAATTACTGTGTGAAAGAGGCTATTGAGAGACAACAGCCACACCTAACAACACAGAGGTGAAAGAAGAACAAGTCTGAATAAGTGCCTGAATGCCATTTACATACCTGTTTAGTTCTTTTTGGGTGATATTGGACATTTGTGGACACCTCATCAATGCTAAGAGATCCTCAGTGAAGTTCTTGAAATCAAATCTGTGACAGTAAAAAAAATGTATAAACTCTTTTTTCATGCACCTGTATGGCTCTGTTGTAGAGCACAGCTTTAGCCGCACAAAAGGTCATGGGTTCGAATCCAGGGAAGACACACTGATAAAAAGTCCCTTTGGATATACGCGTTTGCAAAAAGGCATACATGTAAATCTATTAGAGATCTATTTCTTTCCTAATCTAGGAGAATTAGAACACCTAAACTCAGAAATAGAGATGAAATAGAAAGTACATCATCAAAATGCTAGGTGAGCAATTTGCTGAAAAATAAAGCTAAATGTTGCATTGTTTGACAGCACAGATGTTCATGTTGGGTTCCCAATACCCTGATGTTGCTCATCTACCAGATTCTACTTCTACATTTTTATCAGATTGAGGCCACTATATAACTTCTCACATTGGATAAACCTTCTTCAGCCTCCCCCATATCCATGACCGTGTAAGGGTTTTGTCTCGTGTCTTGTTTTGTGTTTTGAACTTTTATTTTGGTATCCTGTTCTGTTTTGGCTTTTATTTTGATATCTTGTCTTGTCATACTTTACTTCCCACTTCCTGTGTATTTGTATAAAATCAGACCATGTCCCTGCAAAGTATTGTATGTCTCACAGCTGCATTACCAAGCGTTTATATTCTTGTATCCTGTTGCCTGTTCTGTTTATCTGTTCCTGTTTTTGACCCGTGCCTGTTTCTTTGGATTTTGCTTGTTTGCTGCCTGCCTTGACCTCTTGCCTGTATATGTGGGTTACTCTTTTGGATTGCTGTTTACTGGATTTGTTTGCCTGCCCTTCGGGGATTTTTACAATAAACCTATTTTGCATATGGATTCTACTCTCTCACGCTTTGTGTAAAGCAGCCCACGTTACAACACGTTACAGACCGACCATATTTCACTTTGACAATTAACATAAGTCTCATTTCACTGCATATAGCGTCATAATTTATTTGTTTATTCCTCATTCCCATGTCTCCCCTATCATTTTTCCTCTCTTCACCTTCTCCACTTGACTCTTTTTCTTTTCAACTGCCTACTGAGTAACCATGCTGAAATACCCTGATGCTAAACCCCTCAATGACTTCCACTCTGATGGTCTTACACATGTCATTGCCAGATGCTTTGAGAGACTCAAATTCTTTACAGTTTAACAACAAATGTTAGGTTTACTTTGTGGGATCATTTTGGATTTAGTGCTAAATATGATGACGGTGGTTAAAAGTAGTGGATAAAACCGCAACAGTTTGCAACCACTGTGCGACATGTGTTGCTTATGCTAATGGAAACACTTCCTATATGTTGGCTCATCTGCACTACTACTCGAAGCATTTAAGCAACCGTTAAGTGAGGACTCAGACAGGGCTAAAGCTATAACAAGAGCACTGTCTTTTTTTATAGTAAAAGATATGAAGCCTTATGTCGTGGTATAGGATGCAGGATTTAAGAATCTGATGAAAGTAGCTGCGTAGTACTCGAGCCAAAACAGGGATTCCTGCAGCACTTTGCAGTATGGGCAGCCGGCCAAAGCTGGGGAACCCTACCCCCTAGGTCGTCCAAAAAAAATCTGCTGCACAAATGGCCATCATGTGCATCTTGGAGAATAGCACGGATGCGCTTCACACCGCGAGTGGGAACGCGTGCCACATGACCGAAATGAGAGAAAGAAAGAGACGTGGTCCACAGTCGCTGAATGAAGGACAGGGGCGGATTGACCATCTGGCAATTCTGGCAAATGCCAGGGGGGCCGGGCCTTTTTTAATGTGGGCCGGTGAGATTTTTTCAACATATAGAGGTTACGCAGACGCAGTAGCAAACTAGTCACCTGGAGCACCGAGAGTTTTCGCAGTGGGCTGCATGGCAATGTGGGCTGGTTTGCTTTCATCCACGTAAGTTATAGAGTAATGACAATAACGATTACAACACTGTGTTTTTTATTTGGACCCACTTGTAAATCGCTGCTGTCATTGCTGCCTCCTTTCAAAACAAACAGTCGCTTAGTGCAGCAATCTAACAGCGCACATCAGTGTCAAAATGCTGACAAATCAAAATTAAAGTTTCTGTTCACAGAAGCAACAATAAACATCTCCCAGCCAATCGAATTACACGACGGAGCAAGAATTTTAAGTTTTAAGAAGTTGGGTACATGGTTATATATTTTATGCTGATGTATGGTATTATTAAAGTGTTAAAAAGAATAAATAACATTAAAGGGGACATTCCACAATTTTTAAGATATAAAATAAATCTTTGATGTCCCCAGAGTACATTATGTGAAGTTTTAGCTCAAAATACCATATAGGTAATTTATTGTGGCATGTTAAAAATAGGCACTTTATGGGTCTGAGCAAAAATGCACCGTTTTTGTGTGTATCCCTTTAAATTCAAACAAGCTGCTCAAGTGGGCGGAGTCTCAAGCACTCACGCTGTAGACAAGAGGGAGTTTTTATCACGAAAGAAGTTAGTAAGTTATGTTCAGCATTATATATTTGAACAAGTTTAAAAAGTCAATCATCTGTTTTATGCATACTAAATACATATTTATCAGCAGATGGGGAACATTGTGGAATAAAAATAAAGACTTTTAGGTATCATAGTGTTTTAAACAGGCACAATGATTTTCAGCATGTTACAATAAAATACACGTCCACAAACACTCAGAAGTTTACTTTTTGACTAAACCACACTAGCACATTAAAATGATCTGTAATAAAACAACACGTTTAATGCTTAAACTTTAGAGAAACAGATCAAATGACATGTTTAAGTTTATTGTGTACACATATTGAACACATTCGCGTTTCTGTCAGTCTCTCACTCTCTATATTGTAACTCCTCGTATTCTTTTGAAACTTCAGAGAAACATTAAACAACAAATTTATGCTTATTTTGTATGATAGTGAATACGCGTTGTTCTCTCACCCTGTCTCGTATAGTGCATTTATCCTTGTGTTCATTCATATAAACTTCAAAGAAACATATTAAACAACATACTTGAAAGCGAACCGTCTCGTTGCTCTCTCTCTCTCTCGTTCGTTCGCTCACTCGCTCTCTCTCACTCACTCGCTCTCTCTCTCTCTCGCTCTCTCACTCACTCGCTCTCTCTCTTGCACTAAGGTAAGGTTAATCCTTTAGAACGTTAATTCAACCTTTAGAAAGATTATTAAAACTACAAGTTATAAGATTGTAGGCTCCTGTTTGTGGGAATACAAACACGTCATGCTGTCAGTCATTCTTTCTCTCTAGCTGTGTCTGAAACCGCTCCCTATCCACTATATAGTGCACTATATCGGGTGTCGGCCATTTTGTAGTGGTGTCCGAAACCTGAGTGAACAACTTCATTCCCTACATTCATTCACTACTTTTTACCCACAATGCACTCTGATTTTGAGGGTACATTCGATGTACACTCGTTCACTCATATTTCCCATGATGCAACGGGAGACGAACACGTAACTTGAATCAGCTGAAGGATACTGACAGTAAACACCAAACATTTTCTTGTTGTCAGTTATTTTCTACTTTTTGAAAATAAACAAAAAAATTGCGTTATCTTTTATTTTAAATCTAATACACATTTTTATTAAACAATAAACAAACAGCAGTAAATAAATATTATAAGCAGTTGTTTTGTTCTCTTTATTATCAACTAATACAATAAACATGACAAATGTGAAAAACAGTAAGAAAGTAAACTACCATTTCACAGCACAATCAATAAAGCCACACAGGTGTTTTTGATGAATCTCTGCGACAGCTCTCTGACGCATGATATTTGCGTCAGTGTCCGAAATCGCTCACTCATTTTCATTTGCTTCATCCCCATATAGTGGACTCAACTGTCATTCCCCATATAGGGAATAGTGAATGAGTGAACGAGGGAACGGTTTCAGACACAGCTTCTGTCTATCGCACTCGTGAGGCCGTTCATGGTTGGATAGCGCATTTGAAGGGGCGGTATCATTATAATAAGATCCCCTACCTACGTCATGGAGGGAGCGAAATCCGAATGACCTTTATATTCAGATGCTTGCAGAGAGCCTTACCAAAACAAAGTTACAGGGTTGCTATTTTTCATGTTTTCTGGGTTGGTAGAAGCACTGGGGACCCGATCACAGCACTTAACTCTTTCCCCGCCATTGACGAGATATCTCGTCAATTAAGAGAAAACGCTTCCCCGCCAATGACGAGATTTTCCGTCTTTCCGCAATACCGCTATTATCCACCAGGTGGCGCCCTTCCGCAACTTTTTAAAACCGGAAGTATTTCCCTATGGCAAGCGGCTGCATGTCCGTGTCTGTTTTAAAGATCGCTCTGAAAGGGATCTCTATGAAAAGTCCATCATAAAAATGGAATTATCTCTGCTTTTTGCTCAAAATGTGGTGTTTTTGCAGAAACTTACCCATATTCAAAAGCTGATTACAAAAGAACCACTGAAGGTAGGAAGAAACGTTTTTTTTTGTGTGAAAGCAGAGGGTCTATTCTTTCATTTGGTATATTGTATGTTTATATATTTAAAGAAGAACATTTTCTGGAAGGCATTAAACTTTGGTGAAAATCATGAAAAACGCTGGCGCTGGCTGGCAACTTTTTTAAAAACGCTGGCGGTGAAAGAGTTAAACATGGAAAAAGTCTGATTTTCATGGAATGTCCTTTTTAACAATGTATACCGAATTAAACAAAAAAACATGACCACAGAGCCGTGATACAAACCGAACTGAGGAATTTGTGAAACGTTCCATCCCTAGTAGCAATTATCCACGTGTGAAACAGCTAAAGAACAGAGATGTATAAAGTACTAGCGACCCAGACTTGAGTAAAAGTACAAGTGCTCTATCAAAAAAGTGACTTGAGTAGAAGTTGAAGTGCTCTTTAAGCACAGCACTTAAAGGCGGAGTCCATGATGTTTGAAAGCCAGTGTTGATATTTGAAATCGCCTAAACAAACACGCCCCTACCCCAATAGAATCTGGACATTCCGTTGATAGACCCGCCCCACACATACGCAACCCGGCATTTGATTTGATTTGATTGGCTATAAGTGTGTTTTGGTAGTCGGCCCGTCTCCTTTTCCAAACCGTTTTTCAAACATCGTGGACTCCGCCTTTAAGTGGAAGTACTAAAGTATTAAACATGCTTTGTACTTAAGTATTGCAAGTAGTTTATTTTAAAATATACTACTCAAGTACTGAAAGTAAAAGTACAAGTATTGTGTAATGTAGTTATTAAAGAAAACAGTCAAAAGTTTGAATATGATATTGTTTATATTATTTCAAATGTTTAAGCTAAAGGACACTCACAATTCCTTTGGCTGTAGCAGGAGTACAAGGACATGAATGTTCAGATAATTCAGATTAATTTAACTGATATGGCGATAGAAAATTCAGAATTAATGAAATATTTGTCGATAAAATGGTAATAGGTAAAGGTACAAGGTGTTTCATTGAATTTAGGTTTCCTTCTTTCGCGCACACTCGCCCTTTCTTGCGCATTCTCTCTCTCTCTGTCTTTCTCGCGCACTTTGGTTCTCTCTTCGCTTCACATTTTTCCACAACCCCGGCTCATATTTGTGAGTGAGAGGGAGGGAGGGGTCGCACTTCACTATCTCCAATTGGTTCAGACCACCATGTGACCATGATTCGTAACATTTGAGAGTAACGAGTAACTATGCAGCACATAAAAAATGTATTGGAGTAAAAGTATTAAACTCAAAGAAAAAATGTACTGAAGTAAAAGTGGAAGTAGGAGAAAAAAATAATACTTCAGTAGAGTACAGATACTGTCTTTTAGTACTTAAGTACAGTAGTGAAGTAGTTCTACTTCGTTACTATACATCTCTGCTAAAGAAGAAGCAGTTTGGTCAACTATGTTCCTCACAGTGACACTGACAGCTTATATCTCTGCGATAACTTTTTGTAGCCTTCCCCTAAACCATAATGTTAAACAATCTTTGACAGAAATGAACAACCTGAGTTTGTGATCTAAGAAGAGAAGAAGACGCTGCTGTGCTCAGTGCTGCTCTTTGCTAAAAGGCATCGCTGAGGCACATCGTAATGTAGCGTCTGGTTACGCTACACCGCTACTTGCCGGAAAAACTATTTAACTACTCTTAAAGCTACACTGTTTTAACTCTTCCCCACAATTTACGAGTTATATGAGATCAGAAAGTCTAAATAATAAATCAAAGGGCAACTACATCACCACAGATTGTTTGGGAGCTTAAAAAAATCTTCTGCTCTCATTAAAAGCCAGCCAACTTCATCATATTCAGTTGTCAGACACTACTGGTACAAAAACTGGATCAGGTACATGGCTGCATGGATACTATCAAATATCAACAAACAAACTAAATCTAAACCTGACTGACTCTGTTAAAAATCTTATAATGGAGGTGTTTTTTGTTTTGTTTTTAGAGGCACAATGTTTCTAACACAAACATATAAATCAACATAAAAATAAGTCACTTGCGCAAAAGGTAGGTTCTGCCATGCTTATCTCAGTCACCCTGACCTAAGAAGATTCGTGGGGTGATCTGATGAGGAATTTGAAGGATCTGAAGAGTTTGGTATGGAGGAATGTCAACTGATCTCTTCAGGTGTTGACTTCAATGAAAATTTTGAAATTTTTCACTAAAATATTGAAAGGATTAACATTGCAAATTTTTGTTACAGGCAAAGGTGCCAATAATTCTGAGCATGACTGTGTCTTGTAAAAAACATGTATTTACTACAGTAAAAGTATAGCAACCATGTTTTTGGCTGATTGCAATTTGTATAACCATATTTTTATTAGAAATTTCATGATTAAACTGGTTCCTGTAATGAGACGATGGTAAATTTGAGGTTACAGTGGTTTTACTACAAATACAACAGTAAAATACAAACTCACATATATTTAGCATGAAATTAAATGTTAAAAATAAGCTCTGAAGTGGAAAAATAAGCTTTGAACTGCACATTGCTCCTCTGCCCCGGCAAGCAGACACTGCTGTGAGCGAGCGATGACGTGACAAAGACACATGTATATCATACAAAGTTGCTTTTATTGCTGCCAGGTTAGTTCCAAGTTCACATTTTTGTGTAATCAGACAAAGATAATAAAGTATATTTGGGGTGGTGTCCGTGTGCAGGGCTCAGAGGTCAGATTTTAGCCTGAATCTTGATGATTGGAAATGTTTTGTTCTCCAGTAATGATTTATCATGTCTGCAATTTTCAGTTTCAAATCTTTTAATTTCACTTATCATTTAAAAGTAGATATTCCAAGCATTATGTAGACCCGGTCTATTCAAATCTTACCCTACCGTGTCTATATATACATATATACATATACATATATATATATATATATATATATATATATATTAATTTCTCCCTAGGGTTTTTTGTCCTTCTAGGATTTTTTCCCATTGGGTTTTCTCCTAGGGGGTTTTTTAGTCCCAGGGAGAGTCAGCCAACTTTGGCTAAACTTTACTGTATACGTGACATTATTAATACGCTCGCTTACACGGTTTATCCTTAGCCGCTTTATTCTACTTCTTATACTATGTATTGATTTTCAGTGTTCTCCTCTACATCTACTCATGTAAAGCTGCTTTGCAACAATTAACAATTGTGAAAAGCGCTATATAAATAAAATTGAATTAAATTGAATTGAATAAGTTTGATTAGGGTTGGAGCTAAAGTCTGCAGTGCTCCGGCCCTCCAGGGTAAGATTTGGGGAACCCTGTGCTAAGTTATAGTTAATTTAGTGACGCGTTTCAGAATAGACTTGTATCATGTTGGTTTACTTTATATTGCCAAAAGCACAACATTTTGTTTATATTGCACCAAAAATAATCGACAGCGTATTTTGAGTCTCTCTTGCACTGATAAGCAAAAAACGTGTCCGCGTACTACGATGACCGCAAGCGCTATGAGTGGTCTGCTAGAACCCCTTCCGTCATTTAAAAAAACCTGCGTCCACTTATCCTCCAGTGTTCCCCCTACCAAGTCAAGTACATTTTTATTTGATTTTCTTTATAGCGCCAGATTACAATTTGTTATTTTATTAAACAAACAAAATAACCCTTGGCCTTGAGTATTATGTTATTAATCTTATTTCCACAATGGAATGTCTTTTCTGTCTGTGTTTGCACGTTTACAATTATCCCAATGAGTGCGCACGAGCGCACACACACACAAACACTTGCGTCACTTACAGATGACCACAAGCGGACAGAGAGCGCACGGCGGGAAATATGTCGCATCAAACTGAGGAAAACCAGACAAAATGATCTGCGTTTTTTAAACACTCACAGGGAACTGGAGATGGCAACACTCGCTCTACTGCGAGTAGCAGCCGGAGTAGTTCTCCTGCTCGAAGTGCTGCCCCTGACAAGCATCAAATGTCCAGTCCATCACCGGATGACAAGTTTTGACACAGCTTGGCAGTCTGAGGGGAAATACTCCCCTTGGCTGTACAAAAACAATCTTGGTAAATACTTACATAAATAAATGTGACAGCAGGGTTATGACATGACCTGTAATTTCATTAACAAGTTTATATTAATGAATCACATCCCGCTCACTATTTACATATTTGTGTTTAAAATGTTTTAGTCAGGACATTGTAAATCTGCTAAAATAAATAAGACAAAGGATATTTAATACGCTCTGTGTTATATGTCCTTCTGCGCACGTAATTACGTTCAGAACAGTGTGCGTTCACAGCAGTGCTGCATCTGACATGATTACTCTTTCCAATAAATGCATCATAGAAAAAAAGATCTTACTTTTGCGTTTCTTTTTCTTACTTGACTGAGGCTTGATATCTTTCGGGCCTTGCAGGTGTTTTTTATGATGGCAAAAATGTCAAGCTCTGGCCTGCCATCTCCGTTTCTGACTCAAACTGTTCCCGTTCAGGCGTAATTCTATGTTAATATGTTCAGTTTAATTCAGTACATTATTTTATTTTTACATTTAATTAATTAAACTGAAAAGTAACTCGTATTACTTTTTTAAAAAGTAACTCAAATATTAATGTGTACATTTATAGAGTAATGCGTTACTTTACTCGTTACTTCAGAAAAGTAATATTATTACGTAATGTGCGTTACTTGTAATGCGTTACCCCCAACACTGTTTATAGAGTCTCCCTGCCAGTCCTACAGAAAGGACAAACTTGACAAACATATATGGCATCCGAGCATCACAGAACAGTCTGTCAGTGCCAGTCAAGTTTGATAGCAGGTAATTTTATTTTATTATGATTCAATGAATAATATGTTTGATTCTTTATTTCAAATTATGTATTTAATTTCAGGCAACACTGTCCTTGCATCATTTGAGCCCACAGTTGTCCTGGAACATGAAGCTGTGGTGGGGGCGTTCAAGTGCTTGTACTGGCTAATAAAGCATGAAATAGCCCACCACACCAACTATCCAGCCTTGCTGCAACTAGCTAATCTTTTGGGCTCTACCTCTTTAACAAGCTTAATGTAAGCTTCTTTTGTAAATGTTTACCATATTTCTAATTTGTCTTAGGTGATCCCTATATTGACAAGTAATGGAAAGTTTCTTGCATAAAATAAGTTAAAGAATTCCTACTGCAATTTTCTGTCTTTTCAATTTTTTTAGATTGGCAAAAGCACTAACTACAGATCTCACAGAATAATTGATGAAATGCTTAAAATTCTAGCAACTGTAATTGAAAAGCCAATATTGAGGGATATTTCTCAGTCACGAGCCATAGGCTTGGAGATTGATGAGATCACAGATGTAACTTTTTTTCTGTCATTGACTAGCAAGTAAAGGACACACGGTGGCTCTCCCAACATGAAGCACTAAAAAACCTCCTTAGGAACATAACTGCCGTACTGGGTGCCTTGGCTGACGAAGTAGAGACCCGCAAATGTCCTACTGCTAAGGGACTTTATTCATTCCTTGCCACCTATCGCTTCATTGCCGCCCTTAATCTGCAAGCTGATGTGCTCCCTCACCTGGCACGCCTCTCTAAGCTCTTTCAAAAGGAGGATGTCTTGTTCCTGGCAATCAAAGACCAGGTAACTAAATAACTCCGCTCAACTGCTATGTTTTATCTTGTTTTTTTTATTTTGTTTATATAGAGTACCACAATAAATCTAGTCAATATGCTTATTTTTTCTAGGTACCCGTCACCCTGGCCTTAATAAAGGGCATGAAAGATTCTGGTGGTCATCAACCTGGCTCACACCTGACCCAAAATTTGGAAGACCCTTCAGGACTGGGTGCATTCTGCATGAACTCTGCTGAACATGAAAGAGGGAGAAGAGGGGGTGATGCAGGAGACAGACAGCAGTACTGGCAAAGATTTCAATCACAGGTATGATTATGTGGCTTTTGTCTGACTTTATTGATCTAAATTAAATATAGCTGTTGCACAGTTTTAATTATACTAATAGTTTACTGACATTTTTCATGTGTTTGATTAGGTGATGGATCCATATTTGGATGGCCTCATTGCCCATCTCGAGAGACGTTTCTGTGAGGTTGGAGTTGTGGCTGCATTTGGAATATTTGGTGTCAGGCAGAGAAACACACAGAAGATCCCAGTGCGGATAACAGAAAGTTTATTTAAATTATAATGAAGTAAACTGACAGTAGCACCTCTGGGTGCAAAGGCCACCCCGAGGCAGATGGCAGGAAGCGGGGAGCACTCACACACACTGGGGAGAGGTAAACCACACACGTCCGGGCTCCGGCCACACTGAACGGACGGTGGGAGAGAGTATAGTACAATAATAATAATAATAACACAGGTGACACAGCGAGGAGATCTGCAGCTAGCCCTGCAAACAGGCACCCAAGGCAGACGAGGAGGGGAGATCCTGCGGCGGGCAGAGCGAGAGAGAGCGTTAGAGCTGATTAAAGGTGCTGGACAGCTCCCGAGGCAGTGGTGTGGTATTATAAATAAATAAATTATATATATATATATATAAAATGTATGAAAGAAATACATATATATATAAATACAAATATACATGAACAACAAACAATAAACTAGATACACTAACACTGAAACAAAGACAAGAGGATGCAAGGGAGCGGGGAAAAAGAGATGAGACACGGGAAAAACTTGGTCTAATATGACAATAATAAAACCAAGTTTTCCCACACAAAACATTGTACTGTCAGAACCCTGCCATATTTAACTAGATATAAATATCAAACAAGACTCCGGCAGAATCCTGACAGTACCCCCCCTCAAGGGACGCAACCTGGCGGCCACTCAAGGGGAGACATGAGTCAAGACCGACTGAACACTAGACAAAACCCACAAAAACATCACAAAGACCAACAAGGAAAGACAAGACAGAATCACCAGTGGATTGGGGTGGGACAACAAAAACAACAAACAAGGGAGGGGGGGGCGGGGGAACAAAACAGTTCACAGGGGGAGGAAGGATGGGACTGGGTGAAGAGCGAGCCTTCTGACCCTGGGGAGTCGCTGAGGGTTGGTTGCGTGGAGTCCGGGCTGGCCTAAAGGGTTCTTAGAGGGGGAAACAGCTTGGGGCAGGATGGGAAAACAAGGTCAGAACTTGAAGGCTGAGGGGAAACAGGAACTGTGACAGGGGGTGCAGCGGGCGGCTGCGGAGTGACTGAGGCTGGATAGACCCGGGCTTAGGCTGCACCGGCAGAGACTGAGGCTGCGGCGTATCAGAGGCCTGAGAGGTGGCAGCTGGCTGAAGAGCTGAGGAACCCTTCTTCCTTTTTTTCTTCTTAGTGCGTGGTGCAGTGAGAGCGATGGCAGGAGGCGGTGTGGTGGGCATGACAGGCTCGGTAGAGGACCCTACGGATGCAGATTTCCACAATATTCTTCGCTCTCGTTTACCCCGAAGGCTGGCAGGCTGGGCAGAGCTCACGGGACTCGATGTGGTGAGCACTGTGTTCTCCTGGGTCATCACCCCGACAACGCGGCCCTCTGGGATAGATAACAGATGACCGGCTGACAGACAAGGAGGTGGCGTACCGGTCCGGCCCTGTTGTTGTTGTTCGAGGCGATCCACCATCTCCCAGTAGGGAAGACGCACCAAATCCCTCCGCTTATGCTGAGGTGGGGGGTCATTCAGACCAGCGATGAGGTATGAGTTTGCTAACTCTTCTGGAAACAATCCCCTCTTCCTCTCCACCAGTGGTGTCAAAAGTATTCATATTCATTACTCAAGTAGAAGTATAGATACTATGGTTTAAAAAGACTTTTGTAGAAGTTGAAGTATCAACTCATGCTTTTTACTCAAGTAAAAGTGAAAAAGTACTGGTTTCAAAACTACTTAAAGTATAAAAGTAAAAGTAATGTAAGGAAAAAATGTCGTTACGGAAAAAAGCCTAGGCCGCACCACAGGGGCCTTTTGTGCACTACCCTATCTCCTCTAAAACATGTTTCTAAAGGCCATAATAACTATAGTGTTATATTAAAAATGTTAAAGGGGTCATATTATAGGGCTAAAAAGCACATTAATGTGTGTATTTGGTGTAATCCAATGTGTTCGTGTGGTTTATGGTAAAAAAATCATTATTTTCCACATACCATAAATTTTTTTAGCACCTCTAAGTCCCGCCCATCTGAAACAGGTTGTTTGGTACAAAGCTCATCGTTGTGAAAAAAACGCGGTGTCAACGGGTGTGAACTGATTGGCCAGCTATCCAAGTGCGTTGTGATTGGCCGAATACCTCAATAACGTAATCGGAAATATGACGCTCCTTGCCAAGTTTTGGAAGATGAGCTCCCAAAACAATAGTGAAAGACACGAGATACTATCGTATTTACTACTACCTTATCAACACGAGCCTGAATCTGGCCCAGAAAACACGGATGGCTAAGCTAATCTTTCAACTTTACCAGCGCGATGTGAGCAGAACGTAACAGATGGTAAGGTAAGGATACTAAAACATAAACCATGTTTGCATTTGTGAACGTAGAAACAACTAATCTAAGCACTAATCTGCACTTCTCAAATCTCGCGTTTGGATCATCATTAGGAAATGCATTAAAACACTCTGCACCAAACTCGTCTTTGAATCGTCAGTGAAGAAATTTATTAAATATGAAAACATCGGCTACTTACAGGATGTCAATGTAGTTGCAAAATTACAACTGCTCCACTTTTTAGACGAAGCCTTTGTGTACATCCAGCGGTTGTACTCCGCGATGTTTAGAAAGTAATCCTCCTTAAACTGTGCAGCACACAATCGAACATTTCGGCTGTACTGTTCTGAAACAGTGTTGTAAATAAAACCTAACCACTGGTTTCTTAATGTTGGAATGCCAACCAAAGTAGTTTTGCAACGAAACACAGCGTCTGCTCGACATGGCGGAAACAACAATACTACAGCGTGATTGAAAGTTACACCCTCTATCTTTGCGTTTATGAGGGCGGTGTTATGAAAATGTTCAAACCAGTATGACGTCTAACTGCATGGGCGTGTTAAACGAGCCGTTTTAGGTGGGCGTGGATGAGGCTTCACGTTTAAAAAGAATATCTCTTTGGATTTGAAACTTTAATTTTTGCAACTTTACAGATCTTTTATGTGCACAGACATCATTTAACACTCTAAAAACAAAGGAAAACATGCAATCTGACAATTTGACCCCTTTAATGTAAAAAAATTTGGGATGCACTAGGGCCAGGGGTAGGCAACATCAGTCCTGGAGTGCCGATGTCCTGCAGATTTTAGCTCCAACCCTTATAAAACCTTGGCTACCTGTAGTTTCAGGTGACTTTATAAACCTTTATTAGTTTGTTCAGGTCTGCTTGATTAGTACATCGGCACTCCATGTTGCCTACCCCTGCACTAGGCTATCTGTTTCAACCACATACGGTATATGCCCATTAAAAATGAACGCATTTTAATACAATGCAAACAAATACATTAAAGCAGTGGTTCTCAAACTGGGGGCCGCGAGATGGTGCCAGGGGCCCCAGTTTTATAATAGTTTATGAAATACATTACTTTATTATAAATTCTGTGTAATTAAACCTCAGAAAAATAAGGCTACTAAACAAAAGCCATACATTGTATAATTTAATATGTTTTGTTTAATTCAAATTGTAAGTTTTAGAATGTTTGTCATACATTTTCTTTGGGGGGTCGTGAAGGAATCCACTGTACACAAGGGAGGCGAAAAAAAAGGTTTGATAACCACTGCATTAAAGAACCATATATGTGTACTACTGAGCATTAACATGTGTTCCATAGAGATGAAGATATGATGACTAGTTGCCTATAAATATTGTAATGGTGCAAAAAGTCAAACTTCAGAGCCGCTGGTGGCCAAACTTTTACAGTGGTGCCCACTTTAGTTAAAAAACAACAAAATCACACACAACTATAGTATGTGTGAGAATAGAAATATGCTATTGTTATCATTTATAATTGTATTTTGACAGCAACACAAACTACAATTATACAAATATGCTATTATATATTATAGCCTATATTCCTGTATCTGTACTTGTGTAGCTAATGGACTTTAGTATACTTTACTTTAGTCAGTATAAATCCAAGCAATTTTGGAGAGTTACTAAATGTCTTTCTTGTAAGTAAATTCAAAAAGTCAGGTTTAAGGAAACAGCTGATGTCTATTAACAAAAGCAAAAGTTGGTATGTACGGTTATGTGTTTTGATTGATTTAACACTCAAGCATTCAGATAAGTAGGTTTTGTTAATGCAAATAAAATTTAGGGTAGTTATTAGCATATACAAAACAACAATGTTTTTAGCATAGATATCTTTGCCATGCTTCAAAACGCAACGCAGCACAATGTCATTTAAGTTGAACAACTGAAGTTACATGATATAAATTGGTATTGTTACACTATTTAAATCACACAGATGAGTTGGTGTCAGCAGCCAGCTATATATTTACACAGGCTTGTGAATGTGAACTGACCTGAAAGTGATGCGCGAGTTTTATTTCGTACTTTTCCATTTGAAGACAGAATGCCGCGTTCTGTTACTGTACTAACGGATGGCGGATGATATCAAAGCATCGCGAGAGCAAACTGCTCCACATGCTTTTTTAATCGCTCTCACGGTTCTTTTATGTTTCTCTGTGCAGCAGCATCGAACAAACTTTTGATCATCTGCAGTCAGCTGGGGGGCTGGGATTGCGTACAAACCAATAGGGAGTCGGAATGGTGTATGTTTATACTTCTCATCCAACCACAATCACATTCATCTGGATGATGCAATTTATCAAGATAGGTTTTTTTTAACGATGGCAAGCCGGAATGTAAAAAAAAGAAAACAAGCCGAAATAATAGAAGTAACGAGGCGATTTTTAAAATGTAAGGAGTAGAAAGTACAGATAATTGCATGAAAATGTAAGGAGTAGAAGTAAAAAGTCGTCTGAAAAATAATTACTCCAGTAAAGTATAGATACCCAAAATATCTACTTAAGTAAGGTTACGAAGTATTTGTACTTCGTTACTTGACACCTCTGCTCTCCACATACCTGGCATAATCCTTAAGGGAAAGCCCTCCTTGAGATGGAAAAGGGCCCTCGCCAGCCTGAGTCTGAGCAAAGAGTGAACTACACCACCCCGAGTCAGAATCAACCTTTGCGGGATCCATTTTTGGCAAGTTCATTCTGTCAGGCAGAGAAACACACAGAAGATCCCAGTGCGGATAACAGAAAGTTTATTTAAATTATAATGAAGTAAACTGACAGTAGAACGTCTGGGCGCAAAGGCCACTCCGAGGCAGATGGCAGGAGGCGGGGAGCACTCACACACACTGGGGAGAGGTAAACCACACACGTCCGGGCTCCAGCCACACTGAACGGACAGTGGGAGAGAGTATAGTACAATTATAATAACACAGGTGACACAGCTAGGAGATCCGCAGCTAACCTGGCAAACAGGCACCCAAGGCAGACGAGGAGGGGAGATCCTGCGGCGGGCAGAGAGAGAGAGAGCGTTAGAGCTGATGAAAGGTGCTGGACAGCTCCCGAGGCGAAGGACCGCCCTGCTGGAAAGCGGCAGAGCCGCGGTGAATCTCGGCTACTGCAGATGGAAATAGGCAGTCTTTAAAGCAGGCAGATGGAGATAGCAGTCTTTAAAGCAGGCAGCGGTGTCAGATACAAGACTCTGAATATAATTACTGGGCAGCAGAGAGCACAGACAAACGGGGGTAAATAAGCAGAAAAACTGACTAGAACTATGCGTTAAACACGATAGGACAGGACAAGAAACTAGCAACGCTAGTAGCTGGCGAGAACATACACAGACGAACTTGCCCCGAGACACTGAACACACAGGGGATAAATACAGAACCGATTGGCCATCAAATGAGCTGCAGCTGTGAGTGACGCAGGTGAAGGAGATAACATAATTACACCCGTGAGAGAGCCGCGCACGTGAATCTGTGAACTAAACACAAAACAACAAGGAAAAAACAAGGCACTGACAAGACAAGATAAATCCATATATGTGTATATATATATATATATATATATATATATATATATATATATATATATATATATATATATATATATATATATATATATATATGAAAGAAATACATATATATATATATAAATACAAATATACATGAACAACAAACAATAAACTAGATACACTTACACTGAAACAAAGACAAGAGGATGCAAGGGAGCGGGGAAAAAGAGACGAGACACGGGAAAAACGTGGTCTAATATGACAATACTAAAATCACGTTTTCCCACACAAAACATTGTACTGTCAGAACCCTGCCATATTTAACTAGATATAAATATCAAACAAGACTCCGGCAGAATCCTGACAACTTGGTCCACAAGCAGCTACACTCCCTAATGACATTGCACACACAAAACTGAGAATACTGGTAGATAAGTTTTGTTCCAGTGTCGATTTTGGAACAGTCCTTGAAGAATGGGCTTCTTTCAGGGAGCAAGTGGTCTCAGGTCCACTTAAGGTAACTTACAAATGTGACATTTTTACATGACATTGTCATGAACACTACACTGTGTTACTGATATCATTTTTAACCTTTTTAAAACAAGACACAGCTGGCAATATTGTCTGAACTGTCCTCAAAATATGAGGAGTTTGGTGTCCTGTACCCAACTATGAGCCAGCTGGCTTCTATTGCTCTGAAGGTCCCAGTCAGTAGTGTAAACTGTGAGAGGGACTTCTCAACCATGAACAGGGTACTACAAACGTTTTACAATAGGATTTGCTGCTTTTTGCTATATGTTAAGCTATCACATTTAACAGTTAATGCATTTGCAGGTCAAGACAAACATCCACAATAGGCCGCAAGGAGACCATCTTGCATTAATTGCATTTCTAGCGAGAAATTTGTATTGTAGTTTTCAAATATGTAATTAGTTATCACAAAGGCGCTCTCTGTTTATATTTCAAAAACGCTGCCTTTGAACTGCGTCCGAAAGCCTTTCTCTGAGCTGCCTTCATGCCTCCGAAGTCATTTCCTCATGAGGCAGCGAGGCAACAAGTCACTGCCTTGAGTTTTAGGACGCAGCCAGTGTCGTGGACAAATGCGGAACTATGCGTTAGGGCCTGTCGGGCTACGCACTTGCTTATGGACTTATGGATTACTTTTTACAGTCTGCCGGTGGTTGTGTCAGTAAAGACAGCTCCGTAAGCGTATGGGCCAACCAAACCACCCAAGAAGAGTTTGGAATAAAACAAGAGAAAGAATGAGGATCAATTTGGTGTTGCATTATCTGGATAGAGAGAGCTTCGCGACAACATTTAACTAGACCGATATTCTGATCCTGCTTGTGTTTTACGCCATGGGTGAGTTGTTTTGATTCGTAACCCTTCAAAAAACGTATGCTATTATATTGATCACAACATTAGTGTGTAGACTGTAATCAGCGCGTCTTCCAGCGGACGATATGCACATCAAGAGGTATTGAACAGCAATATAAATGGTCATTTTAAGACACTTCACAATTAACACTGTCAATACATTATGTGAAAAATCATTGTAGATTGTAAGTTAAAAACTTAATTCTGTGCTGTGTTAACCATCAAATTTTGACTAATACTGTGACATCTATCATCTAACAATTTCGTTTTGAACATCACATATAAACTTACATAATGAAATAAACTATGTCATCAAACGCAACATTTATAAGACTTGATTACCTTATCCGTCAACGTGATTTCTCGTTCGCGTCTGATTGATCGCCATCAGCGGTTGAGTTAAACACTAAAAATCCCATAATTCCACGCTGCTTCAGAGCGTCATTAAACAACGTCATTGTTATTGATTTGATCTGGCGCCATCTAGTGGCGCAGATAATACAAATTGCATCTTAAAACAGCTGTTACACTCGCATTGCACATGGATTCATAAGCGACTTAATGCAGCGTATGCAAGTGCTGCATTTAAACAATTGCCTCTAATTATGCGCATTTATAAGCCCCTTCCACCCGGTGATACCAGTATAACCGGGATTAACCGGTGGGAAAATTCTATCACTGCAACAACCCTATTGGATACCAGCACATATTGGGATATAGGAAATGAAACAGCAGATAAATAAGTAAAAGAAGCATTAGGAAAAGACTTTAGATATTAAGATACCTTTAGGAAGAAATGAAATTAGATCAATAATCAATAGAGAAGTAATAAGAATATGGCAACAAAGATGGGAAAGTAGCAGTACAGGTAGGTGGTATTATAGTATTGTAAAATCAGTGGGGAATAAAGAATCGTGCTATGGAAGACATAGAAACACTGTAAAAAATGTCTGTAGAAATTAACAGTATTACTGGGTATTACTGGCAACTAGCTGCCTGTAACTTACTGTAGATTTTACATTTATGTTATTTACTAGCAACAGTTTGTTCAAAGTTAAATGAACATGAAAAATGTTCAGTCTTTATCTTTTACAATAAGTTACTGGCAACCAGCTGCATAATTACAGCTTATTTTTTTACAGTGAAGGTGTATGATTTCTAGACTAAGGATGGGTCATACAGGGTTAAATTCAACACTGGCATTTAGTGGGAAGCATGGAAATGGTATGTGTGATGAATGTGGTGTTGTTGAAACAGTGGAACATGTGCTTTTTAAGTGTAGTAAATATGAAGAACAGCGTAGTGTTATTTTTTTTAGTAATATAAAGAACAGGCTAGTGAGCACCATGGACCTATTGGGAAAGGGTTGAGGAGCTCAATGTGGAAGCTGGAGGATCTGAAACATGCAGTGTCAGCATCCTCTGGGATGTTAAAGGGTTTACGTAAAGGGTTATTAATAAGTTTTTTTTCTCTGCAATTCATTACTTATGTGCGCAAGGTACACAGTAGGTGGCAGTAATGCTCCTAAAGGAGTGAACGGCCATTTAACGGAAAGAAGAAGAAGACATGTTTTGCTTATAGTGATGGGCAGTCCGGCTCTTTCCATTGATTCGGCTCTTTCGGCTCAAGCTCCGGCTCTACATTTTAGTGATGGCAGTCCGGCTCTTTTCATAGATTCGGCTCTTCTGGCTCGGCTGCCCTGCCTGCGTCTGAAGA
The DNA here is from genome assembly GCF_030506205.2 of Paramisgurnus dabryanus. Taxonomy (NCBI): domain Eukaryota; kingdom Metazoa; phylum Chordata; class Actinopteri; order Cypriniformes; family Cobitidae; genus Paramisgurnus; species Paramisgurnus dabryanus. The sequence continues at coordinate 28,971,553 of NC_133357.1, read as the reverse complement.
TTCGGCTCTGCTCGTTCGCTACAAAGAATCAGCTCTTAGAGCCGCTCGTTCGCGAACGACCCATCACTATTTGCTTAGCTTAGCTCAAAGTTTGCTGGAGAGTGGAGTTGCTATTTTGCTTCTATCAAATCTGACCCCATTTTTTTTATCTTTGTAACTCGGCCAATAAGGCTGATCGTTACACAGTATTTATCATTTTGTATTATTTTTATTGTTTTTGATGACAGGCACAGTGGGGAGCATGCATGAAACACCTAATGCCAAGGCAGTGAGATGTTTCAGCATCTTTAATCATGACACTTGGCCAGCTGAGAAAGAGAAAAATTTTTCTGTCCTAGAAAGGTAATGTCTATGGAGCCAAGTCAATCTCTTAAAAACTAGCCTTGATCAGGTTATGTAGGCCACAAATGCTAATCATCTCTCTATTTAATAATAGGAATAGATGTGACCAAGATTGAGCTAAAGAGTAGTTTCAGGCACTGAAAACAATGATCACAGTCTCTTTCGTAGATAAGGACTACCTACACTGTTAACGATTTCCCTGTATTTTTACAGTACGGTACTGGCAGCACGGTTGCCAGTAAGTTACTGTATTTTGGTTTTACAGTACTGTACTGTAATACCATTTTACAGTACACAAACTAGTACTGTATAGTTACAAAGCAGTACTGTACTGTAATTTTACAATATTTTATTACAGTAGTCTATTTTACAGTAATTTACTGTAATGTCTATATTGAACCATAAATACTATTTATTACTTATTACAGTTAATACAATAAATTTATATATAATAGCTAGATATTTAGGTTTAAATCTATAGTTATTAATATGGTAAAAATGCTACATTAAAACATAATGAATTAAAAGGCAATCCAAGCAATGTATGTATCAAAATTTTATTTAAAAAAAACATTTAATTGAAACAAAACATATTTTAAACAAGATTTTAAACAATAATAAACATATAAACAAGTTAAATAAAATAAAATCAACAAGTATAAACAAGTTTGGAGAACCCTGCTGTAACATATTTAACTCTGGCAAATAGGACACTGGTCCATAGTTTGAAGTTTTCAGTTTAAAGTCCATCATCGACTAAAAGGTAACATTTCACTGTGGTAAAAAGAACACTGGCCCATAGTTTTAAATATTCTACTTGAATTTCATTGAACACTAAAAATAAATTAAAAATTAAACTGTGGCAGACAGACCACAGTGGCCTTTACTTTGAAGTCGTCCATTCGAACTCAATCAGGGACTGCATGAAGCTGTTCACATGGGGGTTAATGGCCACAGCTTTTCTCTGCACCAAGTTCCTTGTCTTTTTGCTTGCTCCTTGTCTGGATGTGCACTTTTTCCCATCTTTGGAATTAATTCTATCCAGAAACCTGTTAGAAATATCATAAACATTAAGTCAACAAATATAAGATAGAAAAAGATTCTTAAAAAACTAAACTCAGCCTTGAATTTACTCCTATTCTGAAACCTTTTGCTCTTATTCTACTGTTCCACACCTAATTACATAAAAATACAGAAGATTCACTTACCGCTGAACAAACTCTTTTCTCAATGGACAGCATCCACCTGGATCCTGTCATGATTGGATGTCCTGAACAGAAAGAACAATTGTTACTGATTTGGACACAACTTTTTATTCTGAAAACAAAATCTTTTGTCAATAAAGTCCAGGGACACCTCTGCTAAATAAATACAATAATTAAATTAAATTTCTTAAAAACCAAAGTCTGAATATTTCTGTTTGTATATTTCTACATGGCAAACTAAGACAATTCTGTACATGTTGTGTATGGTCGTGTTACAGTGTTGTGTGTGGGAATTGTGAATGAGTGTATACATGGGTATTTTTAAGAAGCTGTAGTGGTAAAGTACAAACTTACCGAACATAATGTGCTTGGGTGTGTCTGGTGTCACCCGTGTGCCTCCACATCTGCCTTAACACCTGAAAAGTGCAAGGACACTCAGGTAAATTACAAATAAAAAGTGATTAGCCACATTCCCTTTGTACTTTTACATGTGACGTGAAAGCATTTAATATTTCAGTCAAAAAAATACATGACTTGTAACTGTACATAATGTACATGCCTGTTCCCTTTCAGTCGGTCACTACGACGTCACGTCGTGACCGACGAATTGGGAACCGCTCCGCGGGTGACCTATCTACTTCGAGAACTATAAGAAACGCCAATGAACTTGGCATGCAGGTATTTGCATAATGCCGGCGCCGCCCCGCCAGGTGCGTATATAAGCCGCAGGTGCACAATACCAAATTAGCTTTTTGCTTCGAAGCCGGCAGACATCTGCTCTCGAGAAGCTATACTGATCTTCGTAGATCCCTGTTCTTGGAGGAAAAAGATCTCAGCTTGCTGAAGTTGGTTGGGCAAAGACACCTCAGCGGAGGCTCGCAGTGTTTTCTCCACCCTTTCTCTCTCTCTCTCTCTGTCCCTTTTAAGACTTGAGTTGAGTGAGTGCGTTTGCCTCTCCCTGTGTGTTTCACCAGCTCGCACAAAAAGAGTGATTTCCCTAAAAGAGCAGCACGTTTGAGCTTTGTGTCTTTTTAAAGACAGTCACTCATTCGTGTCACGGTCGGGTGCGTCTTTTTAAAGATGGCATTCCGCCCGTGTTCCGTTTCTGGATGCGGTGTGTTCATCGCTCCCCGGGATGGCCACGAGCGCTGTGTTTCGTGTCTGGGGCTCCAGCACGCAGAGGCAGCGTTGCGTGATAGTTCATGCTCCACTTGTGAGGGCATGACTATGGCGGATTTGCGGAGACGGGTGTCGTTTCTCCGGGAACGGCACCCGCCTTCCAAGTCTGGTGCTGCTAAGGGCGCAGCTACCAAACTTGCGAAGGATGACCTCCGTATAACGGTGCTGGGTCGGTCTGCTGGTTCGTCCAGCAGCTCCCAGCGCCCTGATCCGTTGCCAGCGGAGGTCCCGATGGAGACGAGCGGCCCGTGTTCTACGGTGTCCTCGCGCTCTGTCGAGCCTCCACCGGACGCGATGTCCACCGTAACGTCGGAGGGGGGGTTGTCAGCCTCGGACGTCGATCCAGATCCGCTCCCGCCTTCGGGTCGGGTTGCGGGTCCTGCGTTCGACCCCGAGATGGCAGCCATGCTCGCTCGGGCGGCGGCGGCGGTCGGCTTGGAGTGGACTGAACCTCCCCCACCTGAACCGTCCCGCCTCGATGATTGGTACTTCGGGGGTGCCAGGGCTTCTCAGTCCTCGCCCCCGGTGCCCTTCTTCCCCGAGGTGCATGAAGAGCTGACGCGGTCGTGGAAAACCCCGTTTTCCGCCCGGAACCGGCCGTTTCAGCCTTCACCCCTCACCTCTCTCGAGGGTGGAGATGCCAGGGGGTATACTGGTATCCCGTCAGTGGAGCGGCCGGTCGCGATGCAGTTGTGTCCGGCCGGTGTCGCTTCCTCCTGGCGGGACCAGCCTACTCTCCCCTCACGGGCTTGTAAGCAGTCGTCGGCGCTGACCGGTGCTGCTTACAAAGCTTGTGGGGAGGCAGCTTCAGCCCTGCATGCCATGGCATTGCTGCAGGTTCATCAGGCTAAGGCTCTGAGGGACCTGCACGCGGGAGGTCACGACTCGGCGGAGTTCTCTGAACTGCGTGCGGCCACTGATCTGGCGCTTCGTGCGACCAAGGTCACCGCACGCGCCGTCGGGCGTGCGATGTCTACCCTGGTAGTCCAGGAACGCCATCTCTGGCTGTGTCTGGCGGACATGAAGGATGCTGATAAAACCCGGCTCCTGAATGCTCCGGTTTCCCAGACCGGCCTGTTCGGCGAGACGGTCGAGGAGTTTGCGCAGCAATTCTCCGCGGCCAAGAAGCAGACTGAGGCCATAGCTCAAATCATGCCGCGTCGGAAGCGTCCTGCGCCTGCCCCGTCCACGTCGGCGCCTCAGCCTGCTCCTCGCCGAGGGCGTCCTGCGGCGGCCGCCTCCGTTCCTCCCCGGGGCTCTTCTAAGAAGCGAGGAACCGGTCGCCAGCAGCCCGCCCCGCCCGCTCAGCCCGCTCCGAAGGGTGGAAAGAGGAGATCGAAGCGGCCCTGAGACGGGCGACCTAGAGATGGAGGGGATCGCTCTTCGGGAGATGGTGAAGGCACCACTCCCCCCACCGGAGGAGGGCCGGTTGGGGAATCTTTTGTTTCATTTTTCTGTTCCGCCGACTTTTCAGTCGGCACCCACAATTCCACAAAAAGAGCGAATTCCACTTCCATCTCTAGGTCAGATGAGCGCCGGAGACACGAGCGGGCTCATAACCCCCCCTCGTTCTCCGACTCATCAGAGGAGTTCGAGAGCAACGCACGGGCTCATAACCCCATCGCGCTCTCTGACTTCTCAGGGGAGAGAAGACCATCACGGGCTCATAACCCATCGTCTTCCTCCCCCTTCGCCAGAGGGTGTATCGAGTGGCGTGAGGTGTCTTCAGCAGAGCCTCCCTTACTCACCCACCCAGCAGCGGACTCAGGTGAGTGTTATCATGCACAACACTACTGTCGGTGCGGCCAATACGCACACACCGGCGATCACCTCCGTTGCGCCCGCCGCGGGTACACCGATCGTGCCTTTAGTTCCTCTCGCACGGTGTCTGGGGGCGTGGGAACAGCTTCCCAGCCCGTCGCGTTGGCTTTTACGCACGATTCGTCTCGGCTACGCGATCCAATTTGCCCGGCGTCCCCCCAAATTCTCCGGCGTTCGTTTCACTACGGTGAGAGCTGCCGATGCGCACGTCCTCCGTGCGGAGATCGCTGTCTTATTGGCGAAAGACGCGATCCAGCCGGTCCCTCCAGCCGAGATGAGGTCGGGGTTTTACAGCCCTTACTTTATTGTACCCAAGAAAAGCGGCGGCTTGCGACCGATCCTGGACCTGCGTTCGCTGAACCGTGCACTTCACAGAATGCCGTTCAAGATGCTGACGCCCAAACGCATATTTCCATGCATTCGTCCAAACGATTGGTTCGCATCTATCGACCTGAAGGACGCGTACTTTCATGTATCGATTCTCCCCCGGCACAGGCCGTTTCTCCGCTTTGCGTTCGAGGGGCGAGCATACCAGTACAAAGTCCTCCCATTCGGGCTCTCTCTGTCGCCCCGTGTATTCACCAAAGTAGTGGAGGGGGCTTTAAAACCCCTGAGAGAGAGAGGTGTGCGCATTCTCGCGTATCTGGACGATTGGCTAATAATAGCTCAAACACGTCAGACGCTGTGCGATCACAGAGATTTAACTTTAAAACACCTCGCTCGTTTGGGTCTTCGGGTCAACTGGGAAAAGAGCAAGCTTTGCCCCGTGCAGAGAATCTCTTTTCTCGGTATGGAACTGGACTCGATCGATTTGACAGCTCGTCTAACAGAAGCGCGTGTACAGTCGATTCTGACTTGCCTGAATACATTCAAGAGCAAGAGCGCGGTCCCGCTGAAACAATTTCAGAAGCTCCTGGGGCATATGGCAGCAGCCGCAGCTGTAACTCCGCTCGGACTGCTTCATATGCGACCGCTTCAGCATTGGCTTCACGATCGAGTCCCGAGGAGAGCGTGGCTGCGCGGCATTCACCGTGTTATCATTACACCTGCGTGTCGTCGCACTTTCACTCCGTGGTCAGACCGTGCGTTTCTCCGAGCCGGTGTGCCTCTGAGACAGGTCTCCAGGCATGCAATAGTATGCACAGATGCTTCGGACACGGGGTGGGGGGCCACGTACGATGGGCTTGCGGCTTCGGGGGTCTGGACGGCACCCCAGCTGCATTGGCACATAAATTGCCGAGAAATGTGGGCTGTATATCTTGCGCTCGTCCGTTTCAGCAACGAGTTACAGGGCAAAGATGTATTAGTTCGCACAGACAACACTGCGACCGTGGCGTACATCAATCGTCAAGGCGGTTTACGCTCGCGTCACCTGTCGCATCTCGCCCGTCATCTCCTCACTTGGAGTCAGAAGAATTTGAGGTCTCTTCGTGCCATTTACATCCCGGGCACGCTCAATGTAGAGGCGGATGCGCTCTCTCGGGCTGCGCGTCCCGGCGAATGGCGACTCCACCCCATTGCGGTTCAGCAGATTTGGAGACGTTTCGGCAAAGCGCAGATAGATCTGTTTGCTTCCCCAGAGACGACCCATTGTCGCCTGTTCTATTCACTAGCCGACGACTCGCTCGGCGTGGATGCATTGGCACACAGCTGGCCGCGAAACATGCGCAAATACGCGTTCCCTCCGGTGAGCCTCATTGCGCAAACCCTATGCAAAATCCGGGAGGACGAGGAGAGCGTGCTGTTGGTGGCACCGTATTGGACAACCAGGAGTTGGTTTCCAGAACTCTCTCTCCTCGCGACAGCCCCTCCTTGGAAGATTCCCCTGAGGAAGGACCTTCTTTCTCAACAAGAGGGCACATTATGGCACCCGCGCCCCGACCTGTGGAACCTCCATGTGTGGTCTCTGGACGGGGCACGGAGGATTTGAGTGATTTACCGCAAGAGGTATCTAACACTATTGCTGCAGCGCGAGCGCCGTCTACGAGACAGGCTTACGCGCTTAAATGGAACCTGTTTGTCGACTGGTGTTCTTCCCAAAGTGAAAACCCCCGAGAATGCCCGATTAGTGTTGTGCTTTTATATCTCCAGCGCCGTTTGGAGAATAGGCTGTCACCATCCACTATTAAGGTCGATATAGCTGCGATATCAGCTCACCATTCACCCGTAAACGGTAGGACAGTGGGTCAGCACGACCTGGTCATTAGATTTCTTAGAGGCGCTCGAAGACTGAATCCTTCGCGTCCTCCCTCTATTCCTCCATGGGACCTGTCCTTGGTGCTGAAATCACTCCAGGAAGCCCCATTTGAGCCTCTGCATAGTGTGAGTGTTAAATTTCTTACTATGAAAACATTAACTCTCCTTGCTTTGGCTTCTGTTAAGAGGATAGGGGATATTCATGCATTTTCGGTCGATGAATCGTGCCTTCAGTTCGGGCCGGCTGCATCCAGCGTAACACTGAGACCCCGGCCCGGCTTTGTGCCCAAAGTTCCCACCACTCCTTTCAGAGATCAAGTGGTGAACCTCCAAGCGCTGCCTTTGGAGGAGGCAGACCCAGCCACGGCTTTGTTATGCCCTGTTCGTGCACTACGTGTGTATATAGACAGGACGCAAAGTTTTAGGACCTCAGATCAGCTCTTTGTTTGTTACGGTGGTCAGCAGAAAGGAAAAGCTGTCACCAAGCAGAGGATGTCCCATTGGATTGTGGATACTATAGCCCTTGCATATCAAAAGCAGAATGTGCCTTGTCCATTTAATTTACGTGCTCACTCTACACGCAGTGTGGCATCATCTTGGGCACTGGCTCGCGGTTCCTCGCTAACAGATATTTGTAGAGCTGCAGGCTGGGCGACACCTAATACGTTCACAAGATTCTATAGTGTTCGTGTCGAACCGGTTTCCACTCGGGTTCTTTCTACTAACTAGTTAAGAATGCCGAGGGTCGGCTCGTGTGTCGGCTTGGAGCCTCTATTTTGGTGCTGCACATCTGCACCAATATGGAAGGCCATCGGGGCAAAAACGTCTAAAAAACTGTTTTTGCCTCTCCTCCACCGCCCTGATAGCTGGTGTTGCGGAGCATCCGCTGTCAACCTATCACTGATGTATTCTCTGTAAACCTGTGTAGGCTAGGCGTCCACATTTGTCCCCTACGTGGGGTTCATTTGTGTGTATACTCCGTGGGGTACTAATCCTCCACGTTTTCCTTAGCAGAGCCTGCTCTGCATCTCTCTGCATACTATGTTTTGTTCAGAGACTTTTATGAGCAACCTTCGGTTGTTTCATATTTTTATGTCATCCATTCAACCTTCTTAGGGGATGGCTTCCGCAGTGTTCTAGCTCCGCTCAGTTTAGACGCTTCCCCAGTTCGCTGCTTCACTATCGTGGGTTAAGGAACAGGTAGTGACCGGCCTTCTGCATTTCGCCTTAGGTTCCGCCCCCTATGTGGAGGGCGGAGGGCTTTTACAGACACTGGAAGGGTTCAGCTGCAGTGGCGTTTTGGTAGGGATTCCCAATTCGTCGGTCACGACGTGACGTCGTAGTGACCGACTGAAAGGGAACGTCTCGGTTACGTATGTAACCCTCGTTCCCTGAAGGAAGGGAACGGAGACGTCACGTCCCGTCGCCACAGTTTGCTGTTCCATTGCTGTTTTCAGGCCGGGCACTGCTGCTCGGCTTCTCAGCAATAATATAGCTAATTTGGTATTGTGCACCTGCGGCTTATATACGCACCTGGCGGGGCGGCGCCGGCATTATGCAAATACCTGCATGCCAAGTTCATTGGCGTTTCTTATAGTTCTCGAAGTAGATAGGTCACCCGCGGAGCGGTTCCCAATTCGTCGGTCACGACGTGACGTCTCCGTTCCCTTCCTTCAGGGAACGAGGGTTACATACGTAACCGAGACGGTTCCTTTAAAGATGATCCATCTTACCCAATCCAGCTTACAAGCAATGGTAAGACTGTAAAAAATACAAATGTTACAAGTTGTTATATTATATATAAATATCTAAATAAGTCTTTTTTTTATTATTAAATCATCTTGTCTACAGAAAATCTCTGAAAATGTCTCGTTTAGTGCAGAAAATAGCGATTTATAGTGACAAGGTAAAAAGACTGCCCCTAATGTTTAACCCGGACCGGCTGCGGTGTAACACTATTTCACGCAAAGTTTTTTAAATAAGTTAGTAGCTAGCTGCTCACTTTAAAGATAAACATGATCGCCTAAATCTGAGCAATCCTGGTGATGCCAGTTTCCTACACGATGTTATAATGGACTATTTTACATCCAGAGTAAGGATCAGATGACAGAGACGAGAAGACAAAGGTACGTAAATGCGGAGCCCATTCTCTTTTCGTGCATTGATTTGATGTGTTTTGGAAACTTATATATACTGCACGTAATGCATCTGAAGTGGTGGAAACGATTTGCCATAAAAATGTATTGGACAACTTACTGGGCGTGTAAAACACTTAAGAGAAGATATTCTCTGCTTTTGCGGATATACCGTAATATAATAACAACAACAATAAGCGCGGCAATCCCTTTCGTTCATCTGATATTAAGATGAGCCCAGGTCTGAATGATATTTGGTCGAAGTTAAAGCTGCGATGAGTTCGATGCATGTATCCAGTTAAATATGAGGTTTCTTGTTTTCACTTCTGTGGAGGAGTTCGGTACTACAGTATGCTGTGTACGGTGTGTCAAGTCCTGACTGTTTACAACCACGAGTCAGCCTTGCCAAACAGTCTAACTTAAAGGCTCTCTAAGCGAATAATGTGCGACGTCACTTCCTGTTGATGTTTGAACTGTTTTCAAACAGACAGAGCGTAGCTAACTCCTCCCCCTCCCTTCCGTGCTTTCATGAACGCGCCCAACCCCCACCCCCAAATCCTTTTTGTCGTTTATTGGCTGGAATACTTTGTTTTGTTTTGTGATGCTAGGTTTGGCCACTATGTTGATATTGCCGTTTGTGAAGCCTGGGCTGTCTACAGAGATCGCGTTTTTTTACAGTTTGATCAGCGGACAGGCAAAGCAGATAGTGAGGAGATGTTTCCGGTATGTAACAAAAAATGTTTTATGGTCTAAAACGCTTCAATTCGCTTAGAGCACCTTTAATACTTTTCTCTGACGCTAACTGAACGGATGAAACGCCGAGATAAACGACCATTATGCTGGGACCGCAAGATCGCGCTGGCGGGTGGTCTTTGTCCATTTCGTTAAAAATAGTTTCATTGTCACCACACTTTCAACACAATATAAACTCACCAAAACCCTCATAATTTAGTTAAAACAACCCTATATTCATTAAAAAAAAGGTGTAAAGCGAGTTAAAGCAGCGGTAGACATCTGTGTGTAAGCTTACTTTCTGGGGGAGATTGAAACTTTGTTGGCGACCGTTTTTCTCTCTCATTGCACGTTTAAAACAATATTGTGACAAACTATTGACAACATTCTTAAACTAAAAATTAAGTTTTCATGAAACAGAAATATTTCAAACTTACCGAACTGCCAGAAATCAATCATCCTCCTTCAGCTGCAGCCAGGAGTTGTGCTGTCTGTGTGATTTGACTCTGGCGCACTTTCTCTGATTATTGCAAGTACACCTGGCACATTACAGCAATGGCTACAGCAAGGTTACATCAAGACCAAAATATACTGTAAAATTTTCCCGCTCAAACAAATTTACCCAGAATGCATTATGAACTGCAGCACTGTACTGTAATGTACACATACAGTATAGTACTGTGGATTTTTACAGTAATGTACTGCTAAATCTACAGCGACATCTAACAGTGTAGAACTCTGGGACATCATGTTGTCGAAGGAACCATACTGTTCTTCTGACTACAAAGTAGTGACACAATTTTTTGATTATTCACACTTATGCTGTTACTTAAATCAATGTTCTTAAAACCATCCTATCTGTTTTATTTTTTTTTCTGACGTGAGGTCACGTCTCAAACCAGACACAGTGGAGGACCTCATCAGAATAAGTATAGAAGGCCCAGAACTGGAAAAAATTGATGCCAGGGAAAGTGTTGAGGAGTGTCTGATAAAGGGAAAGAGGCCAAGAATGCCAAATTACAAGTACTGGCCAAATGATATTGTCAGAGTGCAGGGAGATTACAGCCAGTGCCACCCCTCTCAAATGTTAGTCTGGAGCACTGGGATATGTTCAAGAAGCTTTATGTATTTTACTTAAAGGAGACATATCATGCTAAATCCACTTTCTTAGCTCTTAAATGCATTTTGTTGTATATTTGTAGTGTTTAGAAGTACATAATAGTTGAAATTAGTCTCTTCAGGTGCTTTGTTGATATCTTTATATTCTGTTTTGGTCATATTTTCCAACCTGTTCTGATTTTTCTACTATCTATTACGTTTTTTGAACAATTACGTCACAGTATTTGCAGCGGAACTGTAGAATAAGGACATCGACTCCCAGCCCAACACTTCGAGCAATCCGCCATTTTTTATTTCTCGCTGCGATATTGTAGTCCAAGCTCAAGGATGGAGACGTTACGAGAGAGTTAATCAAAATGTTCGGTTGTTGAACCTGTGCCTGGTTGAGTTTTATTTTTCACAGAAATGTCATTTTTTAGTGCGCGAAGCACTTCAAGGATAACTATTTCTCCAACCTCCACCAGTATAAAGTAGGATTTGCCGATAGACTTCGTCTGATTGAGGGGTCAATTACTTCTATCTTTGGAGACGACGAGCAGAGCACTTCGGTAAGCTGTAAATAACTTTAAAGTACACGGTGGTCATGGTTTAGCAGTGCCGTTTCTCAATCCGAAGGCTGCAGCCTGCAGATGTCGCATTTGGTCATCAACCTGGGATTAAGTTATAGCATATTACAACAATTTACAATTAACTAAGAATAATAGTCAACTATATAATTGTTAATATTCTGAAATAAGACAGCCGGCATTAACACACCATTGCGATACTTCCATATGAAGACGTTGTTCTGCAGGTTCGTCGTCTTCATTTTCATCTCGCTCCATTTCCGACTCTGGCGCGAACATGTAAGGCTGGATGGACAAGTCTTCCGTTGTTTACATTTTGTGAATAACGAGTAAATAAAAAGTTTCTGTGCCGCTAGATAATCGTATCTCTGCTATAAAACTACAAAAATGGCCGAACGGGGTGGAGTTTAACCGAGTGTCACCTCTGCAACCTGGAGTGGGGGCAGGGTATGACGTGCATTTAAAAAGACAGAACCAAAACGAGTTGCTCTCAGATGCACATCAGAAAAGGGGTAGAAAGGGGGCCGTGGGGCTATAACATAGATTGTAAAAAAAGATGGACGACGCGACGTCGCCTCCCTCCATTGTAATGAATTGAAGCCAAAAATGTCCGTCCACGGTCGCCGCCATGTTACGTAAAAACGTCAGTTTGGAGCCAGGGCATGCGCAGAAGGAATCGTCCGTGGAGCCAGAGGCGGAGCCGCGGTATCAAACTTCCGCCCAAACGGTCACGCGACCAATTAAACCACGCCAATCTTAACGACACGCCCCGTTTCTATAGCATCAAATAACTAGCTAAAATGAAAGTTATCACAAAAATGAACACTTGAACATATATCAATGTGATAACAACTACTTAAAAGGACTAAAACTATCTTTCGGAAACTTTTATTGGAAGTGTAAATAATTTTTTTATTTAGAGCAGAGTCCCATTTGTTTGAATGGAGAGGGCGGGGTTATGACTTGTACTGCAGCCAGCCAGCCAGTCAAGTATTCAAAGAGCCAGAGGCTTCACTTTTCAAGACTTATGAGGCACACCCGGGCTATAATAATGAGGAATTCAGACCCAAGCATTGCAGTTTCGCTTTATATAGACCACAAATAGATGATTTATATGTAAAAAGGACAGATTTAAAAGCATGATATGTCTGCTTTAAAATGTATTGTAAGGGGTTAGTTTGTACTTACATTAATTACTTTTAAATGTTTACAAAATGTTATTTGGTCAATAAATTAAGCAATAAGTAAATATAAATTTTTTCCTAACGGCTAATCATTATTAATAATAATTTAGTAGAACGTTGCTTACTTCCAATAAAGTTAATGTTACTCAATTTTTATAAGTAATTAGGATAAATATTAGGTAGACCAGGGGCCTTCAACTACTCTACGGGGGCCAAATTTTAAAATTGTAAATATGACGAGGGCCAAACTTTTACCCCTATATTTTTACATATATGTATGTGTGTGTGTGTGTGTGTGTGTGTGTTTTGTTGTTTTTGTTATTTTTGTTATAGTATATATAAAAAAAACATATTAAAAAGCAAGCATTTTCAAAACATATTCACACTTCTTGTATCCAGTGTTTTGCCTTTTAATTAGTGAAAACTTATATTTTCTTTATTAATATTCAGAAACAATTGCAGTTTAACATGTAAGAGCCAAATGTTAATAGTAAAAGTGTAAAACATCAACACTCTTAAACATATTTTGTTTATAACTGTTTAACTTTCATTAATTGTTACATGTCAAGTATTCACAACATATAGTCAGTCTTCTCCTAATGACTAAAATTGCACTACATGTTTTCTTTTATAAATATTTTATAGATATATAGGCTAAACAGCCTTTCCATTGTACATTACAGTTATAACTGTCGGGAGTTCATAATCGTAATAAAATTGTAGTTTAATCATAAGTCTGTCATGGGAGATAACCTTTAATCTACGAATATATTTATAGTTAATAATTTACTTACCAGTAATCAATCATTTTTAAAGTATTCAAGTGTTACTGATAAATTAATACAAAAACAGTTTTGATTGTAACACTGAAATACATCACTTCCGGTCGCCGTGTCACATGCTGTGAAGTCGCATAAGTTTATTTTCTTTAATGCATCCAAAGCTCGAATTGGATCGGATAATTACGCACCTGCAGATGGTTGGCACCCCACGCAGACCCTTTCTGACTCACTTTCCGTGTTTTCGGCCGTCATTTGTCATGTACAGTGGAAAGGTAAAAGTAACCACGCTGAATTTAAATCAGACTATAGTCGTTTCTCAATCCGAAGGCTGCAGCCTCCGGAGGTCGCATTTCCAGGCTGCATACGTCATTAGGTCTTATTTCAGAATTTTAACAATTATAAAGTTGACTATTATTCTTAGTTAATCGTAAATTGTTGTAATATGCTTATGATTTGTGAATGTAATGCTCAGTTAACTTAAACTTGATGACGTATGCAGTCTGCATATGCGACCTCCGAAGGCTGCAGCCTTCCAATTGAGAAACGGCCAAAGGTGACCGGCGGGCCGGATAAAGATGATTGGCGGGCCGCACTTGGCCTGCGGGCCGCCAGTTGACTAGCCCTGAGGTAGACCTTCCACCAGAGTCTCACATGCAGCCTCAGGGAGAGATCTGCTTGCAGCAAGAGGCGGTGCAACGTGTTCTACAACAACCCTTAGGTGCCTGCAGATGTGCTTGGCTATTAATCGGCCTTATTCGCAGCAAAATCGGCCACAGTCACTTTTTTTAATTACGCCAAAAATCAGCCTAATTATTGGCCTGGATGTTAAATTGGTCAACCTATACATGTAACCAATTATATCAATAGAGTTGAAGGTGTAGATCATTAGTTAAAGTTATAAATATTTGGATGCCTAATAAACAAACTCAGGGATTACAGGATTAATTTCAAGTTGACAAAACCACGCCAATGTGATCAGGCCTTGTTGGTACAAGCTATTTTCATGGTACCTAAAACCCAGGATTGCACAACCTAATCCTAATATACCTGGCTAACCAACTAAACCGGCTTCATGTTATAGGCCCCAGGCGCTGAAATAATCAGAGCACAGCTGCTTCAGCTCTGCTTCTGTGCCGCTCATCTGTGCTTAAAGATTTGCAACAAACAGTTCACGTATGCATTGTGTGAAACCAATCTTAGCAGTTATATACAGTCATGTGAAAGAACTAGGACATCCCATTACATTTTCTGTTCTTTATTAAGAAATATTTACATATCACTGGTTTTCATCTTGTTTTTATTTTTGTCTGGAAAAGAAAGTGATTTAATTGCAGGTAAACAACAAAAACCGACCTAGTTTTACTCATTAAACAAAAGATTGACAAAAATGTGAATTGTCACAAAGGAAAAAGTTAGGACATCCCAACAATTATTCCCACTTATATTGGCTAAAATCACACACAGGTGTATCATAACAAGTACACATGATTAGAACATTGATACGAGGAGGCTTGCCCTATTTAAATCTACTACATTTGGTTTGGTGTGCTCTTGGATGTTGAAGTGAGAGTAGACACCATATTGAGATAAAAAGAGCTATCTGAGGCCTTCAGACAGAAGATTGTAGAAGCTTATTAGTCTGGAAAGGGATTTAAAAAGACCTCCAAAGACTTTGAAATCAGTCATTTCACTGTCCGGAAAATAGTCTACAAGTGGAGGACATTCAAAGTAACTGTCAACGTGCCCAGGTCTGGCCTTCCAAGCAAGTTCACCTCGAGAGCAGACAGCAAGATGCTAAAAGAGGTCACCAAAAACCCTAAAATTTAATCACAGGACCTACAGCAGGCTCTTGCTATTGTTGATGTGAAATTGCATGCCTCTACAATTTAGAAAGAGACTACACAAGTTTAACTTTCATTGGAGGAAACCCTGCCCTCTAAGAAAAACATAAAGGCCAGACTTGTCATGATTTCGGTCTTATTGGCCGCTTTGTCTTTGTTTCACCATGTGTTGTGTTGTGTTTATGTTTTGACAGCTCCACACGTGCGCGCCTTCCACCTGGTGACCTCATTATCTCCGACTCTTCTCACCGGCGTCCCACACCTGATCCTTATTATTTGCCCATCCGGTTTGATTTAAATTCCCCTCGCTTCTTCTGTTCCTTGCAAGTTCGTCTTAGTGTGTTCCTGCCCGCTAGCTCTGTCTAGTTCATGTCTAGTCTAGTTCTTGTTGTGTCTAAGTTTATTCTTAGATTATTTTCACCGTGCTCTCTGCTGCCTTTGCCCTGTCAGATTCCCCGCCCTGCTGGCTGTCTTCGGATTCTCTTGGTCAGAGTACTCTTATCGATATCTACACCTTTCGCTGTCCAGCCGCAGTGCGCTCATGTGCGCGTAATTCTGCTGAAGACGCTGACAGCCGCAGTGCGCTCTAGCGCGTAATTCTGCTGATCACCCAGACTGTTGCAGTGCGCTGTCCAGCGCGCGTGCTGCTGAAGACTCTGACCGCTTCTCTCTCTCTCTCTGTACCCCGCCAGGAACTCGTCTCTGTTGACGGACTGCTGTGGTTGTCTTGCAGTCCGGCTGAGTTTTCCCACACCTGAGGCCGACGAGAGGATATCGTTGTGTTTCGCCTCTCCAGTGTTTCCAGTTCCCCGCACCTTTTTCACATGGACACTGAGTGTTTTCTCTTATACATTTTGCATTTTTATCTGAAGTCATTGAGTGTTTTCCTCGTATACATACCATCTGAAGACATTGAGTGTGATCTCCTATACATACCATTAAAACCCTCTGCTCTGGGATTCCGTGTTGTGTAGTTCCTAACAGGACGAACTTGCCAAAATGGATCCCGCGGAGGGTGAGGACTTATCTGCCCGTATGTCGGACCTTTCATCACGTTTGGACCAGCTCAGTGCCGATGCCACCCAACTCAGCCTGCCATCGCAGACGGAGCCTCATATTACTGCCCCACCTCCATACGACGGTAATCCTACCTCCTGTCGGGCTTTTTTGACTCAATGCTCTTTGATCTTTGCCCTCCAGCCCCGCCGCTATTTCTTGGAGATCACCCGGGTTGCATTTGTGATCACCCTTCTGATCGGCAAGGCGCGTGAGTGGGCTACGGCCGTGTGGGACGCCCGCGATCCTTGCTGTCGGTCGTTTCAGGAGTTTCGCAAGGAGATGGAGAGGCTTTTCGACCGTTCAGTGCGCGGGGACGCCGCTGCGGCTCGGTTGGCACATCTGGTTCAGGGAGGACACACAGTCACCGAGTACGCCATCGAGTTTAAGACCCTAGCGGCTGCCTGCCACTGGAATGAAGCGGCTCTCCGAGCGCAGTTTGTCGAGGGGTTGTCTGATGATCTCCAGGACGAGATCGCTGTCCATGATCTTCCTCCCTCATTGGATGCTATCATTGACCTCGTTCTTCGGATCGAGGCCCGGAGATTGCTTCGCGAGCAGCGGCGCTCCATTCGCCAGCGAGCGTTTTCGGACAAGACCACCACTTCCCCCTCTTCATCATCTTCACCCTCTGCCGTGTCTGAGCCCATGCAGCTGGGGCGCATGCGCCTGTCACAGAGAGAGAGAGAGAGACGCTTGCAGAAGGCTCTGTGTTTATATTGCGGGAAATCCGGACATTTTGCTAAGACCTGTCCGTTAAAAGGCCGCTGCCCATCTGGGAATACGGGAGTCCTGGTGGGCGCCACTTCATCAAAGCTCTCCCCTGCGTCTAGTACCCAGCTTCCCGTCATGTTGTCCTGCGCCGGGCGTGACCATCCATCCACTGCCCTTCTCGACTCTGGCGCGGAGGGCAACTTCATTGATGAGGCGCTGGTGCGCGCCTGGGGTGTCCCGGTTGTTCCTCTCCAATCCCCTTTGGATGTCTGGTCCCTCAGGGGGCAGCAGATGGCGCGGATTACACATTGCACTTCTCCTGTGAGTCTCTCTGTGTCTGGAAATCATCGTGAGGAGATTGTGTTGCACGTCCTTCATGCGTCTCTATCTCCTATTATTTTAGGGCATGGATGGTTAGCGCAACACAACCCTCACGTTGATTGGCAGCATAGTATTATCTTGTCTTGGTCCCAGTCTTGTCATGTGTCATGTCTTGGTTCTGCTGTTTCTGGTTCTGTTCTTTCTCTTCCTCAGGTTCCGGCGGTCGATTTGACCGGGGTCCCGGCGGAGTATGCGGATATCGCTCAGGTGTTTAGTAAAGCCCGGGCCACCTCCCTGCCTCCTCACCGGCCATATGATTGCGCTATTGATCTCCTCCCCGGCACTTCTCCGCCTAAGGGTAGACTTTATTCGTTATCGGGTCCTGAGAGAGAGGCTATGGACCAGTATATTAATGATGCCCTGCGTGCCGGTCTCATCCGTCCCTCCACCTCGCCCGCAGGGGCGGGGTTTTTCTTTGTTGGCAAGAAAGACGGCTCCCTGCGCCCTTGTATTGATTATAGGGGTTTAAATGACATTACTGTTAAGAATAGGTACCCCCTTCCCTTAATGTCTACTGCGTTTGAGCTCCTGCAGGGGGCGCAGTTCTTTACTAAGCTAGATTTACGCAACGCCTATCATTTGGTGCGAATAAGAGAGGGAGATGAATGGAAGACAGCCTTTAACACCCCTACCGGACACTTTGAGTACTGCGTTCTGCCGTTCGGCCTTTGTAACGCCCCCTCTGTCTTCCAAACTCTGGTTAATGATGTGCTGAGAGACATGGTTAACAAATTTGTCTTTGTGTACATAGATGATATTCTCATCTTTTCTCCCTCTATGCAGGAACACACTCAGCATGTCCGCCGAGTCTTACGCCGGCTGTTAGAGAATAAGTTGTATGTCAAGGCGGAGAAGTGCGAATTCCATCGTAAGTCAGTTTCGTTCCTGGGTTTTGTTGTTGCCCCCGGTGAGATCCGTCCCGACCCTGCCAAGATCAAAGCGGTGGCCGAATGGCCAGTCCCCGACTCCCGTAAGGATTTATTAAGATTTCTGGGTTTCGCCAATTTTTACCGGCGATTTATCAGAAATTATGGTCAGATTGCTCAACCTCTTACTGCTCTCACTTCCACTAAGGAGAGGTTTGTCTGGAATTCCAGTGCTCAGGAGGCCT
Organism: Paramisgurnus dabryanus; assembly: GCF_030506205.2. Taxonomy (NCBI): domain Eukaryota; kingdom Metazoa; phylum Chordata; class Actinopteri; order Cypriniformes; family Cobitidae; genus Paramisgurnus; species Paramisgurnus dabryanus. The sequence goes on along the minus strand of NC_133357.1, from coordinate 28,953,189 downwards.
TTGATATTTTAAAGTCCCGGTTTATCTCTGCTCCTGTTCTCTCTATTCCAGATCCGGCTGCTCAATTTATTGTGGAGGTGGATGCTTCGGATGTCGGGGTAGGCGCCGTTTTGTCTCAGCGGTCTGCTAAGGATGGCAAGGTGCATCCCTGTGCCTTCTTCTCCCATCGGTTAAACCCAGCAGAGCGAAATTATGACATAGGCAATCGGGAGCTGCTGGCGGTCAGACTGGCTTTGGGTGAGTGGCGTCACTGGTTAGAGGGGACCTCGGAGCCCTTCCTGGTCTGGACGGATCATAAGAACCTCGAATACATCCGTTCAGCCAGGAGGTTATCTTCGCGTCAGGCTCGTTGGGCGCTCTTCTTTGACAGATTTAACTTCACCCTCTCGTACCGGCCCGGATCCAAGAATACTAAGCCCGATGCTCTCTCTCGTTTGTTCGAAAGCCCCGGTTCCGCTGGGGACGAAACCATCCTCCCGGAGGGGCGGGTGGTGGGTGCCCTGCGCTGGGGAATAGAACAACGGGTGAGACGGGCCGGCCGGGAGGGGGAAGTGCCAGAAGGGTGCCCAGCGGGTCGATTGTGGGTTCCGAATGCGCTTCGCTCCGAGGTCATCCGGTGGGGTCACGAGTCCAAGTTTGTTTGCCATCCGGGGGTTCGGAGAACGTTGGCTACCGTACGTCAGCGTTTTTGGTGGCCCTCTATGGGTCCCGATGTCAGACAGTTTGTGTTAGCCTGTCAGGTTTGTGCCCGTAATAAGGCCTCTCATCAAGCCCCTATTGGTCTGCTTAAACCATTACCCATTCCCTCTCGTCCTTGGTCACATATCGCAATCGATTTTGTAACCAATTTGCCTAGTTCTAAGGGAAACACTGTAGTTTTGACCATTGTCGACCGCTTTTCCAAGGCGGCTCACTTTGTCCCTTTGCCCAAATTACCCACTGCCAAGGAAACTGCCCAGGTTATGATCGAACACGTCTTTCGCTTACATGGTCTGCCCACAGACGTTGTTTCTGATAGGGGTCCTCAGTTTATTTCTCGTTTCTGGCAGGAATTTTGTAGACAAATAGGCTCCACAGCTAGTTTGTCTTCAGGGTATCATCCTCAGACCAACGGGCAATGTGAACGGGCTAACCAAGATTTAGGTAGAGCTCTCCGCTGTCTGACATCGCAATATCCGAGCTCCTGGTGCCAACAGTTACCCTGGGTTGAATACGCCCATAATTCTCTCCCTGTTTCTTCCCTTAACATGTCCCCTTTTGAGGCGTCCATGGGGTTTCAGCCCCCTTTATTCCCATCACAGGAACCCGATGCGGTGGTTCCGTCTGCGCTGGCTTTTGTCCGTCGTTGCAAACGCACCTGGAGGAAAGCTAGATTTACATTACGTCAGATTTCCAGACGAACCAAAGCCGCGGCCGACCGTCACCGTAGAACTGCGCCCCGTTTTATCTGTGGGCAGAAAGTATGGCTTTCGTCCAAGGATTTACCTCTCCGTGAGCCTTCTCGCAAGTTGGCTCCACGATTCCTTGGGCCATACAGCATTGTTAAGGTCATTAATCCCGTGACGGTCAGGCTCAGATTGCCCCCAGCTCTCGGTCGGGTTCATCCAGTTTTTCATGTGTCTAAACTGAAGCCTGTGTATTTTTCCCACCTTAACCCTGTTCCCTCTGCCCCCACCCCTCCCACCCCTCAGCTTATAGATGGTGCCCCTGTGTATTCGGTTAAGTCGTTACTGGATATGCGTCGCCGGGGTAGGGGATTTCAATATCTCGTTGACTGGGAAGGATATGGTCCGGAGGAGAGGTGTTGGGTACCGGCCCGGGACATCCTGGACCCTGGGCTGATAGAGGATCTCCGCCGGCGACGGGGTGAGCCTCCTCATGGACCGCCCAGTGGCGGTCGTGGGGGGGGAGTCCTGTCATGATTTCGGTCTTATTGGCCGCTTTGTCTTTGTTTCACCATGTGTTGTGTTGTGTTTATGTTTTGACAGCTCCACACGTGCGCGCCTTCCACCTGGTGACCTCATTATCTCCGACTCTTCTCACCGGCGTCCCACACCTGATCCTTATTATTTGCCCATCCGGTTTGATTTAAATTCCCCTCGCTTCTTCTGTTCCTTGCAAGTTCGTCTTAGTGTGTTCCTGCCCGCTAGCTCTGTCTAGTTCATGTCTAGTCTAGTTCTTGTTGTGTCTAAGTTTATTCTTAGATTATTTTCACCGTGCTCTCTGCTGCCTTTGCCCTGTCAGATTCCCCGCCCTGCTGGCTGTCTTCGGATTCTCTTGGTCAGAGTACTCTTATCGATATCTACACCTTTCGCTGTCCAGCCGCAGTGCGCTCATGTGCGCGTAATTCTGCTGAAGACGCTGACAGCCGCAGTGCGCTCTAGCGCGTAATTCTGCTGATCACCCAGACTGTTGCAGTGCGCTGTCCAGCGCGCGTGCTGCTGAAGACTCTGACCGCTTCTCTCTCTCTCTCTGTACCCCGCCAGGAACTCGTCTCTGTTGACGGACTGCTGTGGTTGTCTTGCAGTCCGGCTGAGTTTTCCCACACCTGAGGCCGACGAGAGGATATCGTTGTGTTTCGCCTCTCCAGTGTTTCCAGTTCCCCGCACCTTTTTCACATGGACACTGAGTGTTTTCTCTTATACATTTTGCATTTTTATCTGAAGTCATTGAGTGTTTTCCTCGTATACATACCATCTGAAGACATTGAGTGTGATCTCCTATACATACCATTAAAACCCTCTGCTCTGGGATTCCGTGTTGTGTAGTTCCTAACAAGACTGAAGCTTGCCAGAGAGAATGTAGACAAAGACCATTACTTCTGGAATAATGTTCTGTGGACAGATGAGTCTAAAACTGAATTATTTGGACACCACAACAGAGGACATGTTTGACATAAACCAAATACAGCATTCCAGGAAAGGAACCTGATTCCAACCAGGGTTATTATCGTAAACGAAAACTATCACGAAAACTGAAACTATTAGTGAAAAAACATTTTCGTTAACTGAAATAAAATAAAAACGAAGGTTTCTAAAAAAAACTAAAACTAAACTATAACTATAATGTGGACCTGTAAAACTAACTAAAATTTAGGAAAACAAAACTTGCGTTTTCGTTTTTTAAATGTTATTGGATCAGCAGTTGAACACGGAGTCACCCATATTACCGGATCATAAGCAAATGAGCAGACGTTGCTGAATCATTAATGACCAATAGGTGGCAGTCTATTAGAACTCCTGACCTGCACAGCAGGGTCACGTGATGTGTATGACGCTGTCAGGGCACTGGATCCCTGCCCCCGAGCCAACAGTTCGGTTCAGAAAACATCATCTTGTTGCTAACGGCTAGTTTAGTAAGACAATTTGTTTCTGCTGGCAAACCATTACAATAACTGAAGAAGGCTTAATTATCTCTACACGGAAGCATTAAAACGTTAAATATGGCTGAAAACGCTAACACCAACCACTTGCTTGGCAGTGTTAGCTGACGCTTTTTGGTTGCTATGATACAGAATGTCCGCTTAACTAATCTGAAACTATTATATGCCTTTGCGGATAATCAACAAATAATATTATATATTAATATTTAGTCAACAAATAAGCATTTTATGTTAGTACAGCGATCTCTTCTGGTACAGAAATGGACACTCATATGCAGAACATTAAACTTTGCATTGATTTTCAGTTGTTGTGCACAGACATAAGTTTGTACAAGTAAGATGTGCTGAAATAAATTTACTGTGCTGAAATAAACATATGCTGGGTTGTTTCAATGCAATGCTGGGTTGTTTTAACTCATGTTTGTGTTAACAACCCAGCATATGATTATTTATAACCAAACATGTATATTTATACATGTATATTATATTTACCCAAATAACACAACAGAATTTAGAGTGTTGGTTGGTGTGGTATTTGTCCCGGCCTTTGACTGATAGTACTAAATAAACATTTAGTATTTTTTTTAAATCCTCTTATTCTCATCGTATTTTCAACATTTCCAGATTTGGCAAGGTGTATGTACACAACCATGATATTATGCTAAAGACTAAAACTATACTAAAACTAAATAAAAACTAAAAGTAATGATTTTTGAAAAATAGAAACGAAATCAAAACTATTTATGCACCACTAAAAATAACTAAAACTAAACTGAAATAAAATAACACATTACAAAACGAAATAAAAATAAAAACTAATATTTTTTTAAAAACTATAATAACCCTGATTCCAACTGAAAAACATGGAGGTGGAAGTGTCCTGGTTTGTTTTTTTTTTTGTTGCAGCAGGACCTGGCCTGCTCACCATCATGAATTCTACTGTGCATCAGGGGTTGCTTGAGGAACATGTGAGACCATTTGTAAAAAAAAAAGTTAAGCTGAAGCGGAACTGGATCCTGCAACAGGACAATGACCAAAAACATACCAGTAAATCCACCAAGAACTGGCTTAAAACAAAATGGAGAGTACTGGAATGGCCGAGTCAAAGCCCAGATCTGAATCTCATTGAGATGCTGTGGGCTGACTTGAAACGGGCTGTACATGCAAGAAACCCATCAAATATCTTACTAAGCGTCTCACTGAAGTAATCTCAGCCAAAGGGGGTAACACTCGCTATTAGAGGGCAGGGTGTCCTAACTTTTTCCTTTGTGACAATTCACAATTTTGTTAATCTTTTGTTTAATGAGTAAAACTATGTCAGTTTTTCTGGTTTACCTGCAACTAAATCACTTTCTTTTCCAGACAAAAAATAAAAACAAGATGAAATCCAGTGATATGTAAATATTTCTTAATAAAGAACAGAAAATGTAATGGGGTGTCCTAATTTTTTCACATGACTGTATGTGTGTGTGATTGAGTAAAGGCGGAAACTAATTTTAATATACAAAGAAAGATCAGTATATACTAAATGAGGCAAGGGTGTAGAGTTACATTGCGTCATTGGCAGGGAAAAGAGTTAAACAGCTTGCATGACGAGTTTTTATGGTAATCTGTTATTCTGCTGCAAAAAAATTATCAATTTTCAATATGTTGTGAGCATCAAAATCGCTATTTTTACAACACTAAGGAGGCTCAACACCACATGATACTTTGCTCGAAGTATCACCTGTGTCTCTACACTTGAACTTGAGCATTGAGAACACTGTTTGTGTACACAGAGTTTACTAAAAAGAAGGTTTTGAACAACTAACTTTGGTTGTTTTTGGTGTCTGCTCGCCGCCAATTTGACATTGTTTAGTTAATTATAACGCATGTTAACTACAAGTTTTGCAATATGGGATTTGTTCAACAGGTCCCTCTTATGAAAAACAACGTTATCGTTTTACAGTAAACTTAAACGAGCTAAAGGCCATTCTGAATTAATAACTGTTGTATATTTATGGTTACTTCTTTCAGATCCCTTTCTTGGTGTGTATTGATGTTTTATATTGGCTAAAGACAAGAGTAAGTATTACTTTGTTTATATTTGCACAGCCACCAGAATCAAACAGAAGTCAAGTGCTCAAAAGTGACATAGCATGTTGGTCTTTATAACGCAATGGATAAATGAAATCGAATAAATACTATGGAAGTCAAAGGGCACAGTCTACTGTGTGCTTACCATAATTTATCAAAATATCTTTTTTTGTGTTCAACAAAATAAAGAAACTCAAACAGGCTTTGAGGCTGTGTAAATGATAACAAAATTTTTATTTTTGGGTAAACTATCCCTTTAAGTTTGAAAGTAGGAGTACATTTCATGTATTCTCAGCACTCTGGCATTTTGAGAAGCCTGATAAATATGGACCCAGGTGTCTAACTTGATATTAACTTCAGTTTTTACCTTTCCTAACTGTCTGCAAATGCCGGTTCCATGTCACATGGCTTATTCGAGACTAGATCTATAAAAACTCTGCAGGTGAGTTGTCATCATCATGAGAAATGTGTTTGCTCACTGCAATATTTAATAGCAGGTTGCGAAACAACTTCATATGTGCAAACCACCACCTACTGTATCGGGAGCCCCATATAGTGTATATGTGCCCTTATGCTGTGCACCCGATACAGTAGGTGGCAACCCGCTATTAAACATTAGATGAATAAGAAGGTAATGTGAACGCACTTATTGCTCTGGGGATAATGTTGTATTATGGCGCTTTTCGATTGCATAGTACCCCACGGTTTAGTTTAGTTTGGGTCGGGTCAGCTCACCTCACTTTGGCGTGGTTAGCTTTTTCATCGAGTTTAGTATCACTTCGGAGTGGGAGAGATTATAGGCGTGTCGTTATATTTGCGCTGCCTACTGCTGTGACATTATACAAGTGAGTGTTGCTGTACATTCCCATACATTTATTTATTTCTCAGTCTGCCACAAAATTAAAATTGGCCACCACAAATAGATGTTTGCACATCGCGTTTATAACTACCTCTGTCTCACATGACAGTTTCTGTATAAACACCCGACCCGTGGCGTCAAGTTGACGGTGCTGCGCTGAGCCTCATTGAAGTTGCATTTAAGCATATATAATGCTGACGTGCTCATCGCGAATGTTCCACCACAAACTGCAAGTCTGGAAAAAACTGTTATGGTGTCCCTGATTCTCAACCTGTGGATGTTTTTCATCGCTAAATGGGAGTTTGGGAAATTTTAGCAGAGCACAGATGACAACATGTTGGCTTGAGACAGCGCAAGCTAGCACTGAGGTAAAGCTAATCTTTTACATTATAGCGATGACGTGACGATTCTCTCAGACCAATCTGTGATCTACAGTGTTTTCGCGTCACGTTTGGTTTCAGCTCGGGTCGCTTGGAACGCCAACCGAGGTGGTACGAAAAAAGGATCGGTACTGCACCCAGTGCAAAAGCTCCCAAAAGTAAGCTGACCCGACCCAAACTAAACCAAACCGTGGGGTACTATGCAATGGAAAAGCGCCATTTGAGGTCAAAAAAATGATATAAATACTGTTTGGTTTTTCACACAAACCAATTGTTTCATTTCTTAGTATATTAAAGGAATGGTCAATTTTCTTAAAAGAAAAATCCAGATAATTTACTCACCACCATGTCATCCAAAATGTTGATGTCTTTCTTTGTTCAGTCGAGAAAAAATTATGTTTTTTGAGGAAAACATTGCAGAATTTTTCTCATTTTAATGGACTTTAACCTCTCGACGCGCACTAGCTCGCGCACGGAAAGACGTCAGTTTATTTTTATGCTGCTAACAATATATATATAGCCTACTGTGTACAAACAACAATAATAATAACACTACTATACATCGTTTAAAAGGTCTAAGGGTTTGGCATCAGTGTATGGTGTCCGTTTTGAGATTAAATTGCTCTATTATCAAAAATATAGTATTTTATTACAGAAGTCCAGATAACAACATGCATAATATAAACTGACTCCTTACCTTTGTGCTGGTATAAGGAACGCGAATCGAATCAAGTCTGTTTCAGATGTGTGAATAACCCATAAAAACTCTCCAACAAAGTACATTCAATGACCATTTTTGTCCACAAATGCGTATAATCCGTGAAATATGGATATATTTTCCATTGTTTACATCAGATTTCAGATGCACGTCTTGTAATAGATTATAATATACAATCTGAGGACTATTTACATCGTAACACTTGTATATGAGATCACACTCGCGTTCAAAACCAGCGCTCAAACATGATTGTACAAGTAGGCGGGAGTATAATACATAATATCCAAACAGCGCTGTCAAATATCGTGACGTCATCTGACTCGCGTGTTCCTCCAATGACTTCATGGAAAATATTGATAGACAGAACGTGTAGCCAATTAGAACACAAATTCAACGATCTTTGTGTGAAGCTTTATTTCCTGGTGTGGATACGGCATTTTATACGCTTATATAAGGATAAACAATGAAAAGAACGAATGTGTATGCATGTAAACAAAAGACTTTTATTTTGTGGCTGACTGGCACTTAGAAAAGGCACTAGTCTTACAAAAACTCTTGCAAGAACCTCATTTTTGGGTCTATTGACTTCAAACGTGAAATATAACTTCTTTAGACTTGTGGCTTTGGCCTCATTGCATTTCTAGGTTTCACACATATATTTATCATTAAGATTTTTAGTGTTAAAAAAGATGTTATGCAAAAATTTTTTATTACAATGTACTTCAGCCTCTCTAACTTTTTAAATTTTTATCTTAAAATAATTTTGAAACATGGAAAACGAAGCTCAAAGTGTCTTCTATCTAATGATACCACAGTTATGCTTATACTATAAATGGTTTAGTAAAAACAGCCCTTTTAGTGAAAGTAGGTATTTTCATGGTTTCGGGCCAGAATGAGGGTGCTTTTCAAGAGGTTAATTGAGCCCAACATTTAATACTTAACTCAACACTTAACAGTTTTTTTCAACAGAGTTTCAAAGGACTCTAAACGATCCTAAACGAGGCATAAGGGTCTTATCTAGCGAAACGATTGTCATTTTTGACAAGAAAAATAAAAAATATGTTTTAACCACTGGGTTATTGGGTTATTTTTGCACAAACCTAATTGGTAATTTTATGGTTCCTCATCTTTTCTTTGCCATTCTATTATTTAATTACAAAGCAGCAATTTAGAATACGGTAATTAAACAGTAGGATTACAGTATGCAGCTGGAAACCCTGCTGCCAGTATTTTACCGTAAATTTAAAGAATAACCGTAATTTAGAATACGGTAATGAAACCGTAGGATTACGGTACACAGCTAAAACATGCTTGCAGTATTTTACTATTAATTTACAGAACAGCCGTCATTTAGAATACAGTAATGAAACCGTAAAATTACGGTGCACTGCTGAAACCCCAGCTGCCAGTACTTTACCGTAAAATTACGGCAACATTTTTTACAGTGTAGGCATCACACCATAACCAAGATATATTTTTTTAAAGTAGCTTTTCATGACAGTCGATATGCGAAACGTAGCCATTTCCTGTATCTGTAAGAATCATAGAAAGTAAAAGATAAGAAATTCGTAAATTGTAGCAAGCATGCCAATGCTTGTCAGTAGCCTATGGCTGGTACTCGGTAGGTACTCAAGATGGCGGCAGTAAGCTGAAAAAAGGGCGGGTGACGTAAAAGGTCAAATGACTGATAATCACCTATAGCTGCATTTTAATTTATAAAATTCTTGACTACAGGGAGATTTTAATGCTACATTTAATAAAGATACACAATCATTTTACTGAAAACAACAAGCAAGACATAGCATCGTGTTTTGCTTATATAAATGTGCTTGAAATGAGCTTCTGTGATGTCATCCTCTGCACCTGATCTCAATCCATCATGAGCTATTTAAAACTGTGCACTTCAGTAATAGTACAAGTATTTTAGAAGCATGGGTGTTTGTTTTGTTTTGGATGTTATTCTTTCACAGAGTTATTAAAAATTTTAAAACATTCTTTAATGTAAAATCTGGTAATCGTGATTAATAACCGACAATTTTTATCATAATTGTGCAGTCGTAATCTGACCTGTATCTGATTTAGAACTGCATAGTTCTACACTGAAACTGATCTGGGTCACATATGAGCAAAATTTTGACTGCAGTGTGACAGTAGACTTACTGTGCTGGATTAGTGGATGAAGTGATGTTGGAAAACTTGTGACGGAGTTGCATGCAGTACACCGGAGGGATGACATGTATCTCTCTGCAAAATAAAATAACAATTCCATGTATTACACAGTACAGTAGTACATAAATCATATCAAATACAGTTCAAATCACATAGACTGCTTAACCCTCTGAGGTCTTGGCTGATTTGCATCCTTGAGCAGTTTTGACCTGCACTGACATCTGTGCTTTTTTACTTGCTTAAAACATAATAATGGCAAAAGTCTCATAACACCGTGTTCAGCAAAAACTTTGTTACATTATGTGAGCAACATGTATGTAAATGTTTGTATTTTTAAGAGAAAATTTGAAAAAGCTAAATTTATATGTCACTAAAATAAGTCCACAAAACCCATTCTAAACATGTTTTATGAGACTTTTCAAAACAGGATTTAGTAGTCTAGATTTTTTTCTTTAACCCTCATATGCCCCGATTTTCCTGTATACGTTAGAGTTCTGCATGGGTAAAAATGACCCCAGAAATTAAAAGAGTGATTTCAAAAAATATATAAATTTTTAATGATACAAATAATATATAATTTTTGGTTTACTTCCCATCTATACATCAATGCAGTGTTTTGGGAGATATTTAGTACTTTTATACCTGTTTACCACTCAATTCCTCAACTACACCATTAGCTTGCCTGTAAAATATCAAATTTTTTATGAAAAATGTACATAAATTTTTCAATTTCACACACGTCAAAATCGTTTATGATAAAAGAGACGCACCTTAACAGTAAACTTTACGCATTAGATTATGCAAGTATCTGGCAAACGCGCGCATCTCTTTTATCATAATCCCTTTAGACACATCTGCAGCAGGCACTTATTTTGACAAAACACGTGATGCACACGGATTTCTCAACATCTTGTGACCCCTAAATTGCTAGAGGGTTAAAATAGTAACACAGCAAAATACCCCCCCCCCGTCAGAATGCTTTCTTGTTTTAATGTCTAGTTTAAATTGACAGGGTTCTGACAGTATCATGTTCTGTGTGGCCTTGGTTTGTTGATATCAGGCCACATGTTTTCCTTGTCTCGTCTCTTTTACCCCGCTTTTACCGTCCCCGTTCCTGACACCCCCCACTGCATGGTTTCATGCAGTCTTATCAGGGCCGGCGCTAGCTATAGGCAGAGTAGGCAAATGCCTAGGGCCTCAAGCTTGGAAGGGGAGCCTCCAACTGCTAAGTCCATGTTCGCTAGTTCGACAATCACTACTGACAGACTTAAATAAAGTTTTACGGTGAGTTCAACTTTATGCGGCGCCGACGCCGCAAGAACTGCAGGCGGATGACTTCAAAGTAACGTGACTCGTAAGGTTAAAGAAGCCTAGATAAACAGCATTCAAATCTCTGCAGCTGACCGACTTTAAGTGACTGAAAGCGGCTATCACGTCTTTTGTTTCCTGCTTCGCAAAAGCGTCATGCAAAAAGACAATGCAGTACATGATGCAGGTATTTTGAAATAATGCATTTTAAAAATAAACTTGGCTTTGTTCTGTGTATCAATGTAATTTCAGGACAGATCAAACTTGAGCGTTGCTGACTCTGTTTAGACACTTTGAATGTGTGTGCACGATAGCATTGCATGGGGAGTTATTTAAAGTCAAAGAGGAACGAAAACTGGGGTTACCTAAAGTAAACTGTCTGTATATCTTGTAAGTCCTCTACACTTTATTTTAGTTTTGAAATCATGAAAGTAGTTTGTCTGTTTAACTTCTAGTGGCAGCTGATTTGTATGGATATTTAAGGTAGCCTATAAAAAGGTATTGCAATCTATGAATATATACATAGTCTGATAGATAACTTTATACTGTATATTGGTTCAGTAAGAGGGAAATTCTTCTTTATACCCAGCTAAAATAAAAAACAAAAGTTTTCTAGGAGGTGTTCACCTGTAGTTTTTTACGGTTAGGGTTTTTGCAATGTACTGTTGTATTTTTAATTTTACTCTTTGGAGATTATCCCAAAAAGGTGGTGTTTTTAATAAATTTTAAAAATGTGGTTTTGCAAAAAATAAGCCTATTTATTTCAATTTTTACCCATTTAGTGTTTATAAGTGCCAGTGCCAACAATTAAGCACTTTAATTGATTAATATGCACAACAGATTTCATGCTGTAATCTAGCCCTGACATCAAAGTAAATATCTGGTTTATGTACATTTCTTCACCGGCAGCATTTACCATCAGGCTACTAACAAATAATATATAATTTCTGGGGTGAGCCTATTTGCAATGCTAACAACCTGTGTGTGCGCGCGCACACGTGCACCTGTGTTTGTGTGTGTGTGCACGCGTTCTGTGCGTGAGGAAGAGTGACACCCCAGTCAGACGTTCAGTTGCTTCATTGCATTTTGGTACTTCAGAAATACATACATTCATTTTCAATAGAACGCTGCATTTCGTTTGCATCACTTGCATTGCGGTGCATTTTAGGTTAAGAATCCGTTCAAAAAATCACAACATCACGTCCCGCTGTATACAGTGAATGCATGCAGCTGAAATTATTGTTGCGTGGCTACATAAAAGTTTAAGCATGTGATTGATGCATTGCGCAATCGGTCTGACTCGCGTGAGAAAGAGACGAGGGTGCATGCATGTGTGTATGTGAAGGGGTTCTTTTTTAAGCTATACTCTCTTGCAATTGAACGTGAATAGGTTTACTACTTAAAAACATCAAAGCTAAACATCATATCCAGGGTACTAAATTAACTTTTTTGACCACCAGCCAAAGTGGCTGGTAACTTTTTAAAGTTACCAGCCAATCAGTATTTCCACTAGCCACATTTTTCCCGGTGAAAATAAAAGAAATTTAGAGTGCCACTGAATGCAACAATGATTATTTTTTCTTTCAAATGCATGCAACAATCCTGACAAAACATGACAACATTTTTGTGATGAAACATAAGCTTTCTTCATTTCTCTGTTGATAGACATAAAGCTTTACTGGGGCACAGCCCCCCCATTGTTTGAAAGCCTGCTGTGTGCAAGAAAGGGGCAACACTTCTTTACAATGTCCTTTGCTTAACACACTATTCTACAGTGCAACAGGTACTGCGAAAGATAAATATGTAGTTAAAAATATTTAAGTGTAATCTTCATCATACCTAACATTATTAACATGTTTGGAGGCATAAATGGCATAACATGTTTGGTAATAATGACAGCAGAGAAATATTTTCTACATTATACAATGATAGCAATGATTGAAAACTTATTTTTACAAGAATATTTTAAGAAACCAGTCATTTTATGACTGCTATACTAAATAATCTCAGTCACAGTTACTGCTAACTGTTATGTAAGTTAGTGTCCTAGAGTTAAATATTAGTAAACTAAATATTAATTTCATATCTGAAAATACAGAACAGTATAACACATACATCTGTTGATTTTCTCAGCAACAATGCAATTCTATAGACTTGACAAGAGGTTTTCCTGAGATTTTTCCTCTAATGTTTGAGACCTGACAGGCTGAGGATGTAGTTTGTCTTACCTCCCTTTAACTTATCATCTCTCATTTCTTCTTCCCTTTCCCTGCTTTGCACAAAACATTTCTGATGTACATCTACAGAAGCCAATAATGATCGAGTCAAAATAAGATTATCAGTATTATTAAGAAACGTACTTCTCGTCATGTTTCATAAATACTCATTCGCGTGGCATACCCTTTTGGATGCAGTTGCGTGCGCGGATGAACGCAAAGACGCGCGTGGACATTGATACATGCGTGCACGCGTCAGTGCGACTGCTTCGTCGCTTTACAAGAGTAAATTGGGTAACTACATTGCATATAGATCTGTTTTGCCGCTATTATCTTTGTAAAGGAATACACTAACTGCTTAACTGCTAAAATTTAGACTTGAGATTTACACATGGGCACGAAAGATTTACACCGGAGCACATGCCCCACCCCTGTGTCACAGTCTATCCTCCCTGCTCTGCCCGACCGATCGTTCTCCTTCATCCATTCAGTTTTCTGGTGGACGCGGTTAGTTCGTTTCCATGGTTTCTCGCGCTGGTTTCGCTGCAAACTGCGTGCAGGCAATTGGCGTATTAAACATCATCACGTAGCATTACGGCACAGTGCTCATGGGAAATGTAGGAAGTACTGCCAGAGGGATAAATGACCGAGAACAGAGCTTGATGTATCTTGCATGCAATGCCTCATGCATCACCGGCCAAACTGGCTAGTAAGTTTTTATTAACACCCGCCAAAATAAATTTTAACCCGCATTTGGCGGGTTGGCGGGTGTTAATTTAGAACCCTGATCATATCTAGTCAAACCGCATAACTACATCGCTGCAAATACAGTATGGGATTAAAATCAGCGAAAGCTACGTTACCTTGTTTCATCGACGCTTGGTGAAACAGCAGTGGATGTTTTCGGTTCAGATGCTGAATGTAATGTAATGATCCCAAACTTTAGACATTCTATCTCTGCCGTTTATGGACATCTTTACTCTCCGCCATCGTGCCAACTATATTCAAAATGTATCACACTCTATGATGTGCTTCCTTAACATTGAACAACGGTCCGTGTGAATCAGATCTCGGCGCGTGTAGTGCGCGTCATAGGAATTTAACGAGGCTTCGAGGCAGAATTTTTGCCTCTAGGAATTTTTTGAATCGAGTTAATCGAGTAATAATAATAATAATAATAATACGTTTATTTTATATAGCGCCTTTCTCAAACCCAAGGTCGCTTTACATTGAAATAGAAACACACAGTCAGATAAACATTACACATGTAACAAAGAAATTGAATACAACTAACAAAACAACAAACATTTAGTTAACAGACTATGAAATGTGTGAAGAGAAGTGTTCGTTAAACAGAAATGTCTTGAGATGGGTTTTAAAGAAAGGAAGAGAAGTACTGTCACGTAGAGGTTGTGGGAGGGAGTTCCAGAGTTTTGGTGCCTGGGCGCTGAAAGACCTACCACCAACGGTGGAAAGTCTAGTGCGGGGAATGAGAAGGAGGTTTTGGTCAGATGATCTGAGCAAGCGGGGGGGAGTGTAAGAAGTTAAGAGGTTGCAAATGTATGGAGGAGCAAGGTTATGGAGGGCTTTGAAGGTGAGTAGTAGTACTTTGTATGTGATCCGGGATGAAACTGGTAGCCAGTGAAGCTGATGGAGAATGGGGGTGATATGGGCAGATCTTTTTGTATGTGTAAGTAGCCTGGCTGCAGAGTTTTGAATATATTGCAATCTTTGAAGGGATTTGGTGGGGAGACCGAGGAAAAGTGAGTTACAGTAGTCTAAGCGGGACATGACGAAGGAGTGAACCAGGGTATGTGCATCACTGACAGGAAGGAAGGGTCGAAGGCGGGCAATGTTACGGAGGTGAAAGAAGGCAGTTTTTGTGACTAATTTGATATGATGGTCGAAACTGAGAGTGGAGTCAAATGTAATCCCAAGGTTTTTGACAGTCGCGGTAGAGTGAACAGGTGAATCATCAATATTAAGGGTGAAGGTGTATGGTTTGGTGAGCATGCTTTTAGGGCCAACCAGCAGAATTTCAGTTTTATCTGTGTTTAGTTTAAGAAAGTTGTTTTGCATCCATGTTTTTAAATCAGAAAGACAGTCAGTGAGTGAGTGCGGGGGGGGATCAGAGGGTGAAGTGGTGGTAAGATACAGTTGAATGTCATCTGCATAGCAGTGGAAATTTAGACCGTGGCTGCGAATAATCTGACCAATAGGGAAGATGTATATGAGAAAAAGGAGTGGCCCGAGAACAGAACCCTGAGGGAGTAACTCGATGAATAGTTGCAGCCCTACTGTAGTGCTTAAATTATTTCTTATGGGGTAAAAAAACACGTTCTCATATTATTCTGAAAATAAGAGGGGTGTAAGGGGCCTCCAACATAAATTTTCCAAATATCTAGAACCGGCCCTGAGTCTTATGTAGCCTCAAGACTTGAGGACACATGTGCGATCAGCAGAGGCCTGTGTTGTGGTGTGGAGCAAAGCGCCAGTACAGTACCTTTAAACACAGCTTCAGTTTGTCACTGAGTGAGATGCTAAACTACCAAATTAGAGAGGTCTTTGCTGAGGAACACTTTACACTTAGGTAAATATTTACTTCTACATAGGTTCTTATAAAATTATTTTTTTCTAGAATAATTACTTCATTGATACTTGAGTAGAATAGAGCTACACTCACATAATGTATATCCTGCTAAAAGCTGAATAAATCCACAAGGTATGGCATCAAATATTGCAAACTCCTTAACAGTTACCGTACCGGAATCGTATAATGATTAAGGAATTCAAAAAATGCGCTGTCCATTATCTTACATTTGACCACAGGCCTGTTGAATGCTTTATTCTGATTGGTTGTTCCACGGGTGTTGACTATTTTTCTGTAAAATGAAGCCTAAGCTGATAAATGTCTTAATAACCACCAGAAAGCTGGTTATGTGACATACTCGGGTATCTTTTAATTTGTACATTTCTTTATGTATTCTCCATGTGCGCGCATTAATTCTTGGTAACCAGTAGGAGGTTGACTGAACTTACTCTTGTCACGTGTTTTGAAACTGACATGAGCATGGTAAACCGATTTTTGTTTAATCAACCAAAAGTACAGGGTTTTGCTGATGGTTAGTTAACCCCGCTTTTTGGAAAAAACCCAGAGCAATGTTTGTGGTAACCAGTGGCGGCCGGTGACTTTTTTGAGGGTGCTCGATGCGAAGTTCGTCACAACATGTACGTAGTCTGTCATGTAACCCTGGTATAAGAGGAACAATTGACTCCGGTCCTTTGACTGTTCAATTAGGTGTGCATTCACGTCATGCCACATTACCACCTTGGACCAAAATATTTTACAACTGATTGCATGTTCTTGTTCATGGTGACATTTTATTGATGTTATAATTGATTTATAGCATTAAAAAGATGACCTGTTGAACTCATTTTGGGAGTGATGACAATGTATTTTTGGTTCAGTGCCTGTATATATGGTATTAGTATCGACCAAGTTCAGAAGCTGTCATATATCAGTCAACTTACTTTGTTCCTTTAAAATTAACTTTTATATTGATTTAATAGATTTATAGCATTTTAAAAAAGATTTTAAAATAAACAGTTTTAACAATAAATCTATATAAATTGTTATTATAACCTAAAGATGCTATGTAAAAGTTTGTAACAGAAAAAAGTGGTTTTCATCTCGTCACTTTCTTGGTATAGAAAACACATTTTTACCAAAATTAGTCAAAATGGATTTATTGCGTTTTGAAACCAAACTCTTCATTTATTGTTAAATATCCCCATGCTGTTTTTTTCTTCCTTTGATTTGATCCATTTGTTGCTACTTAAATTGTAATAATAAGCACATTGTGATCCTCTTTATATGTATGCAATGTTTTTGTTCTATAATAACAAAAACAAAACCCCGGAAGGATACAGCATTTTCGGGAACTATGTTTTCATAATGTAAAAGCTAGAGGTAGACTAACGTTACCTACTCTATCAAAAATTTACATGGGAAGAATTACATAGACAGTTTCTGCTGCCCCTTTCAGCTATCATTACATACTGTACAGTAGCCGTACGACATTTAACCATGATTTTACTACAGTTATTAAAGTTTACTTACTGAAGTAAAACCATGGTTACCACAAAATAACGATATGGGTCTGACAACCATGGTTTTCAGACACCACAGTTACATCATGGTTACAACCATCTATGGTTTTGCTAATTATCACCAAAAAACATGGTTACTGTACTACACTTTTACTACATTAAAAAACATGGTTAATTTTCGTAAGTGCAACCGAGCCGTGAGATCAATTTCCAAACATAATCATCTCACTTTACAACTTAAAATAGTTTAGAAAATGTTAAGACACATTTACGAGTTTACAGTTTAGATTTAATTAAGTTTATAGAGTTGCATATTTTCAAGTTGATCGATATTTTGCGCCTGCCATTGCCCCAAAGTTAAAACTAAGTCAATAATAACTTTATCTCTCACCTCGTGGTCGTATTTATTTTGTCGTAGAAAACAGTTGTAAATATCAGCACAATAACTGTCAGCAGTGCGAAGATCCGTTTCATAAACCTGTCCATCTGAAACTTTGGCTAAAGTGTGGGTGGAAGTTCCCTAAAAAGTAACGTTAACAAGATGTCTTACTGTATAGAAAATAAGTAACTATGTTTCAATGATGTTTGAGGAGATTTGGTCAGATGCGTCAGGGACATAGGGGCGGAGCGAGATGCCAGGCTGCATACGTCATCAAGCCTGGTTTAGTTAAGTTAACAGAGCATTACATTCTGACTATGAATGTATTGTTAATACATTTTGTGTTATATGCTAACTTGTATTTCATACATGACATTTCTGAATAATAAAAAAAAAAGTTTAAAGTATTAATGTTAAAAAAACAACAAAAAAAACAGAGCATTACATTCCACTTTTTCTTAGGTTTAATGATGATGCTGATGTCAGATGTGATTTTTGTGGGACAGAAAACGAGGATGTTGTACACTTATTTTTCAATTGTATATATAGCAAAATGTTTTGGATAGAATTGGAAGGCCACCTTTATAAGTGTTTTGGTATAAAAGTTTACCTTTTTGAGAAAGATGTATTTTTTTATTTTAATAGAGAAAAATTGCCACCAAATGAGACTTTTGTTGTTAATCTTTTATTGATTATGGGAAAATACCATATACATAAACAAAAATGGGCTAAAGGAAAACCTAACTTTTTGTTATTTCATATAGATATGAAACATTATGTAGAGTTACTTCTTGGATTGAAAAATAATAAAGCAAAACGCACTAGGTCCTTATGTGAAGCTTTTACGTTATTTGTATGATGATCTCATGCCCTTATTTTCTTTTCTTTATACTTAATTTGTATATTTTTAATTTTTGTTTGTGTGTTTGTATTGTCTGATTATAATTTCTATTTTGTATGTTATTATGAGTATTGCTGTAATGTGATTGCAAGTTAATTAATAAAAAAAATAAAATAAAAAAGAGCATTACATTCGCAAATCATAAGCATATTACAACAATTTACGACTAACTAAGACTAATAGTCACCTTTATAATTGTTTATATTCTGAAATAATAAGCTTTGATGACGTATGCAGCCTACATGATATGCGACCTCCGGAGGCTGCAGCCAAAGGTTTAATTCCCGCGTTTTATTGACTTCACAGCGTGGCCAAGCAACAGGAATAAAAACTAACAAAGTACAATAAAGTTAATGTTAGCATTCCTCATCTTCCTTCAGTTCTTCGACGAATGAAGACGAAAAATAAGAAAAACTCCCGAAAGCACTCTGAACCTCACGCTTCTCTCTTCCGTGTCCTGTTATCTCTTTAAACACGAGTCCAACACTGCACTCTAGTGCCCAGAGCACTGCATGGATTTCAAACTGTGTGAAAAAAACATTAAGGGCCAGTTTCCTGGACAGATTAGCCTAGACTAAAATAAATGTAAGAGCTGTCAAAAAACAACTTGCACTTAAAATACATCAGTGCCCTTTGTTTTGCTTTAAAATGCACACAAGTAAAGTTTTTATTAAATCATGTTTTTTAAAACTAGTTATATTTCCTTATTTAACTAAGGCCTAGTCCTGGCTTAAGCAAATCCCTGTGTAGTAAACCACCCCTATGTCATTTTTTTTTACTGGCTTGTTCAGAATTTTACTAGTCTCACCAAAAAGCACTAAAATTAAACAGGTCTGAGTATTGTCTTTATTGTTTTTGACCCACACTGTAAAAAGTGAAACATTGGATTAACCTAATAAAATTGAAGTAACCATTCACAATAAAGATTTTACATTGATCTAATGTTCAGAAACCATTCAGTTCAAACTAATTTTTTGCATTTCATGCAAACTCTTTTCTGAATTTGGTGTAAATCAAATATTTTAAATTGGCTTAAATAAAAAAAAAGATTTTTAAAAGACTTGATCTAAATTCAGTTTCCTTCAATCTGAAATATGTATTCATTCCAATATAAAAGGCTTCACAATTGACATAATCTAAACATTTTAAATTCTCTCAATATTTAAATACATGTTTAAATGAGTCAGATCAAACGTTCTTTTAAATATTTATTAAATCGCATGAAAATCACTGTTTTTACAGACTTTTTGGCAAAACAAACGTTTTACAAATACAACATTCTGAGACAGTTCAAGTAATCAGTTAATTTCAAGTTCAATTTCATATAGCATATTAATATGTGAGTATATCAAATAAGAACAAATAAGAAACCATTGGTATGTCAGTCCAAATAACATTGATACAGCAGCTGCGGTTGAGGGCATGTTACTGAGGACCTTTGCTCCAGTTCTTCATCACTTGGCATATCCTGGCGAGACAATAAATAACCCCCATGAGTAAATAAATGAGTACACCACCCTCACATTAATTTCCGCCTTCGCAAATGTAAAACATAAAGCATATAAAATCCACGTTCATATTGGCATTGAGCGCCCGGAGCATTTAGCCTAAACTCCGAGCAGCAAAATCAGCGTAACATTACACATCACATACTGTATTGAGGTAATTCATTTAACGTTAATTGTCGGCAGAGAAATGCAATATACTCAAGCCTTAGTAATGAAAACAACTTTTTTACAACATTCAGAGCGAGAAAAGATTTTTTCCTTTCATAATATCCGTTCAATCAGTCTATATAATATTATCCCTATTACATTATGCTAGGTCACGCTAGCCTGTAAACCTGGCTATAGGTAAAACGGTGACAGTCACCTTATAAAAACTGAACTACCTTTATTATAGATTGAGTAAAAATTATAGTGTGAGTGCTGAAATAAAGGGAAAGGATAACGCAGACGTGCAATTTTGGTTAATTCCCCCTTACCTGAAAAACGGTTCCCGTTTGCGTTGTTCAGCAGATAACCGTCGACTCGGTCTCTCCCAGAAGAATTCTCTCGAGTTTTTATCTGTGCGCATGCGCAAACCGTGCTTAACCCTCTGGGGTCTAAGGGGTTTTTAGGGCCCTGGGGAAGTTTTGACATGCACTGACATTTGTGCTTTTTTCAGTTGCTTAAAAACATATTAATGGCAAAAGTCTCATAACACTGTGTTCATCACAAACTGGGCTACAATATCATATAATCAACATGTATGTACATGTTTGTATTTTTGAGAGAAAAATGTTTATGCGTGGTTTTTGAAAAAGCAAAATTTTTAAGTCACTGATATAACTCCACAAAACTCATTCTTAACATGTTTCCCAAGACTTTCCAAACTGGATCTAGTAGTCTAGAGTTTTTTCTTCAAGATGATGTGAAAATCATATGGCCTACTCAATCACATAAAGCAAGATATTGATTTACAATTTCTAAGACACTTTTGCTTGACAGAGGCTGTATGCGTGGAGGCGGGAAAGCTCCTGAATAATCAGTGATTGACAGCTGAGAGACAAAAGAATTGAATAATGAGCCTTGTGGGGATGTTCAACAGGAATGTAACTACCTCTGTAGTAAAACCATGATAAGGTTTACTTTTCAATATAATGTAAATACACACACACATATATATATATATATATATATATATATTTCTATTGAAATATTTTCTATTCATTTCACAAGTATAAGTTACCTTTTAAAATCCATGATAGCCTAATCCTGGTAAAGATACTGTTTGGCCATCGTAAAATGAACACACTTCAACACAGTGTTAGTGTTTGGTTGGCCAGCGAGAGGTTTACTTTTGTGCAGTAAAAAGCTCAAAAGAACAACTGCCTATCGTTGTCTGGACTCCTATTTGTGTTTTTGTAATCATTATAGTAGAAACACAACCAGGGACACGCGTAATAAACTTATCAATGTTTGTTTACAGCCGCCGCCATTACCTCACGTGTTGATCATGAAAGCAGTGAATGTGTGCACATGCGAGTGATCCTGTGTTTAATAAACTTGCTGTGCGGAGATATGACGCAAATAAATAAGGATTGTACTGTTTGCAATCGCGTATTTTATAAGAATACCAAAAAGCGCGTCGAGTTTCCTGACTCGCGTGTTTGTGTATGTGCGTTCCCGTCGCCTCAGCTGTTTGACGGAAGACAAAGAAAACACTCGCGTCTGGAGAAACTGACACACATCCGCAAGTAAATAAGGATTTATATGTCGGACATCGATCCCGTCACACTGACGAAGCACACACACTCGCGTCTGTCTGGAGATTTAGGCGCGAGTAAACAAGTATGTGATGTGTGCAATCGCATCTTTTATAATGACACCACAAAGCGCTTCAAATATGAGGCATTGTGTGTTTGTGTGTGCGTTTGGACGTCGATCGAGTCACACTCACTTCTGGAGATAACTTTAGTTACAGTCACGAGTAAACAAGTAGATGTCATGTTTCCAGCACTCGGATTAAAACTCAACACAGCAGTGAATGGCTGGCTGCAGAGACGGAATGGAATGTCCATTGACTGTGGGGTTGACTAATGAATATGGATGATCTCTGCTCTTTTCTTCAATGGAGCGGGGCGTGGCTCATTATAGATAATGAAGCAACAGAAGAAAGACGGTACATCTCTCTCTTCTAATACAGTTAACAACGAATTACAATATTTGTTTTCGATTTCACTTACATCTTCCAAAAGCAGACATTCCAAGCATTATGTAGACATTTATCTTTTGTTTATATGACAAATATTTGTTAAGTTACAGTTCATTTTTCTGACGTGTTTCTGAAAGGACTTCACTGAGGGAGAGAGAACAAAACGCGCATCATGTTTATTTTCTTAATTTTGCGAAAAGCACAACATGCTGTTTTTATTTAGCCTGGTATAACCAGACTCTCGTACATTCATTTCATTTGTACAGAGAGTCTGGCCACGCTCCATTGGAAAGCGTTACTTCCGTTAAGGAGGGTCCATTGTTGAAGTTTAAAACTATTGGATCTGCCCAGAGTACTCAGGATCTGCCAAAGCCAATCGCTAACGTGAGGTTGTGACGTATATCATGCACCGAAACCGGACGGAAACAACAAGTCAGAATAATCAGACAAACAAAAGTTAGCAAACCTGGTTCTTGCTCCGGCTTTAACTTCTGTATATTCGGCAGTTTTGCAACAACGGCCCGAAAAGCTTTTCTTACGTCTTTCTCCGCTGCCATTACTGAACTACAACTCAAACTGACGCGCAACCTCAACGTCATCGTTCTTAGCCACCCCCATCTGTTCGCTGATTGGTCCTGCAGATTTTTGCAGGAGAAAACGAAACTCTATAGAGAAATCCCAGACGTACTGCTGAAGGGAAATGAAAATTAAGCGGAAGCACGTAGGAGGGCGGAGCCAGGCTAGTTTTTATTGGGAGTGGACAGAAAAAAACTAGACAATTTTACGTTTTAAATGATGTATAAATCATATCTGTATGTCAAAAATCAGCAGAGTTATCTAAGTCTCTTTGGGGAGTGATCGAAAAATAAAGAGTTTGCGGCGCCCGCGCCGCAGCCGACCCCAGAGTGTTAATCTAATAAAAGCAGTTTGATCGAATCTATAATTTGAATTTCATTGTTATGTTATAAATTATATTGTATCAATCTAATAAAAGTAGTTTGATCGAATGTATAATTTGAATTTCATTGTTATGTTATAAATTATATTGTATCAATCTAATAAAAGTTGTTTGATCGAATGTATAATTTGAATTTCATTGTTATGTTATAATTTATATTGTATCAATCTAATAAAAGTCGTTTAATCGAATTTATAATTTGAATTTCATTGTTATGTTATAATTTATATTGTATCAATCTAATAAAATAGATTGAAAGACACATACAAATTAAAAAAAATTATTTTACTTAACAATCTAATAAGTTTAGGCTATTGGAATGAAAAAAATTACATCAAACGAAAAACAGCCATGTTTTACTTTTTACAGTGCATGTAGCCTTAAGGTTATAACACCAAAAACTACTATTCTACCTCATAAATGTCAAATATGGTTAAAAAGACCAGTGAACAGTCAGTAATAAAACAATCTAATTATGAGCAATAGCACAAATCGGGCTATCCTTATTGTCGAGCCCAGCATTATGTAGTTTCACCAAATACAGTTCTAATCAAAATTATTCAACCCCCGGTGATAGTAATAATTTATAAATGTGTACGCTTTTATAAGCTACAGAGGTTCTTTTTTGAGTTCAGTGGCACATTAAAAGTGAAAATGTCTATAATTTAATGTTTTGAGGTAAAGTACTTATTTGTAAACCACTATGTCATAATTATTCCAAGAGCTATTTAACACAAATAAGTCCCTTTATAATTGTATAGTAGGGTACAAAAGTGTGTTAAAACACAATAACAAAACTGAACTAGAGAGGTAGGCTACATTATTTTAAAGAAAGCGTAAAATGGTGCTTGCTGTGGCAAAATTGTTACAAAAATGTTAAAATGAGTCAAAAAAGTTCACCCTCATGTCCTTACAATGATCTGATGCATAGATATAGGTGTTGCTAAATGGTTGCTAGGGTACCTCTGTTTGTTTGCTAGGGAGTTAATTTGAATCCACCAGTGATTTTACTCCAAGCCACACGTAAACCAACCTAAATGCCATGTCTATATGACGTTCTGATGCAGAAATACAGGTCTAAATGGTTGCATGAGAGTTAAGCATTCTCCCGTGTCTCTACGATATTGTGATGTGGAAAAATATATATTGACAAGTCATTGTTTAAGTATCTCTGTTTAGTTAAAAGGGAGTGGCTTGGTAGCTGAGGTAGCTGATATCAAAGGCTGCTTGCCAGTTTGAGGGACGGCAGATTGTTAGAGAGATTTCATATGGGTAACACAACTAAAATCACTTTTAACTGAATACCAGTTGAATTTCATTTTTATAATTAGCCACTATGCCTTTAGCTTTTTCAGCTACGGTCGCCCTATCTGCCAACAGAGGTAAGCCCGAGGTCTTGATGTGTAAACTTTTGAAGGAGTTGCGGACATTGTGTTACATAGCATGGCGAATTAAAATACACCTGGCTAATAGAGCAATGAAAACAATAATTTTCTTTTTACCTGGAGCGTCTGTCTTTCTTGAAAGGGGCGCACGATGTTTGGAATTAACCAAACATATCGTTAGCGTATCGTGTACAGGCGTTTCAGTGTTAGTTTATGTACACTACATGTTAGGTTAGTAAACCAATAGACACAGAGACTAAGAGATTTTAACCATGCCATGTTTAACTCAACAGACACCAACAGGACCGGTGTCTGTAACTTAAAATATGCCAGTATAATTGACATTGATATAAACTTTTTCGAAGGCATGTTTATAAAAGATGCTTAAATGTCTTAATTTAACTAAGGTCTAGTCCTGGTTTTAGCTGAACCTTGTCTGTAAAACAAAGCCATAGTTTGGAATTGCAGTATTACTTATTGCATTATTACTTATTGTTACTTATTAGTAACACATTTGAATACCTCCATGTACTCCATCTTGGAGGCTGGGAGGACAGACAGGACAGGAAGCCCATGTACTTCCATGGGTAACGTTATTTTAACTACGTATTTTACACATAAAAAAACAGGCCTATCAGAAGAGAGGCTCATGAATATTACTTATTACTGGCCAAAACGACCTGTTTTTAGCAGAGCTCCTGAAAGAGGAGCTGTAAAAATATATAGAGATTGTTTTTGGCACTTAAGCTGCAAATATATATTCTTAAGGACATCATAACCTAAAATATAACCCTTAAAATCCTTGAAATATGGGACCTTTCACTTACCTTGCTGTATTATATTAGTTCCACAAGACAAAACAAAGATCACACGTAATCCATCATGTTACACCGCCAGTTTGATGACCATGACTTCCGGGTCCGGCATTATTGGGTAAGGTTGTCCTTTTCACAAGGCGCATTGAATGCTGTATATGTAAGGTGCATTGTGTAACTTTTAAAAGGATCCCTTGAGAGAAACGCAAAATAATATACATTTTACGGTAACACTTTATTTTACGTCCCGCAAAGTACCGCGTAATTAAACCGAATTTACAGCGTACCTATTTGTAACAACAGGGTAGGTAACCTGTAGGTATAAGGAAATAATATTTTAAGTTTGGGGTAATAAGGGGGTAAGAATATGAAGAATTATAAATTATTTATACTCTAAGTATTTTATAACAACAGGGTACCTATTGTAATATTACGTGGTATGTATGACTTAGTCAAGTCTATGGGGAAATTATGTTTTATTTATTTTTTATTGTGAATTTTTCATATTGACTACTGAATGTTGTATACAGTCAATGTCTACGAGCCACATCGGCAAATAAATATAACAGCATATCACTTTTATTTTAGTAGCCTATATTACTTGCTTTTAATAACAAAAGTCCAGCTGATTTAATGTGGTTATCTTTTTTTTAAGGTAAGTACAATAAAAATAGCAACTTATTCCCTATTTACCAGGAAACTCCTACATTTGCGGACATATTTGAAGTGGTGCTTTGCAATTTATTTACTGTTAACACAAGTATTTTAGCCAAATATAATTTATGCAATGGCAAACCAGAATGAAACAACAGCAGATATCAGCTCCCGCTAAAGCAAAAGACGACTACATGCGTAGGCTACTGCGCAGGTGTAGAGCGCGCGGCCGTCTGCAGGAGGTTTGCTGGAACGCGATCCTGAGGTGAAATTTCTTTAAGAGGTTTTAAAAACATTCGACACTGTGGAGTACGGCTGCGAGTGATGTTAGCAGGATCCGCATGCTGGATAAGGTGACTGGTTTTGTTAATACATGACTCACGCAAAACAATGTTTTTCAAGAAAGTTACTAGCTAACGGTAGCAGGTTAGCTAGCACATAAGTAAGCCTAAAGTTATTAACGTAACTGGCTCAGAAAACTCTGTTTCTGTCAAGGCACAGTGAAGAAACATTTACTGAAGGCTTTCATTTATGTTTTTTATATGTAATGCAGAACAGCATTTGTGAGACGACATCAACTCAACATCCGAGTGGACAAGAACACCAACAGAGGAAGCCAAGTCGCAAAAACAATGAAAAATTGTCATGACTTTTTATTTTAAATAAAAGTTATGTGATAATAAACATTAAGTGTTGGCTTAATTAAAGATGTTTTGAAATAAGTTGTTTTAAAATAAAAATAAAAATATTCTGTATGTTTATGGTATTTACCCTATAACATTTATAACAAGAGATGAACAAAGCACCACTTTAGTTTACAGCCCGCAAATATGAGAGTTACCTGGTACATACACAGAACAATCGGGGAATAAGCCCCACTTCAATTTACAGCCCGCAAATATGAGAGTTACCTGGTACATACACAGAACAATCGGGGAATAAGCCCCACTTCAATTTACAGCCCGCAAATATGAGAGTTACCTGGTACATACACAGAACAATCGGGGAATAAGCACCACTTTAGTTTACAGCCCGCAAATATGAGAGTTACCTGGTACATACACAGAACAATCGGGGAATAAGCCCCACTTCAATTTACAGCCCGCAAATATGAGAGTTACCTGGTACATACACAGAACAATCGGGGAATAAGCCCCACTTCAATTTACAGCCCGCAAATATATGAGTTACCTGGTAACTCCTGTATACATATACAGATCAAAGAGGTACAAGTTGCTATTATTTTTATTGTGTGTTATATTTTATTTGCCGACGTGGCTTGTAGACATCAACTGTAGGCTTTACAAAACACTTCATCAGGTAAGTAGCAAATATGAAAAAAAAAAACATATTACACATAGACCATATTACCCACAGACGTAAGTCATACATACCACGTAATATTACAATAGGTACCCTGTAGTTATGAAATACTTAGAGAATAATTTTCCATATATTCTTACCCCCTTATTACCCCAAACTTAAAATATTGTTCCCTTATAACTGCAAGTACGTACTGTAGAGGTACTCTGTTGTTACAAATAGGTACGCTGTAAATTCGGTTTAATTACGCGGTACTTTGCGGGTCGTAAAATAAAGTGTTACCCATTTTACATATACATATACAATTCCAATATACAACTATATTATCAATGGTGTATAAGGACCTTACATTATGACTTGGGCTGCGTTCCCCGAAACCTTCTTAGCTATACGTCATTCTTAAGTTGTACCTTAAGCTGTACCTTATCGTTAATACATGTTTCCCGAAACGTTTTTAGTTACTTATCCCTTCTGTAAGTCATTCGTTCGGAAGGTTGGTCTGGATTACTCTTAACTATACCTTATCCCACTTGACTCCGCTACCCTGCTGAAAAAAAACAGCATCAAACCAGCATGGACCAGCATGGGAATTATGCTGGTCTACAGTATGCTGGTTGAGCTGGAGGTCAACAGCATACCAGCACCAAAACACAACATATGCTGGTCTTGCTGGATATGACCAGCATGGGATGCTGGTGCTAATGCTGGTTTGATGCTGGTTTAGCTGGTGCGAATGCTGGTTTGGTGCTGGTTTAGCTGGTGCTAATGCTGGTGCTGATGCTGGTTTAGCTGGTGTTCACTAGCAAACCAGCATCAAAACACAACATATGCTGGTCTTGCTGGTATGCTGTTTTTTTCAGCAGGGAGGGGCCATCACTATGATAAAAGCTTGTGTACATTGCAGTCTATAAATATCTGTAAAAAAAGTTGCACTACACTCCGTGTTCCATTAGGCAATTTTTTTTATTAAAAAAATAAAACATTCACATAATTAGACATCATTGCACTGATGGTTGTTAGGTTTTGAATTATATTTTCCAAAGAAACGTCAGCTACGAGTACGAACTAAATGCTACAGGTTTAAGAAACCATTTAAAAAATGATTTTGGGTGCAGAAGTTGGTGAAACTATGGCAGCTATACAGCGAATCTCACTATTTCATTGTGCATTTCATATCCGTTAAATCTTTAGTCTACCTGGTATTTTAGCTGCAAATAAACACATCAAGTAAAAATCGCATGCCATGGAAGCACATTCAACAGACTTTACTGAGTCAATTTCAATGGAGCAGCCCCAAAATGTATTTGATGGCGGCTTCTCTTTCTTTCTTTATCTTGTGATAATATGTTTCGCATGTTGTGCCAGTAGGTAAATCCACCCTGGTTGTGAAGTAAATGAAGACAGCTATATTATAATAAGGGATGCTTAAACTTCAATCTGGGAACCACCTAGACAGCTATCTATTCCACCTAAGTTTATTTACCGGTAAATAGGAATATAAAGGGAAAACACATTCATTTCGATGTAGTATTTTTGTTTATGTCTTGTCATAAATAATTGCAATACCTATTATGTGGATTCCCGATTTTTTCAAAATCATAATTGTTGATTTTCCTAATTATGATTATTGATGTTAATTCGACTTTGCATCGAAATCTTTTAATGTTTAATGATTTTAAGGCAACTGTATGCCATATTCTTTATAAACATTCAAAAGAAACTGCTCCACTTGATTACTGCTTGTATCTCCTAAGGTCAACAAAGCAATCATAATATATATTTATTTATTTATTATATAATATATACTTTTATGTTATATTTGAGGTAGAAGGACAGGCTCCAGAAATGCGTCCATTAAGCTTTATCCGCATTGTAACCGCGCTGCTTGCGCATCCAGTGTCCAAGCACAATAAACGCGTGAACTAATGAACAACAACAGTTTGTTTTTATATATTTTAAGTGTAATGCACAGCCAGGTGCCTTGCACGACCCACCTTATTCCCCTGTGCAACGCACTTAATGGGAACCCTAATATAAATTATCCTTTAAAGTGAAGGCATAACGGATGGAATGGAGCAGTTTATGCATGATACGTTTGGAAATGAAGTTGCGGGTTTTGCACGGGTTTAATATAAAATATACTAAAAGGTATATAAGGTTGAATTTAGTTGTTTGCAATTTGAAATATTTTTACAAGATATTCCTAATAAATTGAACTTGAAATATTTCTGAAATGTTTCTTCAATAACCGCTTCCACCGCTATCTCATAACGCAGCGAAACCTATTACATAAAGTGATTAATTGATTGTCGAGCAATCGATATCAACCAATAGAGGGTTTGTGTCACAGGTGGGAGCGGACCGCCCCTGTCGCGGGTCACGCTCCTCCTACTTCCACCCTGAGGAGGTCCCAAAACACCCCAATGACCAGACAGACAAAAGAATACATTTTTTTTTTTAAGTTTTATTAAATATTAAAAAAACATGTAGGGGGAATTAAATACTTAAAAAAAAAAGGATTTTCAGTCCTTCAGTCTCATGGGCACACACCGGGGAGGGGCATTTGGGTCCACTGGGCTCTTGGCTCCGGGCGTGCAGGTGAGTCTACAGGGGTAATACGCTGGCTCTTAGCGTTGGGCGTACGGTGAGTATACAGAAGGGCAGCTGGGTCTTTACTTGGGCATACTGGTGAGTATACAGGGGTAATATGCTGGCTCTTAGCTTTGGGCGAACGGTGAGTATACAGTAGGGCACACGCG
The DNA here is from genome assembly GCF_030506205.2 of Paramisgurnus dabryanus. Taxonomy (NCBI): domain Eukaryota; kingdom Metazoa; phylum Chordata; class Actinopteri; order Cypriniformes; family Cobitidae; genus Paramisgurnus; species Paramisgurnus dabryanus. Next base: position 28,923,101 of record NC_133357.1, on the reverse strand, counting down.
ATCTTTGCTTTGGGCTTCCAGATGAGTATACAGAAAACCACACTGGATCTTTACTTTGGGCACACTGGTGAGGGAAAAGGGAGCAGGAGTCACAAGCAGCATACATAAGAAAGTGGTCATCCACCAGCACCAGTACTCATTCTCTCAACAGGTTTTCTTTCCCGGCCTAGGAGGTGATTTCTGACAACATGGACACAGCACGACACTGCAATTTCCAAGTGTACACACACATCAAAGGAAAAGACTCACCCACTGCACTCCACACACTCACAGTGAAAAAAGGTCATAACCACATCTGACCGGGGACTAGTTCCTGGGCATTGGGAGCACAGATGCAGCAGATGGCCAGATGAAAGCGTCACAGCCACGACAAGGCAACATATTCCTTCCTCAGCTGTTTCCGGCTCACCCACCAATCCTTTCACGGTGGGAAGCCTGCACACTAGTCACAACTCACAAGAGGTACACTGGTATTCCACACTTTCAAGGTAAACACTGGCACGATGAATATTTCTGTGTACTGTGTACTATTTCTGTGAATGTTTCTATACATTAACACTGGATCTTTTCACTTCCTTTCCAGATATCTGACGTCAGACATGGCTGCAGCACAATCTCCTTCAAATGCAGTCCTAGCAGCTCTTCAATGCGTGTTATCTTTCCCAGAACCGTTGCACCCACAATAACTGCTGGAATAACACCACGTATTTCTCGTCTTCTTCATCCGGTCCTCTTTCCGCTTCGCTACTATGCGACCGCCGGACCAAAGGGGCCTTCCGACTCCTTCTTAGAAGGCTTCCGTGCTGTCCACCCTTGGCGTTACTCACGGCTGCGGCTTCCGGTGTTAGGCGTCCCCCTTTTCACAGCGTCCCCGCGGCCGCCCAGCGCGGGCTGCAGACACAGGACCGCCCAAAAACTACTCCCGAGACAAACTCTCCTCTGCTGTTCCCCGGATGCCTCATTTATACTTCTCCTCTTCTCTGAATCGCCCAATCCAAAATCGCCACACTCATCTGCACACCTGCTGCTAATAAAACCCAGATTTAGGTTGCCCGGAAGTGACTGGTGTTCGGGGATTGTCCGCCCTTCAAAAGTCACTCCGTGACATTTGCACCGACGTCACGTTCTGGGCGGTAACCCGGATTCGCGGCCATTGTGGAGGCACTCGGTGTAAAGAACTGAACGGAGTACAATGGATTATCGTGCGCTTTATACTTGTGAATGTGAAGTATAATGTACATGTAGACATGTCTAAACAACAGAAAACGCGTCCAAGATACAAAGGCATATAGGGAAGGACTTGGACCACAAGAAAAGGCACGATATTTTGAGAAATTACAATTAATAGGTGGTGCAGATCCTTACGAGTTAGCTCCCTCTTCTTGAATCTGTGACGACCCGGTGATTCTTTCTTCAGTTGCATATCCCGATATAGTCAACTACCTGGTTTTCATGCCGAGCCCATATATCAGTGTCAGCTTTATTTATATAGCAAATTTAAAATAGTCCTACCAAAAGTGCTTTACAGTAAAATAAGCAGTAAGCACACAGTAAAACAATAAAAGCAATAATTGTTTTTACCATTATTCAAAATATTATCATTACAATAGAAAATTTGTTATGAGCAATTACACTTTGTGCATATACACTTAAAGTATACTTTTAAAAAGTACATATTAAATACTCTTTAAATAAAGCATACTTGTTTTATACTTTATGTACTTCAATCATATTTCTAATATAATACTATATTTCTTGAGCTTTGCCAACCACAAGCGCCGCCTCTGATAATTTCTTGCATTCCTTTCATGGTTTTTAATAACTTTTGGAAGTCGATAATATTCCAAATGTTTTTCTCAAAATGTCCTAATGTTACAACTTCAAACACGACAATAATTAACCATTTTCCTTGACGACGTTCGGGATATACTTCAGTGCCTGTGCTCTGTTGTGATGCGGAGTGCCTCCAATATGACTTCTTACGCTCTGATGACGCGTCGTGAAAACCCTCTATTCAGCACCATCGCCATGGACAGCACCTGGTAACGTCGTACGTAAGAAAGTCCATGGCGATGGTGCTGAATAGGTTGATATCGATTGCTCGACAATCAATTATTCACTTTATGTAAAAGGTACTTCGCTGCGTTATGAGATAGTGGTGTTCTTTCTTAAAGAAACATTTCAGAAATAGTTCAATAGTTAAATTTATTAGAAATATCTTGTAAAATATTTCAAATTAAGTAAATCCAACCTTGTATATTTTATTTTATGTCAAACACCTGCAAAACCTGCAACTTCATTTCTAAACATATCATGCATAAACTGGCTTGGCTGTGCATTACACTTAAAATATATAAAAACAAACTGTTGTTGTTCATTAGTTCACGTGGTTTATTGTGCTTGGACACTGGATGCGCAAGCAGCGTGGTTACAATGCGGATAAAGCTTAATGGACGCATTTGTGAAACGTGTCTGTCTACCTCAAATATAACATATACAAATATGTAATATATAAATATATAGTATGATTGCTTTAGATTTTAGCTTTGATTAGTTTTAATGTGGAACATTTGTTGACCTTAGGAGACTACACAAGCAGTAATCAAGTGGAGCAGTTTATTTTGAATTTTTATAAAGACTATGGCATGCAGTTGCCTCAAGGTTATAAAACATTAAAAAACTTTGATGCAAAGTCGAATTAACATTAATAATCATAATTAGGAAAATCATCAATTATGAATTTGTGATGAATGTGCTCGCGTGGCATGCAATTTTTACATGATTTATTTATTTGCAGCTAAGCTTATACTAGCCAGTAGACTAAAGATTTAACAGATATGAAATGCACAAATGCAATAGTGAGATTCGCTGTATAGCTGCCAATGTTTCACCAACTCCTCCACCCAAAATATATATTTTTAAATAGTTTCTTAGGCCGGTAGCATTTAAAGCAACACTATGTAGTTTTTTTACCTTTAAATATTGTCTCTAAAATTATTTCAGTGATAGAACAACTTTTAACTGGACAAATTGTACTGTTGCTGCAATCTGAGCAGCCTCCTAGCTGCTACAAGCACACTCTGAAAGTGGCGTTGGAGGGTAGGAAACACAGCCCCGCCCCTCCCCCTGCCTGCAGAAGAGTGTCTGATACCAGGCACTGTTGCGCTTTTCAACCACATGGGGGAGCTGTAAGTCATTTTTACATGGAAACTACATACTGTTGCTTTAATAGTTCGAAGCCACTAGATAATAATAATAATAATTACTTACATTTATATAGCGCTTTTCTCAGTACTCAAAGCGTTTTACATAAGAACGGGGAATCTCCTCAACCACCACCAATGTGCAGCATCCACCTGGATGATGCGACGGCAGCCATATTGCGCCAGAATGCCCACCACACACCAGCTTATTAGTGGAGAGGAGACTGAGTGATATAGCCAATTAGTATGAGGAATGATTAGTAGGCCAATGGGCAAGTTTTGGCCAGGATGCCGGGGCACACCCCTACTCTTAATTTCATTTAATGCGTAAGAAAAATTGCAGCGTTCCAAGTAAGAAAAAAGAAATCCTTTTCTATGGGTGCATAGAACCGAGAGGATGATAGAGAATAATTTGAGGAAAGACCCTCCTACACATAGTAACTGGATAAAAGAAGTAATGTCACACATTCAATTGGAAAAGATCAAATACGCTGTTCGGGGTTCAACACGCAAGTTTCATAACATATGGTCCCCCTTTATAAGATATTTTGAAGAGCTCCCCAGCCTCTAAGGTAGTAACTATTTATCTTAACACTTCCTTCTTTATGCTCCATCTTTCCATACTTGTACACAAGTATTATTATTTTTTTTTATTAACTGCCATTAAGCTCACTATCTATGTTATGCATCTATCCATTAATGTGAATATTATGCCTTAACGCTCCTCTTCTCACAAAGCAGTTACCATTTAAATAACTTCAATATGTATTCTGGACTTGTACTCTCAATGGCCCTCATTTATCAAAAGTACGTACACCAAATTTCCAGCGTACACCTGGCGTACACCCAAAACCACGGTGACTTTGAGATTTATCAATATGGACGTTGGCGTACGGCACGCTCAAATCCTACGCCAGCTCAGGAGGTGGTGTACGCACATTTTGAGTTAGTGCAGAAATGCGCAAACACTTCCTAACACCACAAAACGCACTGACAAACTAAAATATATGATATATTATGACCCACTGTAAAAAAAAACATAATGCTTACAAACTTCAGTGTTTATTTTTATGCAACATGGACTTCAATGTTTAATTTGAGAGACTTTACCAAAGCATTTGATTTGTATGCATAAGTATTTCTTCAGTTGAGAGCCTGGGCGCTTTACCTGACGTTTCAGGGCAAAGCATGTGAGCGGAGCGTTGAGCGGTGCGGTAATATTACCATCAAAGCGCCTTTCTAAAAAGTCCGCTCGCTCAGCACCGCTCGTTGAACCCAGAACGCCCTTTGATAATTTGCTAGTTCGAGAATCTGTAAAAACGTTTAGCAATAAGTTGTGGAATTCAAGCCTTATACATAAATGTAAAGTAAAAATCAAAGTTAAGGTTGGACAGGAAGAAAACATTAAAAGGAAGTGCGGAGAGACTGTAAAAGTTAGCAAATATTCATCCTGGAATCTGAAGCGGCACATTGCAAGAAAGCACAAGGATGTGCTACGAAAACATGGTAATAATGCATCAAAATGTAAGCTAGTTACATAGCATTTGATTATAAATAAATAGCTACACATGAATAGGTAAAGTAAAATGTTCGTGTTGAATGGAGCCATAAATCCGATCATGATGACATGCGGACAAAATCATGGCAACGAATTATCTTTTATGCTACATATGGACACTTCTTTTTCTTATTTAGTTTAAAGTATGGCCATAAATATACATATTCAACAGCTTGTTCCTTGGAATTAATTATTATAATATTTCGTAATTACTATTACAATTATTATTACTTCAAATTATGAATTAGTCTAGTAAAACATGTGGATGTCGTGGAAACAAATTGTTAATTTGAATTATATCCGGAGCTCCGTATCAAACTGGATCTTAGCTAACAAACAACTGTATGTAAATACAGAAAAACACACTACAAAAGTTACTACATCATTTTAAAATATTATTTTAAAAAAACTTAACCGAACCATTAAGCAGACATATAATTTAGATGTAGGCAACATTAAATAATAATAATAATAATAAATAATTATTCTTCTAAATATCAATTAAGCGTCATTAATAATAAAAATAATAATACAAATATTACAAAACATCATGCAATTATTAATGTGTTTTTAATCCCGCTCTTTAAACTCCCAAATAAAACAATTTTGTTTCTCTCCACTTCCCTGGTTTCTCGTCTTTGCCGTCTTCCATGTGTCAATGTCGTAAAATGAGGGCGTGGGGGAGGTGGAGACTTGAATTTATATGGGAGTGTTATTCTAATGACAATCGTTTTCAGCCGCCGCATTTATGAAGGGCAGATATTGCGTACACCTGAATTTCAGAGGTACGCACAGTTTCATAAATCAGGCGGTGAGACGAGTGTAAGCATAATCTTACGCCAACATATACGCCCGTTTCTACGCAAGAATGATAAATAAGGGCCAATGTGTGTATGTGTTTCTTATGAAGGGTTGTTTTCCTTTTTTTTTTTTTTAAAGTCGTGTGTAAGCGAGGGAAGGGAAGGGTAGGATGTGTTGTTGTTAATGTAATGTAATTGTACCTGTAAAACTTAATAAAAAGTATTAAAAAAAAAAGAGAATGATTGGGGGAAAATATCATGTTATTTAATGTTAAACTGTGTGAGTGGTGCTCTGTGGTGCGACAGAGATTTGAGCAACTTCCTGAGTCATAGCTGGGCGCCCCGGATACTCATAGAAAACAATGTGTTCGATTTTTTTTAGAATGGCGCGGCGATGATCTGTGTCCGGTGTGCGACCCCCTTAAGACCCAAATATAGAAAAAAACTTTGAATTTTTTTCACCTTTTATATGTTGTTGTAGGAGTCCTCTATTGCAGAAATAAATGTGTTTTTACATTTTTGACACATTAGTAAGTTTTTATGGAAATGTTGTAATATCATCATATGGGAAGACATAAAGTTTTTAATTTCTCTTTTATAGTTCAGAGGCATCACCACATACCTCCTCATCAGTTATATCAGAGCCCCATCTCAAAGTCACTTTTTCCAAATTTGGATGATGTAAATGACATCATATGCATTGTAGATAAGACAGGCTAGTAGCATTCTGAAATTAAAAACACACTGATTATTTCCATGTTTATTAATCTTGCTGCAAATCAATTCCAATCACACTTATACATTTCAAATGAATCGCCCATTCCATAGAATTTACACAATACTCTTTGGCGAGCTTATTGTCCTATAGACCAGTTCAAGGAAGTAAACAATAACAAACGCGCTGAAGTGCTACTGCGCATGTCTGGTCCTAAAGCATTTCCGGTAGCGCCATTTTTTAATAACAGAGCTGTCAAAACAAAATGACTAGCACGCATTTTTTAGAGAAGTTACGGTATTTACTAAAACTAGATGATAATGTGGAGTTACCGGACCCATTAAATCAGATATTGAGGCGAGAACTTTTCAGTCGTAACATTAAACGTTTACCTGAAATAACGTATCCAGACGTTTATCACTATCTGGTTGAGACCGAGTGCGTCTACACAAGAGAAGCGGTGAAGGCCTATCGTAGTCTGGATGCTTACAATTACTTCCTTAGCGGAAAGGTTGGAAACATTTGTTTGTACAATGTGGACGATGTTTTTCTTGTGTTTGGTGAAGTTGGAGCAAGTCAAACGCTGTCAAAAACGTACTCTGCGTGGTTCGTGGCTAAGGGTACCGGGGAGGTTATGAATGGACATTGCACTTGCATGGCTGGGTCAGTTTGTATGTCTTTATTAATAATAAATCACATTGCTAACTGTATACCAGTAAACTAATTGTTGTGTATTATTATTACCTATTGCATGAATAATTACTTCCTGCGTTTCAAAATATTTGTGGTTAGGTTAGGTGAAGTGTGTAGTCATGTTGCTGCGATCCTTGTTGCTGTGGAACAATGTGTGAGAGAGGGTTTGAATACTACATCTGTGACATCTGAGGCCTGCGTGTGGTCGCGAATAAATAAGAAGGTGCATGCAATTCAATGCTGCCTACGAGTGTTTTAGTTTTGAAATTCTATGTTCATATTATGTTTCGCTGCTTTTAGGAAAAAAATTTATTTGCAAAGAAGTTAAATTATAACTCCACTTTGTTTTAGATTGATCCAAAACCAGTGGCAGACATTGACTTTTCCAAACCAGTCAGGCAAAGAGCAGTTCAGAGTAGGGAGCATACTATCACATCCACTGTAGTCACACCAGTGTCACCAAGCAAGCTTTTTAGGTCCTTGAAGGTAAGAAAGAAAATATAAGGTTTATATGACCATATATGCATAACACATGAAATATGTTCCTAGATTAATTTCATGGATATAGTCACATACATGCATGCATATAATCACACGCATATGTGTGACTGTATTGTTGTGTGTGAATATATCCATGCCAACCATATAGTCACATACTTACGGTGGCCTTGAAGTGCAATTTTATTTAAAAGATTTAAAACAAATTTACAAGTTTTTAAACAAATTTACAAGTTTTTTTTTAACAAATTTACAAGTTTTTTAAACAAATTTACAATTTTTTTAATAAATGTACAAGTTTTTCAACAAATTTACAATGAGTGAACACATTTACAAGTTTTTTAACAAATTTACAAGTGTTTAAACAAATTTACAAGTTTTTTTTTAACAAATTTACAAGTTTTTTAAACAAATTTACAATTTTTTTAATAAATGTACAAGTTTTTCAACAAATTTACAATGAGTGAACACATTTACAAGTTTTTTAACAAATTTACAAGTGTTTAAACAAATTTACAAGTTTTTTTTTAACAAATTTACAAGTTTTTTAAACAAATTTACAATTTTTTTAATAAATGTACAAGTTTTTCAACAAATTTACAATGAGTGAACACATTTACAAGTTTTTTAACAAATTTACAAGTTTTTAAACAAATTTACAAGTTTTTTTTTAACAAATTTACAAGTTTTTTAAACAAATTTACAATTTTTTTAATAAATGTACAAGTTTTTCAACAAATTTACAATGAGTGAACACATTTACAAGTTTTTTAACAAATTTACAAGTGTTTAAACAAATTTACAATGAGTGAATAAATGTACACGTTTTTTAACAAATTTACAATGAGCAAACAAAATTAAGTTTTTTTTAACATATTTACAATAAGTGAACAAATGTACAAGTTTTTTTTTAACAAATTTACAAGTGTTTATAAACAAATTTACAATGAGAGAACAAAATTACAAGTTGTAAAACAAATTTACGTTTATTACGGAAAGGGTAGGTACAATACGCTGACGTCACGCATCCGAGCCTCCGGTGGAGAAACCCGGAAGTATCACCGTGAATCACATGAGAGTTGCGAATGCGATGTTGTGTATTAGGCTGTACATTCTATTAACGGAAAGAGAGTGATAATATATAACTCATCGATTCCCGAGTGACTCAAAGGGATATTGGACCTTATTTTCAGGTAAGTGAAATAGCTTTAGTTAGCTAACGCTAGCTTTCCAAGTTGCACACGTTTCGGATGGCAGTTATGAAAATAATGCACTGACTTTTTCATTAGATTACAGACAACACGAGAGGGTGCTCCAAACTTTATAATCAGGACTGCATTGTTCGTTCGCTCCTGGGGTTACATAGACTGAAATGGGGAAGCATGACGAGTTTGTTTACATGGTGCTGTAAACTCCAACCCAGGAGGACACTTCAGAGGAATCACAGGGATAACGTGGTGCACTGTAAAAAATCCAATTAATGAAATGTTGGAAGGGCAAAAATATATAAGTTAAACCAATTTTCTTGTTTGGGCTTAGTTGAGTAGACATATTATTTTAAGTCTAGATAAATCTGTGTTTAAAACATTAAGTGAATGGTTATTTCCAAATTCAGTCAACATCAAGAATGGCTATGTTGACTGAACTAATTAAGACAAATCTGGTCAATATGTGGACTTATGACAGCTATGTTTCCTGACAACAAAATGCTCACAATATTACTGTTATTTGGTAACAAAATGTAATTTTAAGAGTTGTTCAGGCGTGAATGTATGTGCTTTAAGTTTAAATATGCGGTCGGTTAATATAGATAGCGTCTATTTAAAAATGTGCTCGGACACTTTCGGACGGAGAAGAGCTCCAGCTGAGCTCCAGAAAATCACAGACACTTAAGCGCTCACACCCCGCCCAGCGCAGCCTCGCCTCGGCAAGCCCATCAGAAACCGACTGCTGGCTCTGATATCTCTGTGGCGTTTAAACATGCGATTTAATTCATTTTAATTTCTTATACTTCATAATAAAAGGTTTACCGGTATGTTTTAAATCATATGTTAGGATTGCACTTAAATGATATCGCTGTTGAATGATATTTCATATCTTTCACATTTGTTATAACTGGGCTGCGTACTGCCTGCGATTTTGAACTTCAGAGCTGAAGGTGCGAGTGGAGAAATAGTCCCAATATCATAACAATCTTAAAACTTCTAAATATACCCGTGTGTGTACCCGTGTGCGTGCTCGCGCGTGTGCATGTATGTATGCGCGTGCGTCTGTGTATTTTGAATTTAAAATGTTTTAACTCAGAAGGATCTGGATCACAGGTCATTTCATCTGAGATCAATCCGCACGCAACAGCTGGAATCACTTACTGATTCACACAAGGAAGGACACAAGTCAGCCGTTTCCTCAAGTTCACGTCAGGTAAGTGTTTGTAATTAAATGTTAATTTTAGAATATATTAATTGGCAAAGACGCAAATACTCGACGTTTTTGTAATTATATTTTTGTAAAGATACATTAGAAGTGTGTTATGTTACGTGACCGAAGTAAAGTGGAGCTATTTTAGTTAAGATAAAAAGCCTGGATATAGGGTTGGTTTACCGGACAAAGTTTAGAACTCGGTCTTTATTATAATTGGGACATTTTTACAAACAAACCTTATATAATACAATACTGGCGTGCATTTTGAGACAAAACAATAGCACTCATATGTTAAGAGATGTCAGTAAGTTATTTCAGTCAGTGAAAAGCCCTGTCCGAGAAAACTGCCCAATAGTGTTTAATTATGTGTGATGTCTGAGGGAAATTTGGCCTAACATTAACATTATTTAGGGAATAAAGTCTTTCACCGTCAAACTTTATTATATTAAACATGTTATTTATGTATGTGTGTGTGTTTATATTCCTCTGTTTATCAAACCAGAGCGGAGATGATGTGAGGGGCAGACCAGAAGGATACATAGCGAGACAGTCTCCGCTTGGACTGGCTGAGGAAAGTCTCCTAAATGGCCCTGGTGATGTTCTGACTGACTTTGGAGGCTTTTTGGACTGTTTTATGCCCTCTATTTAACCCTTGTGTGGTGTTCGTATTTTTGTTACTTAGACGATGTTTGTGGGTCTGGTGGACCCAGAGCATTATTAGTATCTTAAACCAATGCATTCATAAACATTTATGTAATATTGTTTACAGATGTTAACTTTAGCCTTATTGCAAGTAATATAGACAGAATTTATGGTTAATATTGTTCATTTACCACTGGTAGAGGACTATTTATAAACTAAAGTGCCATTCGTTTTTGTGGTAATATGAAATAAAAGAAGGAAATTCTATTCTGATCCAGATATTGGGGGGGAAATCATATTTATCTTAAATAAGTATAAATGAAACAAAGTTTTTCATCACTGTTGATGTTTAATTATTTGAACTTTTTGAAATTGTACACATTTGTGTCAGTCTACACAGCACAGGCCCCAAACTGAACAGATGCCGTATCATAAGACATCATCCACACTAAACACATAACCTGTTCATGCCAGCCAACAAAACACATAAGAAGCAAATTTTTAATGTGTAGCTGTGTTGTGTATGCATTTCTTGCATTTTATACACATATACTGTGTGCATCTGGTCCACACACATTGAAGTACAATGTGTTGCTATTGGCCACAACTAAGAATGATGAAAATACATGGATAATATTTTACTTTCTCTATTATTCACTCTCTCTCTCTCTCTCTCTCTCTCTCTCTCTCTCTCTCTCTCTCTCTCTCTCTCTCTCCCTCTCTCTCTCTCTCTCACACACACACACACACACACACACACATCTTTGTGGGACATTTGGTCCCCACAACGTGATAAATAGCAGGTACACACACCATAGGTTTTGTGGTAAACCCATGGGTTTACAAATGGTAATCAATATACCAAATAACCATGATTACTACTCTTTTACTACAATAAAACTATGGATTTTTTATAATGGTAAAATGTAGAATGGTTCCTGTTAGACAGAAGGTAAAGTGTTTGGGACAGTAGGTACAGACAAATGTCCATGCACGGCATATAACATGTTGTATCCTTGCGGCATTACAGCAAAAGCTGAAGGAGAAAACTCTGACATGCATCCATCACATATGTACAGACATGTATACAAACACACTCATGCACTCACAGGAGTACCAGTTAGGAGAAAAACAGAGTGAAGTTACATAGCACATTCAATTTTTACACTTTTATTAACCCTGGGTCCAGTGGACCCGAACACCACATATGTAATATAAATGTGTAGGGGGGGTGTACAGTGTACATTAATTATAAAGTTGTTTATTTTTATGTTCTTCATAGAAAATGAGCCAAGGCCAATGAATCTGAGGTTGAAACAACAATTAATTGCATAATTTTTCTTTCAGTAAACATTCAAAACGGGTCCCACAGACCCGAACACCACACAAGGGTTAAAGAAGACTTAATTCTGTATGTTCAGTCTGTATGATAAGTGAATAAAAAGCTTTTGTTTTTATGTGACTGAAGTTAATTATTTTGTTTACAACACCAGCATAAATTATTTGATAAATAATTTAAAAATGTTATTAAAAAAATCCCAAATAATAAATATTAATTGAAGTAACACATAAAACATTGAGTGAATACTTACATTTTAATTGACAGAGTCTTTGCTGTAAGTTTTTAAAGATTCAACTGATTAAAACATTTTAGTTGAATGAACTATAAAGCTAATTGAGCCGACATACTTTTTTATATTTGAGTCAAATTTGGGCCAACTAAAAAACATCAATCCAGGTAACACTTTGGAGACAGAAATTGAGTGAACGTAAAATTTCTGTGGAACTAGTTACTAAAAAATAATTCATTGAGCCAACAATTTATTTTTTACAGTGTGTGATTTTTTTTTGTCAAAACCAGAACTGACTTCCGAATCCACCTGGAACGCATTTACTTTGATGGAGAGAAATGGAAGTCAGTAAAAATGAATTTGGACTCGTTTTTTTTTTAACTAATGACTGCCCAGCACATGCTTATAAAGCCAGGAATAGCACACACACACACTTCTAACAAACATGCAATGCAAACATTAGATACGTGTTAAGTAAATAACTGTACAGTAATAGAACAACTATTTTACATTAAAGAAACTGCATTTCACTCATTGTTCAAAATATAGTTTTATTTATAAATGAAGTATGAAAAAATATACATGTACATTTTTAGAACCAATCATATTTACATTAAAAGCCAATAGGTACTAATACACTTTTTTACACAGGGCCATGTAGTTTTGATTTTTTTCCCCTTAATAATAAAAACCTTAAAAACTGCATGTTGTGTTCACTTGGGTTATCTTCTTTGACTAATATTTAAATTTGTTTGATGATTTGAAACATTAAAGTGTGACAAATATGCAATAACATGAGAAATCTGGATGGGGACTAACACTTTTCACACCACTGTATATAAATTTGTTCCAATGTATATTTTCTATCTACTGTACACATTGTAATAGTAAAGCAAAGTAAAAACATTTAAATGAAAAAGTCTGTTTTTGGGATTAAAGGAATTATTCACCCAATATATAGATGTGTTTGTTTTTTCATTGGAACAGATTTGGAGAAATTCAGCATTACATTGCTTACAATTGGATCCTCTGCAGTGAATGGGTGCCGTGAGAATGAGAGTCCAAACTTTGCACCTCTTGTGAAGTGAAAAGATGTTTGGACATTAGCCCATGTTATGCATATCCGACTGACTGTTGCCTTGGACAGATTAAAAGTCCCGTTTTTCCTGTGTTTTTAAACTATGATTGTGTTTATGGTGTGCAATATAGCATGTGTTCATGTTTTGTGTGTAAAAAACACAGTATTTTTCACATAATTACTTTTCTCTATAGCACTGTTTTCACTGTCCTAAAATCGGGCTGATTTCTTTCTTGTTCTATGAAGTCCCTCCTTCAGAAATATATATCGAGTTTTGATTGTGTAGTTCAGTGCTTCCCAATCCTGGTCCTCGAGGCCCCCCTCCCAGAAAGTTTTAGATGTCTCTTTATTTAACACACCTGATTTAACTCATCAGCTTATTAGGGAGACATGGTTACCATTTTTGAAGTAGGCTGATAAGTTAAATCAGGTGTTTTAAATAATGAGACATCTAAAACTTTCTGTCAGGGGGGCCTCAAGGATTAGGATTGGGAAGCACTGGTGTAGTTTATTTAGTGTGTTGTGATTTAACAGCAGCTTAGCTTAGCAAAGCCATTTGAGCTTTGCTTGCGACTGACGTATTCCTGTGGGTGAGTTAGTAAAAAACCTCTTCTTTGGATGTCATTCAATCGGGAAGTAGAGGGCTGTAGTCCAAACTGTCCGTTTGCTGTATGCTTTAAAAGGGAAATTCTATTAAAGACAATATATCGCATGGCATTGAATTTTGAGCTTTATAATTTTACAGGTATTATTTATGCTCTAACAGCAACATTACACACTAACTAAAGTTTAAAAAATGGGATCACGAAAAACGGGACCTTGAAACCTTACAGCTAAATCTGCGGAAAGAAGCCCCTGCCTCATACAGCAGAGAAACAAGAAAAACTGATCCAAGACACAAATGTTGCGAGCATGATGTTGTGCTCTTCCATAATATGAGATGTTTCCAGGTAATCATGGTCTTGCAATGCCCCCAAACCACTGTTAGATCTGTGTATTGAGAAAGAGGAGAAAATTGCATGTAAAAAAAGAAAGGTCAAGGAGGTCATTAGATTTATTTACATGTTCTAAATTTCATCAATGAATTGCATGCTTAATTTTTTTCTCACTCTTCTCTTGTGTTCTGACCAGGAAACGAATGGTGGTCCTCCTCTTCTTCCTTTAGTGTTTCAACATCACAGACACTGGAAATTAACATAATCATGATTGCAGTCTATCTATCGATCTATCTGACATAAATGTCAGTTTGCTTAGGCAACATTAGAGTATTTGTAATATGATAAAACATTACAGTACTATCACATTTAGAGAGGATTACATGAAAATATAATTTATAGTATAAATTTTGGTAATTTTAACAAATCGTCTCATTACAATCCTAATCTTTTAAAGATTATATCATCGAACAAGTTAACGCACCCTTGATTCCTCTGAAGTGTCCTCCTGAGTTGGAGTTTACAGCACCATGTAAACAAACTCGTCACGCTTCCCCGTTTCAGTCTATGTAACCCCAGGAGCGAACGAACAATGCAGTCCTGATTAAAAAGTTTGGAGCACCCTCTCGTGTTGTCTGTTATCTAATGAGAAAGTCAGTGAATTATTTTGATAACTGCCATCCAAAACGTGTAGCTAGCGTTAGCTAACTAAAGCTATTTCACTTACCTAAAAATAAGGTCCAATATCCCTTTGAGTCACTCGGGAATCGATGAAAGGGGATATATATTATCACTCGTTAATAGGATGTACAGCCTAATACACAACATCGCATTCGCAACTCTCATGTGATTCACGGCGATACTTCCGGGTTTCTCCACCGGAGGCTCGGATGCGTGACGTCAGCGTATTGTACCTACCCTTTCCGTAATAAGCGTAAATTTGTTTCACAACTTGTAATTTTGTTCGCTCATTGTAAATTTGTTTAAACACTTGTAAATTTGTTAAAAAACTTGTACATTTGTTCACTTATTGTAAATATGTTAAAAAACTTGAAATTTTGTTTGCTCATTGTAAATTTGTTAAACATGTAAATTTATTCACTCATTGTAAATTTGTTTAAACACTTGTAAATTTGTTAAAAAACTTGTAAATGTGTTCACTCATTGTAAATTTGTTGCAAAACTTGTACATTTATTAAAAAAATTGTAAATTTGTTTAACAAACTTGTAAATTTGTTAAAAAAACTTGTAAATTTGTTTAAAAACTTGTAAATAAAATTGCACTTCAAGGCCACCGTACATACTTCATGCGTTTTGTATATATTGTAATATATACATACATACACAAATGTACACGTGTGTTTGTAAGTATGGCTTGAATTGTGAATAAGAACTTTGTAAGGGAGGAGTAGGATACAGACAGGTAGTAGTTGATTTTATATTATTAATATCTGTTTTTATAAGCATATGTACATTCACGCATGCAAAGGTTTCTAGAAATGATCTGTATTGTGTGACGTGCCACACAAATAAATTTAACTTAAATGTGATTATACTTTCAGAATGAGATACCAGACTGTGCACTGTTTACCACTACAACCTTTGGTAGTGACACAGACACTGCATCTGAGGGAGAGCAGGACAGCACAGACAGGGTTGATATTATGACTACAGCTGAGGCAGATTACAATAAGGAATCACAAGTAGTTATTTGTGACACACATTGTACTGACAGCACTGTAGTGTCAACAATCTTGCCAAAACCCCTAACACATCTGTTTGATGAGAAATACAGTTTATTGTCACAAGATGAACTACAAAATGAGTTGGACAAAATCATGCAAACCATCCCTGCTTACTTTAGTAATATAAACTGTAACCACCTCCAAGCGAGTACACTGGGTCAATCCTCTTGGGAACAGTGGTTTGAGCAGAGACGGGGCCGAATCACTGCAAGTCACTTTAACGAAGTGTTAAGATGCAAGACAAGTCAAACTAGTGTGACATCTAAAGTCATGGGATACACATCCAGTAGAACTGTACCAGCCTTCGCTTGGGGTAAGAACAATGAAAACATAGCTAGAGAAGCTTTTACTTCAAACCAGATGACTTGTCATGACAGCTTTACAGTGGAAGAAGTTGGGCTGGTAGTAAATCCAAAGTTTCCTCATTTAGGAGCCAGCCCAGATGGAGTAGTCCATTGCGAGTGCTGCCCACCTGCTACACTTGAAATAAAATGCCCCTTAAAGTATGCAAGTATGTCTATAAGTGATGCTGTCAAGAGCAAGGATTTCTGTCTTGGGAAAAACTTTGACCTTAAAAAGAACCATGGATACTATGCACAGGTTCAGGGCCAAATGGCAGTGTGTCAACTCAAAACATCATACAGTACTTTGTAGTTTGGACAATGGAGGACTGTCACACGATCAGACCAAAACTGGATCTCTTCTACAGACAGCACATTCTGGCAGAAATCTGCACACACAAACTAAGGAAACAAGATTTAATCGCAGAGACTTTCTGTTTTTGTAAAAGTATGTCTAAAACATCTGTCACACAGTGTTCTGATTGTCACAAGGTGTTTCATCTGAAATGTGTAGGCTTAAAAAGACATCCTGGTGAGGAATGGTTATGTTCAGTGTGTTCACAATAATCCATAGAAATGCGAAATCATACTCAGCCTTCTAATTAATCTGTTAAAATTTTATGTTCATTGTGAAATACATTCAATAAATTGAAGGACAGAAATAGTTCATATTAGCAAAGACATGTTTACAATTGTAGATAGTTTGAAAATAAAATAAATTACAGATCAAACAGTCAAGAAAAAAACTAAACACAAAGAATATGTACAAGGCAACATTTTCTGTGCTAAATATACCACCAATACGAATAGCAAACACAAACAAAATAACAAAATAAAATGTTTCTAAACACTTGTCAGTGTCCACTATAAGTTTTTCTATTGAATTAATGACTTGTCCAAATTAGATAATGCAGCACATACCAGTAATATTTTATCAACAGTTGCCACTGTGTCTTTGGGACTTCGTTTCACTAAGTTCATGGGAAGGGTCTGTCGCAAAATGCTGTAATTTTTAATGCGACCTATAGCTCTTTCCACGTGAATCCTCAGCCTTGACATGTGACGTGACATAGAAACTTCCCGACCTGAAAGCTGTGTTTTTCCACGGGTTGAAGCTGGTATAAGTAACTGAACACCTTTAGCAGCAAAATACTCAGGAAAGTTGAACCCTCTGTCTGCCATGACAATGTCTCCCGCTTCCAAAAGATCAATTAAACCAGATGATTTGGTTATTGTTTTATCACTGGCTCTCCCACCCCAAGATTTGGAAATGAATGTGATTGACCCTGTTGGACTGATGCCAACCAGGAATTTGATGGTGTTGTGGGACTTGTAGTTGGAGTAGGTCATTGCTCTTGCACTGAGTGATGTTGGTCTGTCAATAAAAACCTCGCTGCAGTCTATGATACACCTCACTGAATTGAATGGGGGGGTTCTAAACAGGGCAGGAAGATTCTCTTTAATCTCTTCCCCTGAAGGCCAATGAATTAGAGAGCTGAAACGTTGTGCCATTACATTTAACCGGTCATGAAATACTGTAGAAATTGTTGCAGAACTGCAATGAAACCTAAAAGCAAGATCTTTATGAGTGAGGCCTAGTCTGAGTTTCATTAAGACCAAGTAAAACTGGAGAGCTGGTGGAAAACTCTGTACTCTTGGACTCCACGCAGTGGTGAGATACGTCAGAAGTGCAAAGAACACTTTGGATGAGCGAAGGCCAGTGTAGAAGTGAATGATTTTATCATCCTTTAAATCCACATCAGATTTAGTTGTTCTCTCTGACAGGTGAGTGTTTGTACATTCGACTGTAGGCTTCTCACTTGCTCTTTGTAAGAGGTGTTAAGTTTATGCATGTCTTCAATATCCCCCATAGTGAGATCTGTTCCAACACACATATCATTGTAGGACTTAACTTCTATTACATCCATGTCAATGTCCTCTGGTTCCTGAAAACTAATGCTCATCTCAGAGACCTCAGATTCTCGTCTCAGAGACCTCTGATATCTGTCCATATTTTTGGAGGAGTCAGGTCTTTGAGGAAGCTTTGATGGGATGTAGTCTGGACTGAGGGGGGTCATCTGATGGCTTGCCTAAAGACAAAAGTAGAAAGTGTCAATATTTTAGGTATCATAAACAAACAAATAACACTTTAGAATGTTTATTAATGTTAATTTATAAATATACAATGGTTCACAACTTCATAAAGCACAGTGCTGCTTGTTTGTGCTTTACCAACATTCCACCTTATGGCAAAATCAGGTTAAACATTAAACCACACAGTAATTCAAGAAATTATAAAGAATGTAACTGTATTTATTGTATTAATATTAAAATGAACTAGTTTACAGAGCAATGTTCAAAACTAAATACTGTTATTGTTTAATGCATTATTGAATGTTGGAATGACCATTAATCAAGCTTATTAAGTGATTTTACGTTTGAGATCAAATGCAGTTAGCTAATGTAAAACAATAAAAACACTATTGCAAAGTGTTAAGTTACTCATTGCGTTTGTCAGCTGAAAAGATGGCTAGACAGCTAATGTAAACTACTACTTTCCTAATTAGAACCCATAGAAGATTTAGAAATTAAACGCAAGTAAAACGCAAGCTATCTACATATGAAAACAATGATCCACAAGGCTAGCGCAAAGTATGATTAATTACACTTAACTACGTAACGTAAACGTATAGAAATACACATAATTCAGTGATGTAAATATAATTTACTTACCAGAAATAAAATGTGTGCTACATATCCTTGAGTTGGAAGTTGGCATCCAGCATTCTTGCTTCATGGCTGCGATCCAGGCGTCACGTTGACTTTTGTTTTTTGGAAACCTAAACACGCGAATTTCTGAAAGTAAGTTGGTTCCGGGCCTAAGAGAGCACCCAACCACCGAACAACATGGTCCTAATTTTAGTTTGGACATTTTCAATCGTTCAAACACATAAATTAGCTCAATATCAATGTGTATAAAAGCACCTCCCACCGTTGTTTTGAATGAGTGGATAACTGACTAGAAACGTCCAAGGACCAAAGACATCACTTCCTTACATGTACGAATAGCCATTGAACTGGTCTATAATGCTAATATCACCTGTACACCTCACCCCATATTCTAAAACATTATCACCTGGCCCTCAAGCAGCAATCAGATATTTGGGCAAACAAAGCCCAGACAAGAAGATAAGACCAGCTAAGCAGGGCCGTACACAGACATTTTGAGGGGCAGTGGCCCAAACCAAAAAGGGGGCACTAGGGGAGGGCACAATTTATATGGTTTTAACAATATGATGTGTTATAGATTAGTATCAAATAATATAAGTGATTATAATGGAAAAAAGACTTTATAACAAGATTTAGAGTGTGACAAAACTTCTTAATATTCTATATGATTTACATGCTGAAGCTTTGAATCCATGTTTGCAATTTTGAACAGCTTGCAGCCTTCCAACTTTTTTATTTTTTGTCGACAAAGTGTGCCAACAACAGCAAATTTGATGTTATTTATATTAGATCTCATCGGGTGCTCATTAGACAATCACTGTAATTCTAAAAATGTTTGCTAATTTGTTAGCACTTTAAGAAGACAGAGAGCAAATCATCCACAGAAATACAAAAACATAGGAAAGCCGAGAAAGGTCATCCATATTTTTATTTTTGCTGCTTGTTTTCTCATGATCTCGAGATAACAAAAGTAGTTTTCTCGCTATCCAGACATAATAATCCAAATGCCATAATGTAAGTTCCTGTCCATAATATTTCATTTATTTTGAAGTGGACTGCTGATGCATATGGAGTCTTCGCCGTTACCACGCGTAGCTAATTGTCGATAGACTTAATAAATAAATAAAGTTTGATGTTCGTGAATTTAGGGACCATCTCTAAAGTGCACTGTACACGTTTCTATCTTCAATAGTATTTAACAGTTTATTTGAATAAATATAAAACATCTAAAAAAGTGTGCATTATAGTTGACAACCACGAACACTTTACAGTTGGTTTTGTGACTGTTTGTTGACTTTAAGTTATTCCATTTTAATGCTGTTTAAAGTAGAAACGTATATGGAGTACTACTTTAAAGACGGTCCCTAAAATCTGTTTCATTTTGAGCGAATCCCTGAAGTAAAATCGCATTTGTTCATCCATGCTAATTTGCTAAATATGCTTTTGCTGTCTAAAAATTATGTTCTATTGAGTACACGTAAGCTTTAATCACATCACAAGAATACAACTTTTGTTATGTCGAGATCACGAGAAAACAGCAGCTTGTTTTATCTCGACATAACAAAAGTTGTATTCTTGTGATGTGATTTATTAAAGCTAAAAGATAACGAGAAAATTAAGTAGTGATCACGAGAACACAAGCAAGCAAAAATAAATATAGAACACGACCTCTCTCAGCTTCAAACTACCAAATACTAATTGAGCAGCTCAACAACTGAGGTAATGTAATGAATCTACCTGTTAATACAACAAACTGTCATCTCCGCCCTTCAAAGAGTGGACACAGATTGTGAGAGATGCTGCGGAGCGGGCGGGAAATCACGAAGTGGATTACCAGAAACAGTGGATCTTTAGACGAGCGGTAACAGAACACTTTGACTGGGGTTGGCGAGAGGGGCACCTCAGCCGATTAGGGCAGAAGGGCAGTTGCTCTAGCCACCGGGCCACCCCCCTGTGCACGGCCCTGCAGCTAAGTATATTTTATAAACAATAAGATACAGAAATATTGCTACATAAATACTTTCAAATTCTCAAATAATTAATTTCTTAAAAACGTATTTAAAACCTTAAAGCATTGATTATAACTCAATATAGTATCAAAGGCAGACCCAACATTGTAAAACTACAACATTGATATAACAAGCTCAAAATCTTATATAATCAAAACATTCAGCTGTATCTTAAAATTTACATGATCTAGACACATAACATATCAGAGAAAAAAATATTTTAGGCATTTTACTTACATAATTGTTGATAGTCCAGTAAAAATGGTTATATTCCTCAAGGCAGGTTTGCAGGTTTTGTAAGTTCACGGCCAGGAAAACAAACCTATTTACAAAGTCTACCATTCAAAATCATTGCAGGGTTAAACAATTTGACTTTTTAGTTGTGTAAATGTGGTTTTAAAGAGAAAAAAAACATATACAGGTATATTTTATTAGACCATAAACTGATGTTGTAATATTACAACACATTCTTTCTGTGATTTTGAAGCTTTGATTGTGTTTACAGTGTGCAATATAACACGTGTTCATGTTTCAAGTGTAAAAAACGCTGTATTTTTCACACAATTTACTTATCTAATATTACTTATCTGGCGACTGACGTATTCCTGTGGGCGGAGTTTAGTAAAGAAACTGTTCTAGTGACCTCGTTAAAGCAGGAAGTAGAGGGCTGTAGTCCAAACCGGCCGTTCGCTGCTTTAAAAGGCGAATTCTGTTGAAGAAAATATATCGCCTGGCAGTGAACTTTTAGCTTTATCATTTTACAGGTATTATTTATGCTATTATAGCAACAATACACACTAACTAGGGTTTAAAAAATGGGATCAGAAAGCACAAGACCTTTAATAAGTTCTGGTCTCAAGCCTTAGAAAGATCCTGCTTTGGTGAAATGTTACTAAGATTCAATCATTTGGACATGTAGACATCTTTTTCAGACAAAGTGTGACACTGGTTATGTTTTTGATCTTGTCTTTCCTTGATTGCTTACAGAGCCCCAGCAAACCTTCATAGAAATTAAATGTTTTTTTGTGTTTTAGTGGTGTAAAAATAAAAGTGACTTGCATCAGTATGAAAAGCTAAATCTGCATGCATGACCTGAAACAAATTCGGTGATTGTTACATAGACACGTCAGTTTTTTTCTTGATGTGCTCTTACTTATCACACTGATTTAAACATTATATACATATTGTACACATATAATACACATATTGCTCAAGGTAAGAGTAAATATGATACACATACAATACACATGTTGCACAGGACAAGTAAAAACATGCAGCTACATTTAAAACCTATTCAATTTTGTGTTAATGGCCCCAATTTATTTATTAATTTCTTATCTGTTATTTGCTATGGTGTATGTAATATTGTTTCGTTAACACCATAACCAAAATTTGACAGGATTATTCAACTGTAATGAGTTAGTTGATAAAGGTTTTGCACCGGTTTTACTTTGGTTTAAATGCGGTTTGAATTCAATTAGTGTTGATTATTTTATAAAAAGTTTAAGAATTTTGTCAAGGTACTTGCATGTTCAAACTGTCATGAATACTTTGATAGTTACAAGAATTATGTTAAGCCTATGTGTGTGCGTGCATGTGGGTACCTGGTAATTATCACTATGTTAAGACCGCCTCTGTTCCCTGACAATCCGATTACTGCCATACGCTCCCCTCTATCGGCTTCTGCTTATGGCAAACTGGGGCAAACCTGGAAAATCTCCGCCCTGTCCGTAGGGTCCCAGCTACTATTTTCAGTACCCATATTTCACCAAAGTTGGCTCTGATAAATACTCGTTCTCTGGCAAATAACAACGACTTTTCCCTCTCTCATAAATTGGATTTCTTATTTGTCACTGCTGCCCGGACTCTGGGAATGATTGCATATTTTTTAACTCTCCACGACAAAATGGTAGCCTAGCTTAACAAAGACATTCTTTTCTTGCTGTCAGAAAATTGTTGTAAAAGACTCCTCCAGCTCAGTTACCAAGCCTTGAGTAGACTGGCCCTACGTATTAAACGTATTAAAGAGAAAATCCACACACTGTTGTTCTCCTTTTATTTATGAAAATTAATTGGCAACGTTTCAATCAAGAGATTTTCATCAGGCACACATACAAAGGCATCAACTCAGTAAATACTCAAGTTCAGACACACCGCCAATAGCTTACACCTGTTGACAATCACGATCAGTCACATGAACACCCATAGTGTGTCATTATCCTAACGACTACAATACAAAATTTTTACTTCTATCAAAACGATTAGAAGGCAGAACAATCACTTAAGAACAAGTTCCAAAAATTATTACATATTATAAAAAATTCCACAAATTCCTAAAACAATACAAAGTACTAATTACATAGACCTTTTGTCACACATTCACATTCACAAACACATTCACATTGCCAAAATGTAATCAGAATAGACAGACGTGAAACTACAATTAAGGCTAGAATGATATAATTTACATTTCAGATTTATAACATTGGAAAAATCCATTTGAAATAGGCTGCTGTCACTCCTTTGTTCAAGAAGCCTTCCCATGATATTTTGTTCCGAGTAATTTTTGACCAATTTCTGTGGTTCCAGGTGGATACTGCACATTGGTGGTGGTTGAAGAGATTCCCCCATTCATATGTAAAGCGCTTTGAGGTCTGCAGAAAAGCGCTATATAAATGTAACAAATTAAAACATTATTCAGGCACGTGCATGGTGTCATAGGCAACTGCTAACTCCTCCAACTGTCTGCTATGTTTTAGAATGAATCGACGACTACTCTAGATAAGAGCAATGAAATAAAAACAAGCCAAACATTTTTTTTCATTAAATTGTATTTATTTTTATTATTATTACACATCACAATACTGAAGTCGGTCACACCCTCTTCCAGGTCACACAGACAATAAACCATCTTCAAATGCAAGCTGTTGGTTTGGGGAACCTACGCACCTTGCATTCTTTGCATATAGGGAAGTACGGGGATTGATTGTGCTCGAAGATGTCTCGCCGCACTGCTGGCCAATTCAGTTGAACGTCCACATTTGGCAGCCATCTTACCTCATACAGCTCGCTCACTCGTAGCATTGTGTTTTAATGGTGCATGTACTTTTAAATATCCATAACTTGCTCAATTATCTACCGATTTTCAAACGGTTTGGTTTGTTATATAAGATGTACATATGACACTGCTTACTTATGAAAAATTTTCATGAAGCATGTTAAAGCATCCAAAATTTATAGCCACGTTAATAACATTTGTAAGAAACCAATCCATTTGAAAATCGGTTATGTTCATTTAAAAGTACATTTGAGGTCATTAAAACACAATGCTACCAATGGGCGAGCTGTCTGAGGTAAGATGGCTGCCAAATGCGGACGTTCGACTGAATTGGCCAGCAGTGAGGGCCAGACATCTAGCCTTTATTATGCATATCTACGGCTAGCACAATCAATCCCCGTACTTCCCTATATGCAAAGAATGCAAGGTGCGTAGGTTCCCCAAACCAACAGCTTGCATTTGAAGATGGTTTATTGTCTGTGTGAACTGGACGAGGGTGTGACCGACTTCAGTAATTGTTGCTGTTTAACAAAGTATGTAGCATTCAAGGAGTTACATGAAGAAAAAGTAGTGTTTGATGATGGTGATCAGCGAGGTTTTTATGTTGACTGAATGAGAAAATAAGTGTGAAGGCCCACTGAAGTACTTTGTAATGGGCAGCATAATTTGATGTGGTGACACCATTTTAACTGAATAAGGTCAGTGCAGAACTATCAAGGACCCCCTCCCCTTTTATAAATAAACAATAGCATTTACTTTGAGACATCAATAAACTAAATGAATATTTTAACACTTACTATGTCGCATGCTTTTGTTCAGTATACTCTATAAAGCAAAACTGTAAATAAATTCTTGTAAAACATCTGAATAGCAACATACCACTGCCATGAACGTCCCACGGCCATATCTGAGACACACTGCTCTCTCCAGTAAGGGAATGCTCCACCACAGCTAGGACAATGTTTGTGGCAGAGTCTAAGAGGCTGTTTACACTTGGCATTAACATGCGTTTTCGTCGATCGGATCACAAGTGGACGACGTTAATGCCAGGTGTAAACGGTGTTCAAAACGTTTTGAGCTCGTCCACTTTCGACCACTTTCAACCACATTCAGAGGTAGTCGAAACCACTTTCGATCGGATCGCTTTGGAGTTGCGGAACGCATATGTGGTTGAATGCATTCGAACAGCCACACGCGACCGCCTTCTCTCCGCCCATTTATCTAATCTGAGGTATTAAACACAAGTTTTACGTCTTTTTTTGACTTCTGGCGTAAACATACGGTGAACAGCGCTATTTTAGCCTTTCATTGATACAACTAAAGCGGCTGATCTCCGTAGTTTCGTTTTGAAAGCGTGTGAAAGTTGCGCGATCCTATTTCATCAATTGCGCTGAAAATTCAGAGAAAGCTCCAACATATAAACGTACAAAACACTATGCAGCATGTATACTTGATAAACAAGCAGTGGACTCCGACATAATATTAGTTTGCGTCCATATAAACTCATAATTACTCCCGCTCGGGTTTGAATGACAGCAGAGAGACTCGCCCACCATCTCACAGACCACCCCCTCACAGTATTCAGGACAGATGCGGTCAAAAGTGGACAAAAGAGACGGATTTAAATACCAGGTGTAAACGTAATGTGTCTCTCTCGTCCACTTGTGATCCGATCGATGAAAACGCATGTTAATGCCAAGTGTAAACAGCCTCTAATACTGTTAGGACTCTGCCATAATCTTGTTGGTAATTCTATCTAGTTTTGTATGGCAGGGTTCTAACAGTACTATGTTTTATGTGGGAGAACGTGGTTTTGGTGTTGTCATATTAGACCACGTTTTTCCCGTGTCTTGTGACTTTTCCCTGCTCCCTTGTATTCTCTTGTCATTGTGTGTTATATTTCCCCGCTCCCTTGCATTTTCCAGTCTTTGTTTTTATGTCTTGTTTAGTCTAGTGTTCTGTTCATGCATATATATATTTATATATATTTATATATGTTTATATATATATATAAATATATTTATGGTTTTGTCTTGTTGGTACTGTGGTTGTCTTGTGTTTGTATGTGTTTTACAGGTTCACGTGTGCTTCCCTCACAGGTGTTCCTGTTCAGTGTGATTGCCTCTTCTCGTCTTCCTCACCTGTTGCTTGTTATCCTCTCGTCTGATCTGTGTATTTAATCCCTGTGTGTCTAGTGTGTCGGGGCAAGTTCGTTTGTTAAAGTCAGTACTGTGTATGTACTCGCCAGCCACTAGCTTTGCTAGTTTCTAGTCCTGTCTTGTTGTGTGCTTTTGATACGTCTAGTTTGTTCATTTATTGTTTCCCTTATTCTGTGCTCTCTGCTGCCCAGGAGTCATTCTCTAGATACTGTTTCGGTGATCGCTGACTGTTATAGAGACTGTTTTCTCCATCTTCCTGTCTAAGGACTGCAGTGCTATCTGCCAAGTTGTCCACTGCTCTGCTCTCCTCCTCAGCTCCGACTGCCAGTTGGCTGGGCGTTGTCCAGCGTACCCATTCAGGGTCTGCAGCCGCGGTCCAGCTTGGCTGGTGTATGCACCGCGGCATTGGTTCATCTCAGAGGATCATTTACCCCGTCAGTAAGCAGGGGAACATTTTGTGGTGTAGTGGATTTAATTAACTGTTGTACTATACTCTCTCCCACCGTTCGTTTGTCTGGCCGGAGCCCGAACGTGTGTGGCTTGTCTCCCCAGTGTTTGTGTGTGCTCCTCGCCCCAGCCGTCTGCTCGGAGTGGCCTTTGCGCCCAGACGTGCTACTGTCTGTTTACACCCATTATTATTTAAATAAAGATTTTTCTGTTATCCGCACTGGGATCCATTTGCCTGTTTTCCCCCACCCTAACAAATACAAGATCATTGTATTTTTGCATTTCCTGAAGAAGGAGCATTATGTCCTCTGCCAGCTTTCTTCGAAGGCGGTGGCGAAGCCTGCTGAAGTCGGAGCCATGTAGAATCTTTAAACTGACATACAGTATTGTTCAAAATAATAGCAGTACAATGTGACTAACCATAATAATCAAGGTTTTTAGTATATTTTTTATTGCTACGTGGCAAACAAGTTACCAGTAGGTTCAGTAGACTCTCAGAAAACAAACAAGACCCAGCATTCATGATATGCACGCTCTTAAGGCTGTGCAATTGGGCAATTAGTTGAAAGGGGTGTGTTCAAAAAAATAGCAGTGTCTACCTTTGACTGTACAAACTCAAAACTATTTTGTACAAACATTTTTTTTTCTTTCTGGGATTTAGCAATCCTGTGAATCACTAAACTAATATTTAGTTGTATGACCACAGTTTTTTAAAACTGCTTGACATCTGTGTGGCATGGAGTCAACCAACTTGTGGCACCTCTCAGCTGTTATTCCACTCCATGATTCTTTAACAACATTCCACAATTCATTCACATTTCTTGGATTTGCTTCAGAAACAGCATTTTTGATATCACCCCACAAGTTCTCAATTGGATTAAGGTCTGGAGATTGGGCTGGCCACTCCATAACATTAATTTTGTTGGTTTGGAACCAAGACTTTGCCCGTTTACTAGTGTGTTTTGGGTCATTGTCTTGTTGAAACAACCATGTCAAGGGCATGTCCTCTTCAGCATAGGGCAACATGACCTCTTTAAGTATTTTAACATATGCAAACTGATCCATGATCCCTGGTATGCGATAAATAGGCCCAACACCATAGTAGGAGAAACATGCCCATATCATGATGCTTGCACCTCCATGCTTCACTGTCTTCACTGTGAACTGTGGCTTGAATTCAGAGTTTGGGGGTCGTCTCACAAACTGCCTGTGGCCCTTGGACCCAAAAAGAAAAATTTTACTCTCATCAGTCCACAAAATGTTCCTCCATTTCTCTTTAGGCCAAGACATTTGGCATTATCAGATTCAGGACCCACGAATATTGCATATTATACATTGTATAAAACATTTAGTCAAAGGTGCAGTTCGTAATTTTTAGAAGGATCTCTTGACAGAAATGCAAAATAATATACAAAACTATATTATCAGGGGTGTATAAAGACCTTTTTATAATGAACCGTTATGTTTTTATTACATTAGAATGAGACGTTTTTATCTACATACACAGAGGGTCCCCTTACGTGGAGGTCGCCATTTTG
This sequence comes from Paramisgurnus dabryanus, assembly GCF_030506205.2. Lineage (NCBI taxonomy): Eukaryota > Metazoa > Chordata > Actinopteri > Cypriniformes > Cobitidae > Paramisgurnus > Paramisgurnus dabryanus. The sequence goes on along the minus strand of NC_133357.1, from coordinate 28,894,960 downwards.
TGCCGCCATGTTTCTACAGAAACCTTTAACGGACAAACTTTTTTTACTAAGTTGTCTCTGACGATGACAAGTTTTACTGTAGCTTTTCTATGCGTTTCAAAAGCGAGGGGTGAGCAGTGGATTGAGCCGTTGGTTGCAATTTGCAACCTCACCACTAGATGCTTCTAAAATTTACACACTGCACCTTGAAATGTAGTACACTGAAAAAAATGATTCATTGAATTTAATAAATTTTTTAAGTTAAGTGGTTGCAATCATTTTATTTAAGCTACATTTAAACAAAAAGATTAGTAAAGTAAAATAAAATATAAAACTTTTGTTTAAATGTAGCTTAAATAAATTGATTGCAACCACTTACCTTAAAAAAAAACGGATTAAATTCAATGAATCATTTTTTTTCAGTGTACTGACGCTGTATACTGACACAAAATATAATAATCACGTATGAATTATGAACAGACTATTGGAAATATCAGTAAAACAACTTCAGCTAATATTATGCCGTGTTTGGACTAAAAATTGAATAAATATTGCTCCTCTCTTTAGAAATTTGAAGTAAACATATAAACTCAATCAATATTTCTCCAAACATGCACGCCTTTGAACCAAAAGTCCAGAGGGATATTATTTTGTAAAGAGCTTTCATGATGAGCATGCATTACATTTTTCTCAATGAATGCGACTGAGAGTAGAGCCCTGCATTTCAGCCCAAGCCCGACCCGACCTTTTTACACCCCTCAGGTCGGGTTTCGGCCAATTTTAACGTCACAGCTGATACGCGGGCGGACCTCGGGCTTATTTAGGCTTATCCATCTTTTTATATTTTTCAATTTAATTAAAATAACCTTTTGACAGACGATGATTGCAAAACAAACGTAGTAAGTTTAACCTATAGCACGAGTCCGCTATAAGCACAGCCAGCCACACATTTACAATGCAGCTGTTGCTTATTTAACAGCAGGACCTTCAGCGCACCGGGAAAAATATTAATAGAGGACTAGATTAAAACCTTGGATACTGCGCATAATCTATGCAAACAGCATCTAAGACATAATCTATAATACATATATATATGCATAGCGAAGTTGTAAGATAAGGCAGGTTGCATGTTTATTCGTTTCATGTTTATTTCGTTTTTTTATTTCTGCACCCGTTGCAGCTGCGAGCAGCAGAGCAACCTGCCTCCGCTTTTTAAAAATAGTGTGTGTTGATAATAAACGTTTAAACTAACACTGTGATATGCTGAAAATATACATTTTATATAGTTGTTATTATAGACAAGTGAAGTGTTGATTTGAGAGTTCAATTCATCAAACATGTCGTCAACTTGCTGTCGGCTGCGAACCGCTTGTTGGAACAAACAAAAATACTCTAAAATGTAAATAAAAAAAGAAATATAACTATTTTGCCATTTAAAACAAATCTGAACTGCTTTAATTACTGCAAGAGTAGTACAGCTGTGTAAGGAATCTGTGTAAGGAGTTATTTTTTGCTATTTCTGCGGATTTCTTTTGCAAAATCTATGCGGAATTTTGCAGAATAATTAAAAATGTTTTAAAACGATCTGAGAGAATGTGCGCTGTGAATATTACAAAACAATAAAATATTTTATAATTACATTTTATTAAAGGATTAACCTGAATTAAACTGGACCAACATGAACCAACAGATAATGGACAATGTGCTGTCACGACCATAGAGTTTTATATAAATTACATATATTACATATATCTACAGTGTAACAGTAAAAAGAAAAGGCTTCTCATAATGAATGTAGCCTATATCAAGATAATTTCATCTGTTTAACAACACCATGTATATTTATCTTGTAAACGGATTTGAAATAATAAATAATTTTCGCATCACTTAGCAATAGAGACGATAGCGAATTCATGATCTTCTCCGCGGTAAGTTTTATTTCAAATTCAAGTTTTACATATTAAATATTAAAGAGTTGTGCTTTCTCTCATAAAAACATCACAGCAAACAGCACAGACTTCTAAACACACACGATGCAGTGACTATATCTGCGGTCACAGATTCCTAATGGGGATAATTAGGAATTCTATTTTCCTCTATAAGGCCTATATTTTCTTTTTTTCTTTTATTTTCTGAGCACCGGACTTGTGCTGAGTCTGACAGGACATTTTGAGCGTACTGAACTTCAAATCAAATGAATCAAATATTTTCTTTATTTTTTATCAATTATTCCATAGGTTCCAGTTCTGCCCCCCCCCACCCTGGGCCTGGGACAACAGACCCATTTGTCCCCCCCCCCCCTGTCGGCGGGCGTGCTTGTGGGCATCAGTGAAAGTGCGTGTGGTTTTTCTCCTTATCGTGCACAAACCTCGTCGACATCAAGCTCTATCAATGATCTACTGTATCAGTGTACTGGATTATTTCACGTGCACACCCTATCGTGTCTCACTGTCTGTTACCAGACCTGTTAAAGATGCGGTTTCTGTAATGTGTGCAAGAATCCCGAACGGATGTTTATAACGTGATGTTCGGGGTAAAGAATATGCATGCTTATCCTGTAAATAAATACATACAGAAACAGTGATATTACTTAAACAGTGATTTTTGGCATTTCGCCCACCTCTCTCAACATTCATTTCACTTGCACTACACTCAAAATCACGTCCACGCTCTTCCCTTGCGTGTCATTTTGTAAGAGCAAAAGATGTGACTGTTGTGGCCTCAGAACACGTGTATACACTACTGTAGCATTGCCACTCTGTGCTCCATTGCTACGGCTGAAGAAAAACACGCCCCCTCCTCATTAACATATTAGACACAGAAATGTAGAAATAAATACGTGTGGAAATAAATACATGTATAAATAAATACATGTGGAAAAAATAAATGTAGAAATAAATAAACGTTTAAATAAATAAATGTATAAATAAATAAATTTAAAAAAATAATTAAATGTTCACTTAAATACATAAATAAATACATAAATGTGGAAATGAATAAAAGAATAAATAAAAATGTAAAATTAAATACAGAAATAAATAAAAGTTTTAAAAATATCAAAGTTGCAATACTCATTTATATAATAATGCATCATTATATTTCTCTGCATATTTATTTTTGTATTAATTTATTTATGTTTGTTTTATATATTTCTTTGTACATGTATTTATTTATAATTTTTGCACTCTTCGTCCTCCATACAAATTACACTTAACTCAAACCCTAACCATTTTCACCCCTTAATTAGTGTGAAATAATAGTTAGAGAATGCATTTTTAAAAGGGGACATTTCACATAACTTTTTAAGATATAAAATAAATGTTTGGTGTCCCCAGAATATGTATGTGAGGTTTTAGCTTAAAATACAATATAGATAATTTATTATAGCATGTTAAAATTGTCACTTTGTTGGTGTAAGCAAAAATGTGCAGTTTTTGGGTGTGTCCTTTTAAATGCAATTGAGCGCGTCGGTTTAGGGTTAGATTTACATAATGACATCCCTACCCAAACCTATCCCTAACCCCAATGTCAGGCGACAACTGTTTAATTTCGCGTACCTAATAGTATTGAAGTCCCCAGTTCGTCAAAAAGTGACGCGAAGGGTATACCCTCCGCGTAACATATTGACGCATGGTCAAGTGGCGTCAAATATTGACGCCATGGGATGAGGATGTGTTGGTGTGGTTGATTAGTGCAGATTAAGGTGTGGCATTATTATAATAAGATCCCCTTCTGACATCACAGGGGGAGCCAGATTTTAATGAGCTAATTTTTCACATGCTTGCAGAGAATGGTTTACCAAAACTAAGTTACTGGGTTGATCTTTATCACATTTTCTTAGTTGATAGAAGCATTGGGGACCCAATTATAGCCCTTAACATGGAGAAAGTCATGATATTCCCCCTTTAAAAGCCCCTAACCCAATCCTTAGCTTCTTACACTCTGAGGCTATTCTGGGGATTTCCACCTGGATTTGTCCTACCAAATTTCAAAAGCTTCCCATACCCACATGCAGAGGTGCACATACAAAAGTGTGGTATCATTTTACAGGAAACCCTTTGAAATTATATAAAACACTGTTGAAAGTGCTAAACATGGTTGTATGTGTTGTCAGTCCTCTAATAAACACAAAAATAAATAGGCGCTTTTTGATGTTTTTTTCTAAAGTCTGTGTATCTGCAGAAAGAAGAGAGTCAAGGCTTTCTAACAGTATCTCATGTGGTACTGGGTCCATGACAGACCATTAAAAATTAAAGGAATATTTTATATTAAGTCATAATAATTAATTTTGGACCCGGTACAGGGTCCACAGAGTTAAATTGGTTAATCTAACAATCTGTCAATTCCTCCAGGAAACAGCATGTGGCACAATTGAGAGTTTACATTTATTTCAGACAGAAATCTTTTGGATTACTTTTCTGCGAAATTGGGACAAATAATGGACTGTATCGCTTTGTGGCAGTGCAGCATGAGAATTTTAAATTTATATAGTATTTTAATTTTAATAAAAACCAGTAAACCACCCGTTTTATATTTTTGTGCTTTATAGGGGGTGTCTCAATGCTTATAGGAGGTCTGGGAACCCCCCCCCCCAATTTGAACACAGACTAAGATGGCAGAGCTAAGCCTGTTTTTCACAGAGTCTCTTTTTTATCAGTGATTAATCTAGATTTAATTTATACAGTATAGACAAGAGCTATTCAAATCTTACCCTGGAGGGCCGGAGCACTGCATAGTTTAGCTCCAACCCTAATCAAACTTACCCACCTGTGATCATGAAGACCTTAATTAGCTTGCTCAGGTGTGTTTGATCAGGGTTGGAGCTAAACTATGAATTGCTCCAGCACTCCAGGGGTGTATTCCAGAAAGCAGGGTTAACTTACCATCAGATTAACCCCGAACTTTGGGTTGATCAACCCCAAACTTGCTTACTCGGGGTATGTCGGTTCCAAAACACAGTTTAAGAGTTAGGTCAATCAACTCGCTGAAAGTAACCCAGAGTTAACGCGCGCTCACGGTAACAACATAAAGGCATTGTCAATGGATCGCAGATTTCACGAGTCACCATGGAAACGTCAGAGAACTTAAAAGTTTTTAAATGAGAAATAACATTATAAACTAATATTTTCTGGCAAAATCAACGTTTTATAATCGGCTTAGAAGTGCGTGATTACAAAACAGATCAAATTAATTAATTAAATAATTAATACGAACCCATTTTACCCCATTTAAGTCCAATATTATATGTGTCTCAACGAAAATACACACCATTTTATTTAAAATAATCTAAAACAATCTAAAATAATTAATATAGTCAAAATAATCATAGATTTTATATATGATTGTAAACATATGAATTATGAATATATTTTCCCCTGTGAAAAGTAACAATGGTTTTACTACAGTAAAAAACATGGTTACAGTAAAACCATGGTAACCACTAAATAACCATGGTTTTCAAAAAAACATAGTTAAACGATGGTTAGTGTAGTAAAACCATGGTTCTGCTGATAGTAATCAATGCACAAAAAAAACATGGTTACTACAACTATACACCAATAAAACCATGGTTAATTTCATAAGAGTTGTGGCACATAAAGTGCAAATACATCATAAGGCTTATTTAAAGTTTTTTTTTTTTTTTTTTAGATATGATTGTATTGTGTAGGCATAAAATGCACTATGATAATATTCACTATATTGTACTTATTTTACTTCTGCTCCTTTGGGTGACCCTGTTTAGTTTTAGGACTTTCCTTGTATGACACTGTGTCACCATCTTTTTTAACATTTACTGATAGCTGATAGATTAATGCACCCTCTTTTAATTGTAAAGCTTCCTTACAGTCCTTACAGATTTTCAATAATGTTGTGTAATGCTTTTCATTACACTACACTAAGAATGATCATTCATTTGCATTGGACGATTATGATCTGCTGTGACAGAATTGGAGAATAGCAATGTTACATTAGTGTCAATAGTAACATGTTGTAATATATGTCCTGTATCATCTAATATATGCAAATATCTCAATTTCCCTTTGCTCAAAAATGATAGCTCAGGAAAGCAGCTACAAAAGGTCAATTTGAAAGAAATAAAGGTGATTTAGAAAAACACCAACTATAGATCAAATGTAGAGAGAGGGCTAAGGATCTGAAGTGCATGTTTAAGAAATAAATATTATACTATGAAATATATATTTATAATTTCATTTCATTGTGTACATGATTCTAACTGATATAATAGAAAATCTCTGACCACTATGCCATGCCTGTGATTCAATGGTGTTTCACCTAATGAAGTCTGTGCTTCACCTGTGTCACTATGTGGGTCAGTGTTAAATCATGCCTGTGCTTCATGGGTGTCATTCTGTGGGCCAGGTCAGATGCACATGCCTATCAGAGACTGCAGGCAGGGGTAACTTCGATCCCTCAGTAATTATTATTATGATAGGCATCATGTGTTTCTATTTGTTATATCCATTTACTGTAACATTGCCACATTGTCACTTAAAGGCGGAGTCCATGATGTTTGAAAGCCAATGTTGATATTTGAAATCACCTAAACAAACACGCCCCTACCCCAATAAAATCTGGACCTTCTGTTGATAGACCCGCCCCACACATACGCAACCCGGCATTTGATTTGATTTGATTGGCTATAAGTGTGTTTTGGTAGTCGGCCCGTCTCCTTTTCCAAACCGTTTTTCAAACATCGTGGACTCCGCCTTTAAGTAACATAGGTTAAGATTCATTAATGACAATGTATTTGCACACACATTTATTATAACTTTAGATTCATCTCAAATTATCTAGTAAGTGAAAGATGAGGTTATTTATGAATTGACAAAATTGATAGGGAAATGTACTTTATTGTTAACATTAATTAACTGATGGAATTATGTTTCATACATCCACTGATATTTGGAGATATATTACTAATGAACATAATTAAATGTATAGTATTTAGTCCGAACACAAATATGAATACATTTTTAATTAAATTTAATTAATAATAAAATTTATAGTAATTAGTCCAATCACCAATAACAATCCATGTTATTAAAAAAATAGTTTCTTTAAAAAAAATTCATATCACACATTTTTTAAGACAGCAATAAATATTCGCGACTGTAAATATAATAAAATAAAATAAATGCTTTAACATTGTAATATTATGCAAAATATATGCTTCCACGCCCGCTGTACGCTCGTCATAAGTGCACGCATGCGCAGACTTCCTCCGAAGCCTCGTTTTATTAACTAAAATGAACTTACCCTGCAACATAACCTGCTCCGGAGCAGGTTATCTTCAGAGAGTCAGTTGCTATGGTTACTTACATAACCCGAAAGTTACCTCCGTTTTTGGAACCGAAAGCAGAGGTTATCCGCTTACTTACTCCTAAACTTACCCGGGTAAGCCACATAACCAGCTTTCTGGAATACACCCCAGGGTAAGATTTGAATAGCCCTCCCTGCTGAAAAAAACAGCATCAAACCAGCATGGGAATTATGCTGGTCTATGCTGGTGGTCACAGCATACCAGCACCAAAATACAACATATGCTGGTATGACCAGCATGGGATGCTGGTGCTAATGCTGGTTTAGCTGGTGCTAATGCTGGTTTGGTGCTGGTTTAGCTGGTGCTAATGCTGGTTTGGTGCTGGTTTAGCTGGTGCTAATGCTGGTTTAGCTGGTGCTAATGCTGGTTTGGTGCTGGTTTAGCTAGTGTTCACTAGAAAACCAGCACCAAAACACAACATATGCTGTTTTTTTTAGCAGGGCTGGTATAGACTATGCAGTATTATTTCATGTGATTGCTTTTAATTCAGTTTCTGTACCTGAAACATGCTGTACTCATTTGTAAATTTGTTCTGTTGTATTTATTTGTGGTTCTCAGAATTTGAATTTTCTTATTTTGTTACTGCACATTTACTTATTAACAATATTTAAAATGTAATTTAATTAGTTTTTGGTGTTGTACAGAGGATGTAGAAAGTCTACACACCCCTGTTAAAATTGAAGGTTTTTGTGATTAAAATGAAACCAAGATGAATCATGTCAGAATCTGTTCCACTTTATTGTGAAATTGCAAACTATTCATTAAAGTGAATAACAATAGGAGTGGTTTACGTGAAAAATTTAAATAACCTGATTGCTCAAGTTTGCACACCCTTTTATTATAGTGATTGTGGCAGTGTTCAAAAGCAACCAATCACATTTAGACTTAAGTTAAATATGAATGAGTACGTATACCTGTCATCAATTAAAATGACTTTTTAACCATTAATGAAGGCTATGTTTACAGGGCGGTTATTTTCATAAAAGGACATTTCAACCTCTCCGGTTTCAAAAATAATATCGTGCACACATGTCAGTTTTCAGAAAAGTGTTTATTTACACGTACCCGTGCATATATGCCGTCAAGAGAAGCTCAAGCCCACGTAAGCCAATCACCGGCTGCGGGGGCGCGCAAGATGGCGACCTGAACGGTTGTGTTGGTACGAGCTCTGAGATTTTTTCGTTGAGTTTGCATCATCTGGGCGAACTTGTACTGTACAAGGTGAGGTGTGAGACCTATCATTAAAGTAGAATGCTTAGTTTATTAATAAAAACCTAAACAGAAGACGGTGACTTATTTGATGATCCACATTGCCTGCCAGCGTGCAAAACTTTCAAAATGCCAAAGAACAAGGACAGGAAGTTACATTCTTCGCTTTTTGAAGCATCAGCTGGAGACTTGGTTTCATCTCCAAATACTCCAGCGGCCAGTCCTCTCTCAAAAAAACCCTGTCATGAAGAATCCCAAGTCTCTAATGCCGATATACTTCGCGCTGTCAATGCCCTCACGGATCGCTTTTCAGCAATGGAACAACAAATAACCCAGAACTCGGTCGCTATTGTAAATCTTTCAAAAACGGCTGATTTCGTGGCCGAGGAGATGAAGTCGCTATCGGCAAGGGTCAAACATAACGAGAACAAGGTGTCGCAAATCGACCAGGTTGTCCGGATGGTTCAAGTCAAATGTGATCAAGCCGAGATTTACAGTAGAAGATGGAATTTAAGGCTAAACAACCTTAAAGAAACGGAAGGAGAAAACCTTAGATCCAAAGTGCTTGACATTTTAAAGACTCTGACCCCGGACGAGGTAGATGACATCCGATTTTGCGTTGACACGATCCACAGGATTGGACGTCCCGGGACGGGTGGTAATCGCCCTAGACCGGTCATCATCCAGTTCGCGCTCCGGACCTACAGAGAGAAAGTCTGGAAAGCTGCCCGGGATCATCCTGCACTTAAGGAAAGAGGTATTCGCCTGGCAGAGGACCTGACATTTGCAGAAAGACAACAGAGGAAGTTGCTATGGCCAAAGGTAAAGGCGGCGAGAGAAGAGGGGAAGAGAGCTTACTTTCGTGGAGCAGATGCTTTTATTGACGGTGAAAAACTTTCTGTTGACGAATATCAAGATGAATATTGACTGTAGTTATTAATGGCTGTGCTGGCAGTCGAATTTGAAATATCGTGCTCAGTCTTTGAGTCACCAACGTTCGTCCAGGTGATGTCACTCTTCGAAGTTTGGAGTGGATCACTACCGACTGGTTGTTATTTCATTGTTTCAGGGTTCTTATATATCATTGTTCTGACATCCAATTAAGATTATTTATGTCTGATTTTGTTTTTAGTTGTTTAAAGATTATTTCTATTAATGTTAGGGGTTTACGAGACAGCACTAAAAGGAAGTCCATGTTTATTTTTGTTAGGCGTACAAATGCAAATATAATTTTTCTTCAAGAGACTCATTCATGTGAAACTGATGTTAAATGGTGGCATTCCCAGTGGGGAGACAAACTCTTCTGTTGTCATGCTTCTCATCATTCAGCAGGTGTCGCTATTCTTCTGAATAAGTTCAAAGGTGACGTATTGGAATCTGTTACCTCCAAAGAAGGTAGATGGTTACTTTTGGTTGTTAAACTGGATAACTCTGTATTCGTTTTGGGGAATGTTTATGGTCATAATTCTTCAGGTCAAGCTAAAAATATGTCTAAAGAGATCACACAATCTGTATCAGTATTAATGGGGAAATATGAAAATGCTTTTTTGATAATGGGCGGTGATTTTAATGATGCCCCTGATGATTTCTTAGATCGTTTCCCTCCACATACGACACCTTCTTCAAAGTTTAAATTTACTACCTTTCTATGTACCCATTTTTCTATAGTGGATATTTGGAGATTCTTGAACTTTAACGAAAGGGATTACTCATGGAGTAACTCCTCTAGGTCCTTACAGTCAAGGATTGATTTATGGTTAATTGACCCAGGATGTGTTAAGTATGTTACTGAGGTTACGTATTCTCATGCACCTCTTTCGGATCATAAAATGATTATTTTGGTACTCTCTGGTTGTGATATTAAAAATAATAGTATGCGAGGCTATTGGAAATTAAATAACAAATTGCTTAATAATGAGGGCTTTATTACACAAGTTCGAGAAGACGCTCAACAGATTTTTGAGAGTAAGCAAATGTCACATGTGAAGAAATGGGAGTTATTTAAATTTAAAGTCAGGCAGTCTGCCATAAATTTTAGTAAATTAGTTAAAAATGATCAACTAAATAAGGAAAAGGCACTTATGATAGAATTAAACTTACTTTTGAAAAAAGATAACCTTACAGAAGATGAAAAAGTAAGATTGGAGACTTTTGATCAGATTTATATCAATACAGCAAAAGGAGCATTTATTCGTTCCAGAGCAAAGTGGTTAGAAAAGGGGGAAAAGAACACAAGCTACTTTTTTTCATTAGAAAAACAAAATTATAAAAGACAAATGATTTCCTCTCTTAAAATTGATGATGTACCCACTTCAAATCCAAAATTGATTGCAAATTATGTTGAATCCTTTTACTCCCATTTATATGAATCTGAATTTGATTTGGAAAAATGTTCTGGCTTCTTTGAATCAGTTAAGCAATGGGTCCCATCTATTTCTACTCAATTTCGAGACCTTTGTGATGAAAAACTAGGGAAGCAAGAGTTGGTTACAGCTATTCGTTCAATGAAAAAAAAAAAATCGCCAGGCACAGATGGTCTCTCAGTTGAATTTTATCTCTGTTTTTGGGATATTATTGAAAATCCATTATTTGAAATGTATAAGGAATGTATTGAATCAAATGAATTATCAACTACTATGAAACAGGGACTAATAACCTTACTCCCAAAACCAGATAAAGATCATTTGATTTTGGATAGCTGGCGACCTATAACTTTATTAAATGTAGATTATAAATTGTTATCTCGTGTTTATGCGGTTCGTTTAAAAAAAGGTCTAAATGAAATCAGGGGTGTCATGCACCAATTTTTTTTAAGGGGGCACACAGTTCACAGAAATTTGTGCTTACACAGACATCAAACGAAATATTATAGAGCTTTCACTCTTTTCCATGGCACTTACATTTCTAACAATCTGAGCGCCCCTATACCTTCATGCAAAAACCTCCAAAATAAAAGTATTGACTATTTTTTAAATCAAATACTATTCAATCGGAATAATGACATATTGGTATCATATTTACTTCTGAAACGGCATGTTTTGTTTATTTATGTTGTGTCATTAATGCATTTTGCATTATCCTATGAAATTAATGTAATTTTAAATCCATAAAGTATATAAACAATGAAAATGACATAAGCTATAGCCACGTGATTGATTTTAATGTTCAATAATGATTAAAAAAATATGTTAAAAACATTTTTTAGAGGATTTTTGCATAAAATTTTATCTCATTTGTGAGCATGTGTGATTCCGCGTCCCCGTGAACTCTCGTGAACTTTGGCGTTGTGCCAAGAAGATGAATCTAGAAATCTCTACTAATATAACGTCGAGACGTTCACATTTTAAACCATACATTTTCTACACCATTGGTCTCAAACTCCCGGCCCGCGGGCCATTTGCGGCCCGCCCTCCCCCTCTCTGCCGCCCGCGGCACCTTTCAAAAATATAACATAATCTGGCCCGCAGAAAGATTTTTATTCACTTTGTTTCATATTCATTTTTAATTTAAACGTTTAGGGTTCATTCACATGTCGCGTCTAACAACGCGCGTTAAAACGAGTCAAGGCGTTTCTTAATTTCTAAAGTGCTCGGGAGCGGAAGTTGCATTCCGTGGCGTGGGTCTCGTTACTCAGAGAAGAGCTGCGGTGGGGCTCACATCAACAAGTCACAGCTTCTAATGGAGACACCGCATAATATGAGGCAGAGCAATAGATGTAATGCAACACATAAACTACAGATAAAAAAAATTGCCATCAAAGTGCCCAGGTTAAAAGAGGAAAGATGAGGAGAAACATACAGAGGATAAAAGTATGTACTGCTATATATTAATGAAGTATAATATATTATTATGTAGCTTGCTATGCAATTACACCTAGCAGTATTATAATTTTTTTCTGTTTAACTAGCTTAGGTAACATTGACTACCCATTCAGAAGTTTTAAGTTTAAGGATCACTTTCACTTATTCATATTTTTCCACATATAATAGCAAATTCATTAAAACTGTGGAATAACAAAGATGGAGCATAATAAAGTCAATACTATGACTGTAAACAATCCAAAATAAATCAAAATACAGACACTTACTGATGGTAATTTTTATAATAGTTTATAAATGTATTAGTGCAAGGTTTTAATAGGCCTTAGTTATTAAAGAGAAGGTTAAGAAATGATTTACTTATGTAAAATAATGTATATTTTTTATTATACATTAAATAATAGAATTTTAACAGTCAATTTACAGAAATATTGTACTTTTTTAACTTTAAAATAGCTCTGCGGCCCTCCAATTAAATGTCAATCTCAGAAATGGCCCCAAGTGAATTTGAGTTTGAGACCCCTGTTCTACACAGAGGAGGTTAACTGCACATTCAGTACTGGGGTTTGAAAATGTTGTGAGCATTTCTTGCACGTTTTAATTCCTCAGATAGCCAAATGTAGCAGCAGCAACATGAAAGCTCGTGAGCGCGCTCAGACGCTGATGACTGCAGCGCCTGCCGCCAGAAAGTAATGTAACATGATCAAAACAGTATAAAAACGGCAAAAATCTCTGAAAAGTGAAAGGGATGCAGCCAAGGCCGCATTATCCTAATGGGCAACATGGGCTGCAGCCCAGGGCCCCGAACACTAGGGGGCCTCCGAGGCAATTCTATTTTGAGTTTTTAAAAACATTTTGATTGACGTAATTATGCGTAAGTGCTACCTAGAGCAGAGGCCCCCAACCACTGGGTCGCAAGAATGTTCTGAAAAAAAATTGTATAATAGCTACGTAATAGCTTATGGGATATTGTGTCCTTTAAGAGCCGACAAATAACATCGATCATTTACACTCTTGTACAAGGCCGCGGTCTCTCTGGGACCTTCAGCCCACCAGGAAAAATTATAAATGGAGTACTAGATAAAAACCTTGGATACTGTACATAATCTATGCAGACAGCATCCAAGACATAATCTATTAAAGACTTCTCCCTGTATTAATTTCGTGTAAGAAGGCTGTGTCTTTATTTTTTTGTTTGTGTATGGATCGACTTTTTTCTTAGTTTAACTGTTGGATGGATGCATGAATAGCCATCTTCTGTGTCCTTACATTAAAAAAATGTATATGCAAAAGCGAAGTTGTAAGATAAGGCAACATGCATGTTTATTCTGTTTCATGTTTATTTCGTTTCGTTTTGTATAGCCCTTTTTATTTTTTTTATTTCTGCACCCGTTGCAACTGCGAGCAGCAGAGCAACCTGCCTTCGCTTTTTAAAAATAGTATGTGTTGATAATAAACGTTTAAACTAACATTGTGATATGCTGAAAATATTTATTTAAATAGTTGTTATTATAGGCAAGTGTTGATTTGAGAGGCTCAATTCATCATACATGTCGTCAACTTGCTGTCGGCCGCTAACCACTAGTTATCATAAAAACTTTAACAAACAAAAACTGCTCTAAAATGTAAATAAAAAAGAAATATAACTATTTTTCAATTTAAAACAAAACTGAACTGCTTTAATTGCTGCAAGAGTACAGCTGTACAAGCTGTGTAAGCAGTTATGTTATGCTATTTCTGCGGATTTCTTTTGCAAAATCTATGCGGAATTTTGCAGAATGATTTAAAATGTTTTAAAACGATCCGAGAGAATGTGTGCTGTGAATTTTACAAAAAATAAAATATTTTATAACATGTTATACATTTTATTAAAGGATTACGCTGAATTAAACTAGACCAACATGAACCAACAGATAATGGATAATGTGCTTTCATGTCCATAGAGTTTTATATAATATACATATATTACTGTCTACAGTGTAACAGTAAAAAGAAAAGGCTTCTCATAATAAATGTAGCGTATATAGCAAGATAATTTCATCAGTTTAACAACACAATGAATATATATTTATCTTGTAAACGGATTTGAAATAATAAATAATTGTCGCGTCACGTAGCAAGAGAGACGATAGAGATCTCATTAACTTCTCCGCAGTAAGTTTTATTTCAAATTCAAGTTTTACATATTAAATAGACTATTAAAAAGTTTGTGCTGCTCTCATAAAAACCTCACAGCAGACAGCACAGACTTCTACTCACAAACATAAGCCATGCAGTAACTATATCTGCGGAAAAGATTCCTAATGGGGAGAATTAAAAAGTTCGGACTCGGGCCGGACTCGGGCTGAGATTTCTGGGCTCTACTACTTTTGCGTCAACTTGATTTTAATAATTTAAATGAGGAATTATATTTAAAGAAGAACAGACAGAAGCACTTTTAGTTGTGAGTTGCATTTAATAAATGTTATTTTCTGGGCTGTTTCTGATTGTAAAATTATTACTTGATAATATTGTTTAATTTATTTAAATAATTTCAGCCTACTTTTGCGTCAACTTGATTTTAATGATTTAATTGAAGAATTCTCTTTAAAGAAGAGCAGAAAGAAGCACTTTTTGTTGTAAGTTTTATTAAATAAATGTTATTTTCTGGGCTATTTTTGATTGTAAAATTATTTGATAATATTGTTTAATTTATTTAAATAATTTTAGCCATTTAATGTTGCACATACGCTGTAAAAAACACTGGATTTACTAAAAAATATAGACAGTGCATCGTTTTTGCATCCCCTTTTTTTAGTATGTTTTACTAAAAAAAATTTCGCAATGGGGCACTTAGTAAATCCAGCCTTTATTTTTTTCAGTGTATATTGGGGGGGGGGGGCTCAAACCAGCGTTAGCCCAGGGCCTCACAAAGGCTTAACCCGGCACTGGATGCAGCACAGAATTTATGATATTGTGCATATTAAACAGATTAAAAGGCAAGTAACCGATTGATGGACACTTGTTAAAACCAAGGGGGCACGTGCCCCCTCAGTTTGAATGGGCATGACGCCTTTGAATGAAATTATAAATGAGTGTCAAACCGGGTTCATGGCTGGTCGGCATATAAGCTGGAACATTAGACTGATTTTGGATTTATTAGACTATTCAAATTTGGTGGAATCAGAGGCTTTAATTGTTTTTCTTGATTTCCATAAAGCTTTTGACACTATTGAACATCAATTTATGTATAGGGCACTTAAATTGTTTGGTTTTGGGGAAAGATTTGTTTCTATAATTGAAATGTTTCACAGAGGTATTAATAGTTCCATTAATTTATATCCAAACACTTCTAAAAGATTTCCCATTTGTAGAGGAGTGCGTCATTGATGTCCTATATCCCCCTTTTTATTTCTTATTGTAGTAGAGTTTCTGTCCATTAAAGTTTTGAATTCTCCAATTGTTCAAGGAATTACCATCTTCAACAAACAGATTAGATTGACTCAGCTGGCAGATGATACTGTTCTTTTCTTGAAAGATAAAGAACAGTTGCCTGCAGCTTTACAGTTAGTAAACACCTTTTCTGTTGCTTCTGGTTTAAGGTTAAATGTAACAAAATGTGAAATAATGTGCCTTTATGAATCAAATGAAATAATGTTATGTAACATCCCAGTAAAAAATAAGATTAAGTATTTAGGAATAAATGTTACAAAAGATAAAGTGGAGAGACAAGAACTAAATTTTTCCCCTAAACTTGCAAAAGCCCAAGAAATATTTAATAACTGGCTTCAAAGAGACTTGACTATTATAGGTAGAGTCCTTCTAACCAAGGTAGAAGGGGTATCTGTTTATCCGGCATTATCCCTCTTTGTTCAAGATTCAATTTGTAAGAAAATTAATGATTTATTTACTAAATTTGTTTGGAGAAATAGACATCATCATTTAAGAAAGGAAGTTCTGCAGGCTCCAAGGAATGAAGGGGGATTCGAGCTTTTGGATTTTTTTGATTTAAACTATACTTTCAAAGTCAAATGGCTCAGAAACTGTCTCCTTAAATCAGACTCAATATGGTTTTTTATACCATACAATGTTTTCAAGAAGGTTGGAGGTTTAAGTTTTTTGTTAATGTGTGATTATTCTACTAACAAATTGCCTGTGGCGTTATCCAATTTCTATCAACAAGCTCTCAAGGCCTGGAAGTTATGTTACGTACATAACTTTTCTCCACATAAAGCAATCTTGTTGAATAATGCCTATATTACAGTTAACCGGAAATCTATTTATTTACAGAGTTGGATGGATAAAGGAATTTATTTTGTGTCTGACCTTTTCGATCGGTCAGCTCAATTACTTTCTTAAGAAAATTTTATGACTAAATGGGCATTTCCTATTAAATACAGAGAATATTATTCTGTAATTAAAGCCATTCCCACAGGTTTATTGATGTTAATGAGAAGCCATATGTCATCCCTTAACATTTGTAGAATAGATCCTGTTCTTTATTTAAATGGGGTGGATATTAATAGTAAAAAATGCACAAATAAGTTTATTAGAAATCTATTTTATGAAAAGAGATGTATTAAGCCTAGAGGGAAATTTTTTTGGTCCAGTTGTTTTCCAGAGACTATTTGGAAAAAAGCTTGGTTACTTCCCTTTCGGTTTTGTATATCTAACAAACTTCGAGAAGTGCATCTGAAAATACTTCATAATATCTATGTTAGTAATTATACTTTATCAAAATTTATGGATATTGATGAAAAATGTTCATTTTGTTCAGATGAGCCAGAAAGAACTTTACATCTTTTTTTTGAATGTTGTCACTCCAAAAAATTCTGGGAAGATTTATCTATACACTTTCAACAGAAGTCTGGTTATAATTGTGAATTAACATCCAAAGATGTTATCTTGTATTTTGAATCAAATAATCCATCTGTTAAATTTATGATGAATATTATGATTTTATTTGGAAAATTTCATATTCACAAAAGTAGAAGAAATAATTTAAAACCTTGCTTGAAAGTTTTCATGATTGACTTTGATGTATATATTGAGTCTATCCAATGTATTGATAACAAAAAATGTAGAGATACATTGTTATATGCCAAAGAATTGAAGTTAATTGAAAATTGAACTATGCTGTCTCATTTTTATTTTTGTAATAGTATTATTTACTTATTTTTTTATTTTTTTATTTTTTTTTCTTTGTGTACTGTAAACCCAAATTCCTTAACATTTTATCTCTTTGGATGTCTTGTCATGTTGTATGTTTGTTCAATAAAAAAAAAATAAAAAATAAAAAGCCAATCACCGGCTGCGCTGGTGGTGACGCGAACTGGTTCTTCATGTTGGAGGGAGGAGTTGTTGCAGTAAAAAAAAAAAAAAAAAAAAGGAGTTGTTGCAGTAGGTGATCGATGACGTCCGCGAGAGCGAGTTGAGGAATCATACGTAGAGGTCTAATTTCGAATCGCTCTCGCGGTACTTTGACATCATCCGTTGCAGCGCCGCATGAAGTCAAACACGCGTAAAATTGCTGACCTCAGAGCACTCGTCTCTGCTCCTCGACATAATGGAGCAGCTGTATTTGCAAATACAAACACACGAAACGAGTTTGCACGAACATAAATGTGGTCTTGGAAGCGTTCAGAGTAGCAGTCACATGTAAACATGGGTCGCACTTTTGACGTAGGTTTTTTATTTATTTTTATTTCCACTGTTTTTTTTTTTTTATTTGCAAGAACTAACAGAACATACATTCAAAAACATTGACATACAATATCAAGACAATATACAGAGAAAATAATGATAAATAATAATAAATAAATAAATAAATAAAGAGGAGGACAAAGGAACAAAAAGAAACAGAAAAAATAAAAAGTAAAGAAAAAAAATAAAGGGGCTATCACCTAAACAGTATCAGATGAAGAGGTCAAAAGTAGAGCAGATCCTAACTGTACTTATGGCTTTCTTATTAGTGGAGGCTGATATTACATTCAAGTAATTTTGCAGATCTTTCAGGAAGACAGAGAATACAGGTTTAGAGTTAGAAAATTTACATTTGTGAATGTAAAATTTGCTAAGAAAAATAATTAAATTAACAATAAAGCAAATATTTGTTTTTTTGGGGTCAGTGTCATAAAACCCAAATATAACGTTTCTCAAACGTACTGCAAATCCTGGCAAAATCTTACACTTAACAAACACATCAATATCTTTCCAGAACCTTTGTACGTAAAGACATGACCAAAACAAATGTACAACGGTTTCGTCACAAGTCAAACAAAAAGAGCATGTAATCTCAATGTCAGCTCTAAATCTTTGTATAAACCGCTTTACAGGGTAAAATCTGTGTAAAAGCTTAAAGGAAATTTCTTTCACTTTGTTTGTGAGGAAAAATTTTTGTTGTAGAGACCAGATTTTGGCCCAATTCAGGTTAACAAATAAATTATTCCAAAAAGAAATTGCAGATGGAACAGAAATCAGGTTCTTAAGAAATAATGACCTTAATTTTTGGCTTTCGACTTAGAGAAGCAAATTTGTCCAACAGGAGTGTACTTTTGACGTAGGTGCGAGCTCTGGCAGCGAGCTCTGGCACATACTCTGTGACGTTGCCTGCTTAAACATCCGTTTGTCTCACTTTACATGCAACCGTGCAACCGAAGATTTTCAAGATCTCCACTCTGGCCGAAGTTCTTAGAAACAATAGTTTTCAGAGGCGAGTTCTCCGTTTGCGTGTAAACGAGGGGCACAAACGAAGGTAAATCTCTCAGTTTTTAAAAATAACCATGTACGTGTAAACAGAGCCAAAGTGTGCCTGGTCCTAAAGGATTTTTTTCTGAATAACATCCAGCTGATAGAGCCATTGGCCGTATACAGCTTACTCAACAGACAGGAACCCATTGTTGAAAAATATCAATCAACAGAGGGTTACAAAACATTTCCAAGACACTGAATATACCATGGAGCACTGTAAAGACAATAATCAACAAGTGGAGAAAATATGGCACAACATTGACATTTCTAAGACCAGGGCATTCGTCTAACATTTATGAGAAAACCAACTGGTAAGGAGGCTGCCAAGATACCTACAGCAACAGAATTGTAACAATATCTGGCAAGTACAGGTTGCTCCCTAAATGTGACAATAATCTCCTGAATTCCTTATGTTTGGGCTATGAGCATTTTTTTAACCCCCAAAAAAACCCATTAAGTCCATCTAAAGTTTACAGAAAAAATATATTTCTATATCCCAAATCCATGTGGAATAATGTATTATAGTCCATTGATACCAAAGTTGAACTTGGGCCGTAATACCAAAATATATTTTTGGTGCAAAAATAAAACAGGTTTTAATCAGGGTGTATGGAATAATGAAAAGCTCCAAATACCCGTCAAGTCTGGCCCAAAACCTAAAGCAGGGGTGTCAAACATGCGGCCCGCGGGCCGGATACGGCCCGCAAAGGTGTCCAATCCGGCCCGCGTGATGATTTATACAGTATTATTAAATATTAAATACATATTTTAAAAACCCTTTTAGGCGGGTGTCTAGTTCGTTTTTAATATGAGAGACTTGCGGAAAGCAGCAAAACGCGGAACATAGACTAAACACGGTGCCCAAAAATCTTGCCGTTTTATTGTTACCGCTCCGCTAAAGATCCACTGATTCCGGTGATCCACTTCGTGTTTTCTCGCCCGCTCCGCAGCATCTCTGTGTCCACTCTCTGCCTGGAGAGCGAAGACTACAGTTTCTAAAGTTCGTTGCATTAACAGGTAGATTCATTACATTATATCAGTTGTTAAACCGCAGAATTAGTAATTTGTAAGTATGTTTATGTATTTCTTCCGGTAATGATTTGCTGTCAGTGTTCTAAAAGTGCTTAGCAAGCAAACAACAAAATATCCACATTCTTATTAACGTTACAATGCTTGTCTAATCGATTTAATGTTCCCGATCAGATCTAATTTAATATAAACACTAAATTTGCTGTTGTTGGCACACTTTGTAGACAAAAAATACAAAAAACACCAATGCCTTCACAAAATAACGACAGAGAACGGAAAGAGAGGCTTTTAGCAGCAGTTCAACATTGCAAACATGGATTCAAAGCTCCATCAAGCCAGCAGGTAAATCATATTGAATATTTTGCAGATTGTCACACTTTAATTCTCATTATATTTCCCATTATAATCACTTGTCTAAGTTGATGCTAGAAATATAACACATAATATTTATAATACTTTATTAAAACCATAATAATAGTACCACCCCCCATAGTGCCATTTTTGGTTTGGGCCACTGCCCCATCTAGCATTTTCTAAATGACTGTTCTCATTACAAATCTATTCCAAAGAAAAGTGAATGGTTTATAAATAATTTTGGCATTAAGGCAAAAGAAGTTAAATTAAAGCTTTTCAACCTATAACAGTGGGTTTTGTACAGATGTAAATTTGTGTGTATAATATGTACAGTATGAGTGTGACCTTATGAAATGTAGTTTTCACAGAGCTGTGTGTTTCTCTGGTTTTCTTGCTAAACAAACTAATTAATTGGTTTGTTAAGTTAATTTTAACACAATTATCAGCACACTAAGGTTTAAAAAAATTATCCGGCCCGCACTTCATGGCGTCATTTACCATCCGGCCCACAGCCTAAAATGAGTTTGACACCCCTGACCTAAAGGCTTCTGCCATAACACTTAAGATAAAGAGAAATTTCACCTTACAGCATGACAACGACACGAAGCACACATTTAACCAACAAAGGAATTGCTTCACCAAAACAAGATCAAGGTTTTGGAATGGCCGAGCCAGAGTCCGGATCTAGATCACTTGAAAATCTATGGGGTGATCTGAAGAGGGCTTGTCTCTTGTCCCCGCACCCTCGTTCTCTTGCTTATTAGTAATCATTGGTTTTCTCCCATCACCTGTTCCCCCTCGTTATCTTGTTTGTTTTTTCTATATAATGCCATGTGTTTGTTTTGCCTGTTTCTGGTTTCTTCTTGTTTTGTTCCTGTTCTCTGTTAATGATTCAGTTAGGATTAATGTTTCATGTTTATTTGTTTAATAAATGTACATGTGAACTTGCACTTGCATCTGCCTACCTGTAACTTGACACCTGGTTTTTGTAAAAATTTTACTTGCCATTTTTCGGAATAAAGTTGGAACAGGTTTCAAAATTATTAATCTTGGTTTCATTTTTTTAAATCACAAAAACCTGCAATTTTAACAGGGGTGTGTAGACTTTTTATATGAAGTGTACTCATTATTATTCAGGCTACATGTGTCAATAACAATAATAAACAGGCCTGCTATATTTTGGTGTTTTTGGTGAGGCCAGTGAATATTTTGGCAAGGCTAGTAAAAATCTGAACCAGCCAGTAGAAAAAATTCTTAACATCGTGCCTTGTAATTTTGAACACAATTAGTGGCCATTTCTCAATCTGAAGGCTGCATACGTCTTCAGGCCTGGTTTATTTAAGCTAACTGAGCATTTCTTTCGCAAGTCATACATATATTTTACCAATTTATGATTAACTACCCTGCTGAAAAAAACAGCATCAAACCAGCATGGGAATTATGCTGGTCTATGCTGGTTTAGCTGGTGGTCACCAGCATACCAGCACCAAAACACAACATATGCTGCTATGACCAGCATGGGATGCTGGTGCTATTGCTGGTTTAGCTGGTGCTAATGCTGGTTTGGTGCTGGTTTAGCTGGTGCTAATGGTGGTGGTGATGCTGGTTTGATGCTGGTTTAGCTGGTGTTCACTAGCAAACCAGCACCAAAACACAACATATGCTGGTCTTGCTGGTATGCTGTTTTTTTCAGCAGGGTAAGATCTTCATGGGGCGGTTTCCCAGACAGGGCTTCCTACCTACTGAACAATCAGCTAAACCCGGCATAAGCAGTTAGCTGGTCTCCCGGTATTGTAGCAAGCTAGTCTAGCTGTGTTTTGTTTGCTTTTTAAGCTGGTCTAGCTGGATTTAGCTGGTCAGGCTGGAAGACCAGCGACCCATCAGCTTGACCAGGTTTGATAGGCTGGGGGGACCAGCTTAAACCAGCTAAAACCAGCTACCAGATTATGCTGGTTTTAGCTGGATGTTTCAGTAGGGTAGTCCCAGACTAAAATGCATATTTATGCCTTCATTTAAAAACATCCTGTACTGACATACATCAGTGTTACTGTTTTGACTCAAGATGCACACCAGTATTCTTTTTGTTTGTAAATACTACCTTAATGTCATAAAACAATATAAGGTATATGCTGGATTAATCTAAACCCTGTCTGCAGGGCCGCCTTAACCCAATGTGAGGCCCTGGGGCTGAGATGTTTTGGAGGCCCCCCATACCCTCAATTTATAGTCTCATTTAAAAAAAAAATAAGTGTAATATCTAGGTAATCTACATCACAAAATGCATTAGTTTCTTTTGAGACATACAACAGTGAGTTTTACCTCTTTGACCCAGAAAACACCATAATATCATTATTAACATATCACTGAGCCCACTTGAGCATAAACACAAGACACTTTATTTAACAACCACACACAGCAACTTGTGGTGAAAATAAAACCAAAATGTGTGAGAGTATATATGTTTATAAGCTTTATAGTTTTTGGAATATACAAATTTGCAGAAAATTGCCACTCACTAACTAAATGCTCACCACAGTTTTAAAAATATAAGAAGTTAAAGTTAGTTTTAAAGTGAAAATGCATTAATGTTAACAAAAGATACGTCTTTATAGACAGAATCTTGTTTTTTAATCAGTTATTTATTTTGTAGGCTATTGAAGATATAGTATGCATTGTATTTACTGTAGTATTTATACTATGCATGTAAAACGAACACGTATGAATATGCACAAAACAGACAGGGAACATACCTGTATATAAGATCTTTAGATAAGGACATTATAAATATGAATGGTGCGATCAGGGGATGATCATTTGAGATGGTCTTGTCGCGCTTTGACTTGCACATTTACCGTTGCGTCGTCTTTCTAAACCAACAGATGTGTACTGTGCTAACATCGCGTCAAACTACATCGTTCCGGCTGCGCACGCGTCACTGATATAAACGCGAGTAAACTTAAACTTTATAACAACGAACAGCATTAATATGTTCGGGAACTCCTTTCTTTATTTGGCAGCACAGCATGCCAGAGACTCAAGACCGCTGCACGAGCACAGAGCGAGCGGGCGCGCGCGCGAAAGAGAGAGAGACCTGCAGTGCTTATTATGAAATTTCAGAAATTACTCTTTCATTTGTTGGTGGATTATTTCCTGTTTCTCTGTCACACTCAGTCTAACATGCAGGAATGCCAAGTTGACAACGCGCACTTAATTACATTACACGTTCCGTCTGATAATTTATTTCACGGTAAGTTACCACGGACCAATCAGCAGCCATGTAACGTGCAGTTAGAGTGATTGACAGATAACCTGACAAGTTACAAAACAATATAAACGTGAACTTGGGAGGCCCCTGAACTTGGGAGGCCCCTGGGCTTCAGCCCAGGTAAGCCCGTGCATTAAGGCGGCCTTGCCTGTCTGAGAAACCGCCTCTATAATTGTTAATATTCTGATCTTCTGATAGTCTTGATGACGTATGTAGCCTACAACTACGACCTTTGGAGGCTGCAGCCTTCTGATTGAGTGTTTTTGGGCACTAGGGTGCAGTAGTGGAGCAGAGCAGATGTCTGTGTAGGTGTGTGTCACTAACTCGTGCTTAAAGGGATAACACGACACAGCCCAGCAAACATTGGTCGGACGGCAACGTCGTCTCCCTGGCCAAAAGAGGTCGCGGCAGGACGCCACAAATGGTGTACTATTGGTCCGAAATCAACGTCGTCTCCCCGTCCAAAATTAGTCGGTGCTGGACGGCACAAATGCACAACATGTCCTAAAATGCATTTATGTAGTCCTTGTGAAATATGCAAATGCTGTGCGTACACCTTGGTTAATACTGCAATAATTAATTTAAGTGAACAAAGTATATTTTTAAGAGGTTATGAATAGACGTCCACTCACGTCTTTTACACGTCTAGACTACACTCGTTGGAAAAAAACATAATAATCTTTATGAAATACACGATTTGTATGCAAAGTAAATATATAAACTTTATCTTGTTTAAATAAATTATAATCACAAAGTGCCCAGTGTGATTGCAAAGCCACGCTGCATTTTAGTCATTATTTCAACCTGTTTTATTATTGAATGTATGCATATAAATGTAAAACAGATAAATATCCGGTCACTATTTAGGTGTGAGTTGGATGTAATTTCAAAAACTGTGATTCCAATATTATTTTAAGAAATATATTACAAAATCCCGCGATAGGACAGATTATCTCGCGAGATAGTGGTCACGTCACGCGTTCTTCCGGAAGTTCACATTCAAACACGAGGAGCGATTACGAGGGAGTTTTGTCTATATATTATGCAAAATCTACTGTTGGGTAAGTACATTGTGTATTATTTAATTAACGTGCTTAAGTTTTACTTGTTTGACACGAAGGCTCCGAAATTAACGTTGCCAGAATTGTCCACTGAGTATGGCGAAAATTAGCTATAAGGCTAAAAGCTAACGTACTTTGAAGTTATAACGTTACATGGTATAAAGTATGTTTAAGGATACAGTCAAAGTTATTACTGTAACTAATTAATGTAGCCTCTTGAAAGTCTCTTTCAGAAGGTAAATTATCTGAAAAATAAAAGTTATTTGGCATTAATGGAATTACAATGATTTGATTGCCTAAACATTGCACATGCAAAATATTAAATTCTGTTTTGCATTAAAAGTTCAGCATAAGTGTTTGTTTGATTAACTTCCTTTGCCTTTGTTTTGTACAAAGGAAAAGTAGAATCTCATCCAAATAAAAATAAACAAACTAAAGGCACTGTGTCCTACACAGACCCTCCAAAATATAACCACCCAAAACCCAAGTCAGGTAAATGCCTCAGTTTGAAAATACATCAACAAATTTGAGTTGTTATTGTGGAGTTAATATAATTAATTATCATTTCGTTTTATTTACAGTTGAAGATCAACACAAACCAAATAAAGATGTGCATTCTACAAACAATAACAAAAGGTATGGAAACTGTAGATATGAATTTTTGTAGATATGGCTTAAACAGTCTACACATTTGTTAATGTTCTAATTTGTCATATGTCCTTTTTTGTGCTAAAGATCAAGTTTTGTGTCAAACACACTTAGATGAGGCGTGCCCGATCCCTGACTTTGTCTACCCTACATTAAGTTGTAAGTTTTTGAATTCTTTGCTTAATACTACGAAAAAGCGTGATTCTTTCAAAAAGGACTTTTATATATTTTGATATGAAACTCAAAAATGTATATAAATTGTTTTGGTGTATTTTGTTTACACAGGCACACTTCATGACAGTAAACATCGGTATCAAGCTGGTGTGATTGATCTATACCCTGGCCTAGAATAAGCTGTGACACTATGAGACGTACGTGCTACTGATACTTTTGTTATTTTTTTGGTGCATTCCCACACTATACAAACACGTTGCTTTGCTCCAAAGTGCATACACTTTTGCCTTTATAATGTCATTCTTATTTTTAGGTAAAAATTTATTCCATGAGTCAGGGTTTTGCCTGAATGTCAACATAATATCCAAAAACTTTGATATAAAAAGTGATTTATTTTAATATTTTACACTACTATGTATTTTTTAAAATACATTGTGCATGTGTATGTTTATTGTACTTAATGAAATTACATGCAAGGTGTTTGTTTCGCAGGGTCACATAATGAACAGGCATCTTACAGACAACCGAAAGAGGCATACGGTAGTATTGTGTTCTTGTGTATTGTCATACACCTAAAGAGGATTTTTTTTAATCATACAATTATGGTGTTATTCATTCATAGTATTCTCTACAATCCCAAATTCTGGATTGACGCCCCAGTACCAGAGGGCACCCCAATCCCAGAGAGCACGCCAATCCCAGAGAGCATCCATCTGAAAGCAGGTGATGAATTTACTACTAATCAAGGAACTGGCTTTACTGACGAGATGCGCATGATATCGCATGCGATTTATCGTGCAGCCCTAGATTTTACATTAGTGACAACTCATCTTAGAGGATAAACATGTACATTTCTCTGAATCTGAGTTAATAGTTACAAATACAGAGCTTATAATGTCTGTCATTGCTCAACCACAAAGACCTAAAAGTACAGACAGCTAATTTCATAACTAATGCAGTATTACACTGTGAAGTTATTTATATATACTGTTAAAATATTACACTACCATATAATTAACTCTATTTGTCCAGGTGAGGTAACACAACGAAAAAATAACAGGATGGAGACTACCTGATTCTTCACCTATGGCCTCAGCTTCAAATGCAAGAAGCAAGAAATGCTATATGACTGTGTATTTTGCATTATGAATGCATTATGAATACATCAAAGATGTTGATAACAAGTTGATCTGCGTAAATTGTGACATAAAGAATATGTATATATATTTCCAGCTATCTTTCTATAACATTATTTCAATTGTTTTCACATGTAGGTCCAGCAACTGTCTGAGTTGGTGGATATTCTGTCAGAGACTGCGTGAACAACGTTATGAACAGGTATGTATTTCTCTTGAATTGTGTAATCCTGCATAATATTTCAGGAATATATATTGATTACCACCATAATTAACCCAGCTATTTATATTACTTCATTTCAGGATTAAATCTGTCACACATTACTTGTCAGAAGTTTTAATGTTCGTAGTGGTTCAAACAGTCAAACAAGAAATCAAAACATAATTTCAGTGTAAGCCATTACTTGTCATCAAAACTTATGGATGAGGATATAGTTTATAGCACTTGTTACATGATAGATGAGTAGTTGTGAAATGTTAAAACATAGTTTATGTTTGAACATTGCATGCAATTGCTATGTTGCACATTACTGTTAATTGTGATTTATTGACCATTTAGGTAATTTGTCTAAGGTGAAGTAATCAGACATTTCTTTCACAGAATGATGTCTAATTGTCTTATGGCCAAGTTCAATATGAGCGGTGGTGGACATCTGGAAAAGAAGGCTTTTAAAGGCACACCTTTGTATTATGTTATTCAAGGTAATTTGGGAAATATGTTGATCTAAAAAACTTGTTTTTGTATATTGATGTAATTTTCATTGC
The DNA here is from genome assembly GCF_030506205.2 of Paramisgurnus dabryanus. NCBI lineage: Eukaryota > Metazoa > Chordata > Actinopteri > Cypriniformes > Cobitidae > Paramisgurnus > Paramisgurnus dabryanus. The sequence goes on along the minus strand of NC_133357.1, from coordinate 28,867,451 downwards.
TATGATTTATGTATTTAGGGGACATCACAGCTCACCTGTCTTTATCAGAAATATCCTTTTCATTTTTTGACGATTACAAACCTAGTTCAGGGTCTTTCTCAAGGGCACCACAGTGGTTTTGTAGAGGGAGAGGACAAATGCTGTTTCCCCCACAACTGATCTAACACTTATTTAATGCAGAACATCTTTTATACTATATATTGTATTGTATTTTAATTGTATTTATTTTAAAAAGAAACATATTCTTCTCTTCCCTCAGATGCTGTGAAGAGGTGGAGCCCAAATGCCACAGACTCGGAAATAGATGCAGCTATGGCAGACCACCTCAAGCACGCTCCAGGAAGAGCTGGGGGTTGTGAAAACACTAAATAAGCCAAACAGCTGTAATGTGTTAAAGAGAGAGTACACCCAAAAATGAAAATTGTTATAATTTTCTTACCCACATGTTTCAAACCTGTATACATTTCTATTTTCTGCTGAACACAAAGATTGAAAAATGTTTGTAACCAAGCTAACTGTCAATAATTTTTTTTTACAACTGTAGTAATGGGTTGTGAGATCTGCTTTCTGCTTTCTATTCTTTCAAATATCTTTGTGTTCAGCAGAACATAGAAAAGTATACAGGTTTGAAACATAAGAGAGAGTAAATTGCTAAATAATCAATTTTGGGTGAACTATCCTTTTATATAGTAAAGTATTTTGAAATTGTTATTATAGTTAAACAGTTTAAAAAATAAAAAGTGCCAAATCAGAACATGCTTCTTTTTATTGCTTATGTCCACAAATAATGTGTTCTTTAATGTGTTTGAAATACACGTGATTACAACGTTATAAAGACGTTCAGGTTTGACTGGACTAAATTTGTGTATTTTTAAAACCTTAATAATTGCCTATTACAATTGTACAAACTAGCCTGTTTTATATGCACGTTTTAAGTGAGTATAACGCCTACATTAAGCAGAGACTCATATTACCGTCCAGAAGACGACATTTTTAGACGTGCACGGACCGTGCAGAAAAGACGTGTGATTCACGGTCAGATGACGTCAAAGACGTCGGTTGGATTTTCATTTTGGAACTATTTTTCAACCATGACGGGACGTGACGAACGGACGTCTTTTCAACGGTCATCACACGTCCAAATGTTTGCTGGGAGAAGGGAGAAGCATACGGTTATTGTGCCTTCGGGACTTTTTCCTCTATTTCCTTCTTCATTCCACGAAGAATTGGAGGAAGAGGAGTGCTTATTTAGCCAACATTTACTTTATTGTACTTTGTTAGTTTATATCCTTGCTGCTTGGCCAGCATGTAAAATCAATGAAAACGCGAGATGATTTTGCCATTAAAACATTTGTGCCGTAGTTATCAAGCAGATTTTTACTTTAATGATCGCCTATCAAACGGAATACTACAAGCGACTTCGGGAAATCCAGCCACGGCTCATAAAGTCAGAAAGAATGATGGTAACTTAATTATTTTATTACTTGCCGCTTATTTCAGTAAACGGTACTGCATGTGAAACAAAGTCGCTGACCATCTCCTCAAACATTGAAACCTACTTAGTTTCTATACAAGAAGATATCTTTTAACTTAATAATGTATCGTATACGGATTTTCCCCCAACACTTTAGCCAAAGTTTCAGATGGACCACAGGTTTATGAAACGAATCTTCGCACTGTTGACAGTTATTGTGCTGATCTTTACAAGTGCTGTCTTATACAACGAAATAACTACGACCAGGTGAGAAATTAATTTTTTCTTATTCATTAATTTAATTGTGAGGTAATGGGATATACCTAACGTGGTTATATGCACTGTGACTAGTTGTCGATAAAGAAAGCTAACAACTGCTTACTGTAAGTAGGCTAACTAATTTATTTTACTTTATTTTCCATTCGATTCCTTATAGGTTAAAAACCAGGTTTATATATATATATATATATATATATATATATATATATATATATATATAAACAGTTATGTGGTTTGCAAATCAGTAAACCAAAGTACCAAAATGATGCTGCCAACATCATTGTCTATTGTTTAGTATAATGACAAATACTGCATTTAAATTATAACTTCATTTTCCATATTTCTTGTAGAGTAATCATTAGAGTAATCAAATCTGAAATGTTTAACACAAGAAGCGCAGACCTCTTGTTAGTCATGATTTTCATGAATGTGTCGTTTAAGATTAACACTATAGCTACACTATCTATTGCGCACTGGCGCTCTCCACAGAGACATCCAGCCAGGACTTATTAGACAGGGTCAAAAGTGGCGAGGCTACAGTACATGGGTCACTAAGATTGAAGTCTGGTCCACGCAGTCAGAAGAGACACAAAATATTTTTGTGGAAAAGCCGAAAAAATTACGCATGAATTTAATCGCTCAAATACGCATAATTCAGACATAACTAATTATATAGAAAGTTTATCATTTGCCGTGTTTCAGACGCACACCTATAGGTTAAATTGACACACACTCAAAGCGCACGCACGGAGACACGCTTTTTAAAAGTAGGCAAACTCAGAATCTCTGTACGAGATTTTTGCGAGATGCAAAATTATCTCGAAATACCACAGCCATGGCAAGTATTGTCGTAAAAACAATCATGTGTTAAAGTGAACGCAAACAGTTCAGAAAGAAATCAGATGTGTGTGTCAGGATGGATGCGTGCTTATTCGTGTTAAAATGTCAATAAGCTCAAGAAATCTGTTTTTGTTTGTTTCATTATGTTAATCAAACAACAGATGACAAAAGAATAATCACTTCAGTAGCTTTACAAGATTAATTATATTTCATTTATAGAATGAAGAAGTTATTATACATTTGATTCTATTTTTGTTTGTACTACAAATGTACATTTGTAACTTTGTTCTTTTCTTTGTTCATATGCTTATTTCTTGATTTGTTCTTATTTCATTTTCCTAACTTCCCTTTTTGCTGATCTGAAATCTAATCCAAAACTCAAAAACGTAATTTAATCCATTTAACCACAACCAGTGGTGTAGTGGTGCCTGGAGAAGTGGGTATACTATTAATTTTGCTCCCATTTTTTTTTAAGCGTCCCAGCAATAGATAAACGCCCTTTGTTATAAACAGCATGTAAATAGCCTTGCAAGTAGATCACCAAAAAAATGGACTATTAGTATTTTCACATTGTCACTTAATTTCTGATGCTTGACTTCTTAGAGGAAGGATCATTATGAAATTAAAGCCACAAAGAGGTGCAGATTTTTCAGAAAATAGGCCTACTGGCTCACAGACTATATAGACAACTAATTTTGAATTGTGAGTACACTTTTTTAGTCTGTTCACACATTAAAAATAGACAACTATTCTCTCACCCTGCACAAAGTCTGGTCTAGTAGTTTCTCTTGTAAACTATCTTTTGGAACAGCTGATTTGCAACAGATAGTGTAGGCCAGAGTATGCTAACATTATATATTTAGGGGGACATTTTACAAATATTACAGGTAGGGAAGCATGGTGTTTTAAGATATTAGTTCATAGTTATTAGTTATAGTTTATTGGGTTTTTTAAATAAACTTTAATAAACTGTATACTTTGTAATGCACTGTAAGTCACTTTGGATAAAAGCCTCAATTTTTAATGAACATGTAAAAATAACAGTATTTAATCTGTATTTAAATACATTTTACAACATATGACACTCTTAACCCAATGCAGGGTTTCTAAATTGATGCTTATATATTTTAGTCAAGTAACCTAATGTAAAGTACTGTAACACTTATCTAAATATGACATAAAAATAACTGATTTAATGATTTTAAACAGATTTATTGTCTGTGTAGTTTTAACATACAGCGATGGCCGGGCGAATTGTAATTTCGAGCCCTGCGATAAGTTATTAACATAATTTATAAGTTCCTGTTATTAATAAAGTGCTCACTTTGGTTGACGTCACCTTTGGAAACTGTAGCGGGACAGGCTGCATCTCTGTCGGCATCCTCTATGACTTGGGGTGTGTGGGAGGCGGATGGAGCGGACGAGGGCGCTGGCAATCATTAGCTGAGCTGCTGGCTAACAACACTGATGTTGATTACTATCGTTAGCTTAAACTGCTAGCTAAAAACAGGGATGTAGCTTTGCGAGGTTGTTTTTAAACTGAAGAAAAAATTTTCAGTAGTTCGCTTCTTTCCTATGAATGATGGCACGCGTGAACCAGGTAGTGATTGATAGTTCTCTAATCCAATTACGTTGGGCATTGTCAGATTGACGGAAACCTAGCCCAATGGCGTTTAAGGGAATCATATTTCAAAAATATCCGGTGCCTCGGTCCTCCTCGCATAAGTAACTTATTTTACTGAGTGTATATTTGCATTTATTCACATCATGCGATTGGATTAGCTACAAGAAAAGTGAAAATACGCCGTATACCTGCGTATACCCTCACTAAATCACTGTTTAGAAGTGGGTATACGCAAATCCGACTGACAAAGAAGTGGGTATACGCCGTATACCTGCGTATACCCTGGACTACAGCACTGACCACAACTATATTGTAAAATGATGTTATTTGAGAGTAGGCATTGAGGTCCACTCAGTAAAAAAATTCTTACCACGCCACTGCGTCAACCGTCATCTATTCTGGACAGAAACTGACATGCTGTACGTGGAAATAACAGGTGGAAACCAAACGTCTTAACTGTCACCCTTACAGACATACCAACCTGCAGAAAGTCATTTTAGGGAGGTATCCCAAAGCCCCCCTCCACCAAAATAGCATATTTATAGGCATATGCAATTATTGGTAACACTTTACAATAAGGTCTCATTTGTCAATATTAGTTAATGTATTAACTACATGAACTAACCATGAGCAGGTAAATGTGTTACTGTATTTGTTAATCTTTGTTAACGTTAGTTAATAAAAAATACAACTGTTCATTGTTTGTTCCTGTTAGTTCACAGCTAATGTTAACAGGATTCGAATAATGTATTAGTAAATGTTTAAATTAACACTAACAATGATAAAAAATGCTTTATAAGTCCAATTCATTATTAGTTCATGTTAACTAATGTAGTAAACTAATGTTAACTAATGAACCTTATTGTAAAGTTTTACCCAATTATTTGTTAATTATATTAAACTGTGTAGATCACTTTTATTATTTATATAAGCAGCTTATACTATTTATGTAAACTATTTTTATATATATTCCATTGCAACTTTAAACAGGTCTAAGGAGTTTGTTGTTTTCATGAAGCCTTTTTGCACATGAAAATAAACTTGGTGAACTCACCTCAACATGTCTTTTACAATCAATCATTTACCCGTCATGGGCAATGCTGGAGTCACTGTTACAAACTGTACTGCGTGCAAGATTTTTATTATTATTTTTATAAATGATTTTTAACTCTTATAAGACAGGGGTACACTTTCGTGTAGTCTGGCGTAAAATGTGTCTTATATTTTCGCTTTTTGGGGCACTCTCCCTCTGCCATGGCGCTCCTGTTTCTAAATACACTGATTAATAGGCCCTTTTCACAACTACGTCACTCAACTTCTGCTTTTCATTGAAGCTGCTGGATTCAACTTCCGTTCTAGGCATAAGAGTGTAGAATTGCATTGACATGTGGGAATGCATTACAACAACTTGAAATATGGATGGTAATCCATATAATGTTTACGTATTTAATATCGTGTTATTGTGGTAACATTATATTTTTTTCTAAGTTAGCATTACGTAACTGCATTAAACAGTTCAAAAAGCAGGTAGGTAACGTTAATATAACTTTAGCAACAGGATATGCATCGCGAAGTTAAAACATTACTTTACTCTTTGCCACTGTAATGTGGGCTGGTTATACAAAGCGAGAGAGATGAGAATCCATGTGAAAAGAGGTTTTATTAAATAATTCCAGAAGGGCAGGCAAACAAATCCAATACAGGGTAATCCAAATAAACAGGCAAGAGGTCAAGGCACGCAGCAAACAAACAGAATCCAATATAACAGACACGGGTCAAAAACAGAAAGACACAGAACAGGAATCAGGATAACAGGATGAACGCTCAGTATGCAGGCAGGCTAACAAGGCTAACAAACCCTAACCGGGAATGTACAGATTGAACCGGTTTTATGGAGAACAGACAGGAAGCACAAAGTGAAGTGAGACATGACAGGATTTCAAAATAAAAGCCAAAACAGAACAGGATATCAAAATAAAAGCTCTAAACACAAAACAGAACACGAGACAAAACCCTTACATAACCCCCCCCTCCAATGGGCGACTCCCGGAGCCCACTAAACATCAACGACAGTCCAAGGGTGGGTGGGGGGGCCAGGACATTTTGGCAGAGGCAGGGTAAGTCCAGAGGACAGAGGTGGTCCTGGGTTGTGTGGCCAGAACGGTCCAGAGTCATGGGGCAGACGTGGACCTGGGTCATGGGGCAGAAATGGAACTGGGTTATGAGGCAGACGTGGAACTGGGTCATGGGACATACGTGGAAGATTGGACACCTCGGCATCGTCCTCAGTGTCCTTTGCCTCCTCCATGCGTCCGGGTACTACCCCCCAAAAAAAAATACTTAGGGAAGCTTCTGCCGACCAGGGTGGCGCTGGAGGCGCTCTAGACCTGCAGACAGAGATAGACGAGAGAGAGACTGGCAAAGCCAAGTTACCAGAAGACAGGTCAACAATAGCAGAGTTTCTAAAGAGTTCAGTAATGTTCATATTGAACCAGGCAGAGAGTTCAGAAATATCCATCTTGGAACAGGCAGAGAGTTCAGGGTTGTATATAGTCATTTTGGCAAGGGCAGAGAGTGCATGGAGCTTAGGAGTGACCACACTAGCTGACCTACAGGACACAGGGAAATCAGGAATAACCATCTCGGCCTCTATATGACACATAGGTACCTCGGAAACAGGAAATTCAGAAACAGGCCTTATGGTAGTGACAGAAACCTCAGAAAACTTAGGCTCAGCAGACGTGGTTGGAACAATAAGCTCAGGGGACTCAGATTCAGTCCCTCCAACCGAAACATGAAGTGTAGGTGACTCGTGCAATAGACGATTCAGGCGAAGCAGGCGACTCAGGTGAACCAGGCGAAGCAGGTGAACCAGGCGAAGCAGGTGAACCAGGCGAAGCAGGTGAACCAGGCGAAGCAGGTGAACCAGGCGACTCAGGTGAACCAGGCGAAGCAGGCGACTCAGGTGAACCAGGCGAAGCAGGCGACTCAGGTGAACCAGGCGAAGCTGGCGACTCAGGTGAACAAGGTTAACCAGGCGAAGCAGGCGACTCAGGTGAACCAGGCGAAGCAGGCGACTCAGGTGAACCAGGCGACTCAGGTGAACCAGGCGACTCAGGTGAACCTGGCGACTCAGTTGAACCAGGCGACTCAGGTGAACCAGGCGACTCAGGTGAACCAGGCGAAGCAGGCGACTCAGGCGAAGCAGGCGACTCAGGTGAACCAGGCGACTTAGGCGAACCAGGCGACTCAGGCGAAGCAGGCGACTCAGGTGACTCAGGCAAACCAGACGACTCAGGCGACTCAGGCGAAGCAGGCGACTCAGGCAAACCAGGCGACTCAGGCAAACCAGGCGACTCAGGTGAACCAGGCGACTCAGGCGAAGCAGGCGAATCAGGCGCATCAGGCGAACCAGGCGACTCAGGTGAACCAGGTGATTCAGGCGTATCAGGTAAGCCAAGCAATTCAGGCGGTTCAGGTAAGCCAGGCGATTCAGGTAACTCAGACGATTCACTTTTGACGGGATGTGCAGGAGGCTCGGGTTCGGACCTTCTAGTCGTGGTAGCAAGTGCAGGAGACACATGTCGAACCTTCTAGCCGTGACAGGAGGTGCATCAGATGATTCAGACACAAGGGCTTGAGGAACACAGGAAACAGAAGAGCAGAAAGCAGACCACACACACCACAGGGCCATGGTAAATGCAGGAAACACTGAGTTCACAGGACATACCTCAGTTGTCGTAGGAACCACAGAACAGGACAAAACTTGACGTGAGGTCCTAGACGTCCGTACTGACACCATCTGGGTATCCAGCAGACTTGATCTCACTCGTCGGGTTAAGGGGTGAACTGGAGAGGTAGGTGAGGCAGCCATTTTGTGCAGTGGCTCAGGTGTGACAGCCATCTTGTGAAGTGGCTCGGGTGCAGGTATGAAGCCCATCTTGATAGCAGGTGCAGGGTTAACAATAGCTTTCCTGAAGACATGTGTGGTCATGGCAAAGGCTCTTTGGTTAACAGGTGCAGGAAAGGTGGTAGCCATCTTAAAAACATCCTGGGTGCAGACACAGGCATGGTGGTGGCCATCTTACAGACAGCCATGATGGCGGCCATTTTAGAGACAGGGATGGCTTGAGCAGGCTTGGGTAAAACAGGCACGACTTGGGTTGGCGTACTGTGAACAGTCTTTGGCTTCTCATTCACAACACCCACAGTGAAGGGAGATCCACTCATAAGCAATGCAAAGTCAATGTACCTTGCCAAAGTCCAGGTTGAGGCATTAGGTGGCATACACTGGCTCAAATCCTCATTAAGGCCATTACAAAACACATCCTTGAGCGCCACATCATTAAATCCTACCTTATCACTTAGTTTCAGGAAGTCTTCAATGTAATCTTCAATCGGCGGTTGCCCTGACGTAACTTAAACAATGCAAATGCTGGATTCATGCTGCCGGCTGGAAATATAAACCTCCGCTGGATTCTGGTAGGGCGAAGTATTCTGTAACGTGGGCTGGTAAATCCCTGCTATACTGTAGGTTTGCCAGATTTTTGAGGCAGAGTGCTTGGAAACGTAATACACAGAAGTAAACCCGTGAAACATCCAGAAACCTTACGTATGTGGATGTATATAGGAACTGGTGGAAGTTTCCAGGAATCCTTACAGTTGGTCATGAGGAGCGGTGGGTGTGAGGTAGGGGTGTGGAAAAAAATCGATTCACATTTGAATCGCGATTCAAGCTTTGCCGATTCAGAATCGATTCATAGCATTCCAAAAATCGATTCATAAATTTTTTTTAATGCCGTGTTACTATTGTCCTGAAATGAGTTTATCTCAGTATTCCCATAGATGGCACTGCGTCGTATTCACTCTGACGCCTGCACACTCTTGTCAGAGTGTTTCCCACACATTGACTTTACTTGGGCGCGCTGCCCAGTTATATTAACAAGCGCCCAAGTATATCTGGCAAACTTTTTTGTTTTTCTGTGATGATGACACTCTTTAATAATGACATTTTGTGTGCGACATGATGAGTTCGGTATGCGTTCACATGCTCTCTGTTTCTGAATGAATAGGAATGCGACGCGAACAAACTCGTGTCACATTGTATCCTTCATGTTTCTGAACTTGAGCAGAGTTTTAACATTAGAGGAGTTCACGGAGCACCCGCGGCCCGTATGGTTCCGGGTTTGTATTTGAAATGGTCAGTCGGGTCCGCGTCAGTCATAGTTAAATAACTTCGGTTCCCAAAGTCTAATTAATATTGTGTGTAAAACCCGAGTCAAACGGAGAATGGCCGTGAGCGCTACCGTGCTAAAGCTCGCGTGCAGTTTCAGCGTGCCTGCAGTTTCCATGGTTCTTTTCTATTATTATTAATAAACCATATATTTTCTAAAATCTATTGCACTGAACGAGCAAAGCTCAAGCTGACTCAAGATTTACAAAACGCAAAGCTGTAATGGAAAGTCACCTGTCACTGGGACAGCAAGTAGACCTTTGAATCTGAAATAATGAGTGGATTTAGCTTTTTTTTAATCGGCAAGAGAGAAATAGAAAGAGAGGCACTTTCCTTGCTTCTGCTCTATCTAATAGAAATAATAACCATTATAACACCAGTCACATTTATAATATATAGACCTGCACTGTCTATCATTAATATACTATTGTATTTAATAGAGTTTGATAAAAGGGGTCATCTAATTGCTTCATATCAGTTTTTATTTTTGCATAAAGACATAAAGTAATATCAAACTACATTTAATTTGTTGTGTTTCTTTTCTTTAAAATTGTATATCTACTACAATCAGTCACATAGGAAAAAGTAAACCACATTTACATACTGTGAATCGTTTTTTTAAATCGAGAATCGTTTTTGAATCGAAAATCGATTTTGAATCGAATCTTGAGGCCAACAATCGGAATCGAATCGAATCGTGAAATTTTCTGAATCGTGCACCCCTAGTGTGAGGTGTGAAGGGCTTTTTATATGTTAATGACCCACAGGTAGAGGGGCCTTCTCTGTTTTCAGAGCTGGGTGGGGGGTTAACCATGTCTCTTCAAGACAGCACATACAGTATTGTGGTAAATAAAAACTGTGTTTGCTAAATACGTTTATTATTAATATAATTTTATTAGTCTATTTAAGAAACATTAACATTCAAAAAGAACTGAAATTCAGTGGACACAATTACCATTTTAATGTGTGAAAATTGTGTCTCTGACTTAATTTAGTCAAGAGAAATGCAACAAATGTTATGTGAGAATATATATTTCCAACACTTTAAAAACATGTCTCCAACTGCCCTAGGTCAGCACATATCTCTCAATGCTGCATTACATCATTTAAAAGAAGCCGTTCAAAGGAGACTGTTTCAAAAACATCATGTAACACATTTTTAGATGATGTAAATTTTGTAAATTTGAACTTCACTGTTTCTATTGTTATTATAATTCTACCCTAACATTTCATTAAATCTTTTAAAATGGAAACAAAAATATCAATAGACAGATCCATAATCTAAAAGACAGTCTCTCACATGTGAATGCGAAACATGTTGGGTGATACAGACTGACAAACTGGGGTAAACATATCTTCTAGTCCAAAGGTGACCCAGAATAGACCTTTCATTTGGCCCGCCATGCCACATGAGATAAGGAAAAAGGATAAAAGTCATTGACACAGATGTTCATATTTCTAATTAAACATTGTCTAAAATGTATGTTTTTTTTATTTGTACATTACAAAAATTTAAATTTAAATTAAATGCAAGGGATTAAAGTGAAATTTTTTATGTACATGCTAAAAATGAAGAGGTTGTTGCAGTGGCACACGGACAAAAGGATATTTAAAATTGATTGGCAAAATTATTTCTTTTTTTAAAAAAAGCCTTGGAAAATAAAACTGCATTGGTTATGCATAAACAGAGTAATGTTTGCTTATTTATTTTTTAAATATTATAAAATTATCAATTAAAGGTTATCAGGGCAACTTTAATTTTAATATGACACAGCAACATTTACTTTAGGGCGCACTCACACTATCCAAACCAAACCGCGCTCGGGCGCGTTTGACCCCCAAAGCCTGGTTTGTTTGACTAGTGTGATCGCTCCGTTCCGCGCCCGGTCGCGGATTGTTTAATTGCGCCGCGGCCGGGTTGCAAAGGTGGGCCGGAGCGCGGTTCACTTGGGCTCAGGCGCGGAAGGCTGTTGTGTGAGGGCAATCGCGCCTGAGCGCGATTCAAAAGGTGAAGACGTCAGTTGCGCGACCACTCACCTTCATCTGCCTCCGTAAAAACCTTTTGATGCGCGCAGCGGGGTTACGTGAATGTCCGAGCTGCAAACGTGACAGATCAACTAAGCAATATGATGACATGTGAGAGGGCTGTCTGTAATCGCGCACCAAACGACTCCGAATAAAAAAACACAGACTTATCATTACGGTGGGTTCCAGTGTTAAGAGAGCGCTTTACTTCCTGCTTTTTCAAAACAATCGCATCTTAATGACGAAAGCGCGCCCGGACTCGGATTGATAAGAAGTACAGTGTGAGTGCGTGCACCTGGGGGAGTAGGGAAGGGTGACAATCGCGCTGGGGCATGGTTTGGTTTGGATAATGTGAGTGCGCCCTTAGGCCCATGGTCCTAAGTCTGGTTTGATTTTCGGCCCTTGGTAGGAAAATGTTTGGGCACCAGTCTATCTGAGGAGATAACTTTTAGCATAATGTCTGCCCTCTCTGATGCAATAACAGACTCAGCTCTGACTGACTGTTTATTATCCAACTGCCCATCTGAAATAACCACTACCTATAACAGGGATCTTCAATTAAAATTGCTTGAGGTCCAGTTAATGAACCCTCCTCCAAGTCGAGACCCGGACAATTATGTACTGCACGTAAAAACATAAATGGACGGCTTTCGCCTGACCAAAGGAATGAGTGTAAATATTTGCTTTTATTGAACAAAATATTGTCATGTATACTGAATAATGTCTCTTCATTTGTTTTTTTCTCTCTTAATTTGTACTGTTCCTTTAAATACATAAAATGTAAATAAGCTCAAATGAAATAAAACAGGTTAAACTGAGATTAACTTAAAGATGGAAGCATAATCTTCCTAGTTAAAAAAATTACATAACATTTATGTTAACTTGCATACATTAATATGACTGAGAACTTTAGTGCCAGAAATTGCTTTGTCTTTTCCAGCTAACACTTTACATATTTTTTCCCTCAGTTCATGTCTTTCTTTTCCATCTAAAAATGTTTCACATGCAGCATCCATGCAGTATTTCCCCATCTGTAATGGGCTTGTTATGCTTTCCTAAAATTAACTGTATTTTCAGTGAACACTATTAAGGCTTGTTGTTGGGTGGTGAGTGAGTGAGGACCCGTGAGGGTCGCTCATACTGGGCTTTTAGTTAATTTATTTTTCGCAACCTTATCTGCTGAGGGTAAGTTTCTTCAAAGTGTCTGTTTAGTTCCGTAATGGCATTTAATGTTCCCACTTTTGACAATGAGGAAGAATTAATGCGTATTTTTTCACCCACCTCAAAAAACTCAGTTTTCAACACCAACTTTCCTAATTTATGAGAATGTTATTGTTTTTCAGTCATCGAAAGTCATATTGGTGTGCCCCGCTCTCTGCTCTCTTCACTGCACATCTGTCTGTGACTGTTCAACCCATATTGTTCGGGCCGGCGCAACACTCAAACCTGCGTCGATGTAGGACCCAAATAGTGCTACTGAGCTGACCTTTCAGTGCCTGATATAAAAATAATTTTATAATAACGTTAAAAAGTATTTGCCATATATTTATTTCATTGCGTCAAAAGGCTTTGCGGTCCAGATTGACGCATCGGGTCCGCCATTTGGTGACCCCTGACCTATAACAGCACCCTCACCAATATACTTGATACACTAGCTCCTGTTAAAACTAGACTTGTGCCGTCTGCCCACGTGTCACCTTGGTTTACCCCGGAACTTAGAGCAATGAAGGCCATTGGTCGCAGACTGGAAAGGCTTTGTAAGAAAACTGGACTTATTGTGTGAATTCTTGGGCCCTGAAAGAACATTTGTTGAGTTTTCCGTGGTGCTCTTATTGGGGCTAGATCTTCTTACCTTTCCACCACCATTAATAATGCCACATGCAGGCCAAAATCTCTGTTTACCATGGTTAACAAACCCACTAATCCATCACAATTTGTTGTATCAGGATCTGAGTTGTTGGTGAAAATTTTTTCTAAACACTTCCTGGACAAACTTAAGTCAATCACTGAATCATTCTCTGTAGATACTGCAAACATGGTTGAAACTAATGTTATCCTGAAATCAGCCGCAAATCCTCTCTCTTCGTTTAATCTCACTACATCTGCTGCTATTTCTGATTTTATCACGAAGTCTAACTCCACTTCCTGCCAGATTGACCCTATACCTACTGTTTTGTTGAAGTCATGCCTACGGGAGGTAGTACCAGTCATAACGCACATGATAAATTGTAGTTTGGTCTCTGCCATTGTTCCAGTAGACCTAAAAACGGCTGCTGTGACCCCCATACTTAAACAGCCATTGACCACCACGACCTAAACAACTACAGACCCATCTCAAACTTACCATTTCTAAGTAAAATCCTTGAAAAGGTTGTTGCTGCAAAATTAAGATCTTTTTCAAATGCAAATTACCTTTTTGAACGCTTTCAGTCAGGTTTTCGTCCTTTACATAGCACTGAAACGGCACTCCTTCATGTGGTCAATGACATACTGCAATGTATGGACTCAGGATCAAAATGCATCTTAATTCTTCTTGATTTAAGCTCTGCTTTTGACACAGTCTCACATAAGCCAGCAGCCATATCACCCTGTAGCCCAAGACAGCTTGCCCACTGAAGCTAAGCAGGGCTGAACCTGGTCAGTACTTGGATGGGAGACCACCTGGGAAAACCAGGTTGCTGCTGGTAGTGGTGTTAGTGAGACCATCAGGGGGTGCTCACCCTGTGATCTGTGTGGGTCCTAACACCCCAGTATAGTTATGGGGACACTATACTGTCAAAAAGCACCGTCTTTCGGATGAGACGTTAAACCGAGGTCCTGACTCTCTGTGGTCATTAAAAATCCCAGGATGTCCTTCGAAAAAGAGTAGGGGTGTGCCCTGGCATCCTGGCCAAACTTCCCCATTGGCCTGCTAATCATCCCTCATACTAATTGGCTATATCACTCTATCTCCTCTCCACTAATTAGCTGGTGTGTGGTGAGCGTTCTGGTACAATATGGCTGCCGTCGCATCATCCAGGTGGATGCTGCACATTGGTGGTGGTTGAGGAGATTCCCCCGTTCATATGTAAAGCGCTTTGAGTACTGAGAAAAGCGCTATATAAATGTAAGGAATTATTATAAGCTTGTTATTTCACGTCTCTCTGACATTGGTATCTCTGGCTCAGCTCTGTCCTGGTTTATCTCGTACATACAGGGGTTTAAATCTGACATAGCTCCAGTTTCACAGGGTGTTCTCCAGGGTTCGGTCCTTGGACCACTGCTGTTTATCATATACATTTATCCACTCGGTTACATACTACGCAAGCATGGACTTCAATTCCATTGCTATGTTGATGATATCCAAATTTATCTAACTATCAATCCCTATCACTCACATCTTCCTGACTCACTTACTTCCTGTATTAGGGACATCAAGCACTGGCTGTCTTTGAACTTCCTCAAATTAAATAACAACAAGACTGAAATATTGCTGATTGACTCTGATAAATCAGTATTAGGTTGGATTTGTCCTTTAAAGTTGACGATGTTCATGTGAAGCCATCCAACTCTGTACGTAACCTTGGTGTCTTATTTGACTCATCTCTCTCTTTTGCCTCTCACATCTCTGCTGTTGTTAAAACATCTTCGATCTTCTTTAACTCAAACTGATACTGAAATCCTTATTCATGCCTTAATCACATCACGCCTGGATTACTGTAATGCTCTATTCACTGGTCTCCACAAAAAAAGTATTGCAAGGTTAAAATACGTTCAAAACTCAGCAGCTAGGGTTCTCACGTCCACCAAGCGCTCAGACCACATAACTCCTTTACTATGTGATCTTCATTGGTTACCGGTCGCTTCACGTATACAGTTTAAGATACTACTACTTACATTTAAGGCATTAAATGGTCTTGCACCATCTTATCTTGCTGATTTACTCCACAACTACTCTCCTTCTGTCAGGGACAGAAGATGACGGGGACAGTGGCGCTACTCCTCCAGGGCCAGTTTGATGGCTAGTAACTCTTTTGATGGATAGTAATTCTTCTCCGCCGGGCTGAACTTGTAGGAGTAGTATGCACAAGGATGAGGACGAGCCGGGTTCCCATGCTGCTGGGATAAGAAAGCTCCGACACCTGTCGAGGACACATCCACTTCCACAGTAAAAGGCTTTTTTGGATCTGGATGAACTAGAACGGGAGCCTGGCAGAAAGCTTTCTTCAGTGTGTTAAATGCTGTGTCTGCTTCATCACACACGAGGACATCAGAAATTAACTTTTTGGGTTTACCTTTTAGAGTTGATGTCAGTGGAGATGCAATTACACTGAAGTTGTTGATGAATCTACGATAAAAATTAGCAAAACCCAGAAATCTCTGAAGCTCCTTCACTAAGTTGGGCTTGGGCCAGTTCTGGATCGTCTTGACCTTCCCCTCGTCCATACTCACGCCGTGACTGGAAACTTGGTAGCCTAGGAACTTAATGGTGGTTTTGTGAAATTCACATTTCTCAGCTTTAACGAATAAGTTGTGTCGACGTAATCTTTGCAACACTTCTTTAACATACTGAACATGGGTGACATGGTCACTTGAATAGATTAATATATCATCAATGTAGACTATCACAAAGCGATTAAGCAGATCTCTAAAAATAGTGTGCATGAAATTCTGGAATACGGACGGCGTGTTTACTAGGCCATATGGCATCACCAAATATTCCCAGTGACCAGTAGGGGAAGACAAAAGCTGTCTTCCATTCCTCACCTTCATGTATTCGGATCAGATTATAAGCACTGCATAAATCAAGCTTTGTAAATACCTTTGCACCGTGAAGCTGTTCCAATGCCGCTGGTACGAGGGGAAGTGGATAGCGAAATTTTCGGGTGATGGCGTTTAATCCTCTGTAATAAATACTTCAGTGTCGAAGTCCTCCATCCTTTTTAGCCACAAAGAAGAATGGTGAAGCAGCAGGAGAGGTTGATGGTCGAATGTAACCTTGCTCTAAGGCTTCGGTGATGTACTTCTCCATTGTTTCCTGTTCTGGGATGGTGAGTGAATACATTTTACCGTTAAGCAGAAGTTCACCCAGGAGGAGGTCAATTGCACAGTCCCATGGCCGATGAGGTGGTAGTTTGAAGGCTCTCTTGGGACAGAAGACGTCGTGATATACCTTATACTTTGGAGGAATAGAAATAGAGATATTACCCTGGGGGCTTTCTGTTGTAGTGCTGCATACCTTTAATTTTAGAGGAGGATGATGAGGTTCTGGCATCTCTGGAAAACATTGTGGAAAGCAGTGGTCACTCCATCGTTTACTCTCTCCCGTGTCCCAAGAGAGCTCTGGATGATGTTCGATTTACCATGGTCTCCCTAAAATCACGTCTGCGGTGGAGTTCTCCAGGACCAGTAGTTTGATCCTTTCCTGATGTAGGATGCCCACTGTCAGAGTGATTTCAATGGTGCGATGCTGGATTGATGAACGATTCAAAGGCTTTCCGGTAACAGATTGAACCTTTAGATTTTGTGGAATGCGTTCTTTCGGGATGTTGAGTTGCTGGCAGAGCTGGGCGGAGATGAAATTCCCGGCTGACCCAGAGTTGAGGAGGGCAGACACTGTAATTACAAGTTTTGAGATGATAATTTAACCTTTGTACTCAAGGGGGTATATATGTGTTTCTCAGGTTGGACCGTACTCACCAAAGCTCTGGGTGGACGGATGGGGCATTCGGAGATGACATGCCCTTTGCTGGCACAGTATAAACACAGACCCTGGGTCAGCTGTTGTTGTCACTCTGACAGTGGGATCCGTGTTGAGTGCAGCTGCATGGGTTCTGGTCCTGGAGAGGGCAGCTCTGGTGGGCGACATGGTCCAAAAGTGGAAAGATGACATGCTAGCATCCAATTTAGCTCTGGGAAAATTTAGAATGGAACAGTTTATTGAGATGAATATTAAATGATAAATCAATGGCAGATGAAATAGCTTGTTGAGAGTCCAAACAGGAAGCACAGACACACACTCTGGCTCTGGAGATTCCACAGATGAAGATGGAGGTCAAATAGATCTGAATAATAAACAGAGAGTCAGGTTTGTCCACAATAGCTCACATGTAATGTTCGCTGAGACGAGACCGGACAAGGAGTGTGTGTCTGTGACTGCCTTATATTGAGTGGTTGATGATGAGATGACAGGTGCAGTGAATCAATAGTCCGGTGAGTGTGATTGGCGATAATGAGTGATGTGTGTGGAAGGACCTGGTGTATCCGTGACACCTGCAAGATCCCTCAGATCAGCTGAACAGGGTCTTCTGTCTGTCCCTCGTTACCGGTTGTCCACTGCAGGTGACCAGTCTTTCAGGATAGCTGCCCCCAAACTGTGGAACTCATTACCGTTGACATTACTTAAACAGTCATTTCTGTCATCTTTCAAGACTCCGCTGAAAACACACCTCTTTAGCCTACATTTCGGACAAACTCTGTTTTATTGTGAACTTTATGTATCTTGTGTTGAAATATATGACTATTTTGGAAGTTGTTAATTTTGATGTACTGTTATGTAAAGCTACCTTGAGCTTTGGAAAGGTGCTATATAAATAAAACTTCTTCTAATGATAATGCATGCTTGTACAAAGTCAAACAACATATTATAATGTTTGTCTTCAATCAGTAAATTTAAACAAAAGAGATGGGGGCTTTATAATATAATAAGGGTCCATATATCACAGTGATAAAAGACATACATGTATTTTTACTTTAACATGAACTAATGTTGAGTTAAGGCATATACTAATCATAAACTAATGAAGAATCATTAACTACAAAATGACAAGTTTTTCATTGTTAATGCATTCATTTACAATAAATTAATTTGAATTCATGTTGTAGTTAAGTAAGTTCAGTAAGTTACATGTCTTAACTTAGCATTAGTTAATATTTACTTAAAGTAAGAATTCATTCAGGTAAACGTTCAATGTTTCCAATGATGAGCAGTTAATCCACTAGACCCAGAGATAATTCCTGAGGCATGTTTAAAGAGTTTTGTATTTCATCAAGAAAGTGCTGATTCACAAAGATTTTATATTTAAGAAAATCTGAGCATCATTCAAAATAACTGTTAACATGTTTGTCAACTAAACATGTTTTGTTAACGTTATAAACTTTATAAAAATATACATATTTTTTTATTAATGATCAAGGATAATGAACAATGCACAGTATGAAAACTTATATTATATTATATTATAAAAGTATATTAAGTGCGAGCAGAGGATCAATCAAACTTGGGTTGGAATGACGTAGTGCATCCAATGCATCTTGGAAATCGTAGTCAGTTTACATCTACAGTAGTAACAACGCCAAAGAAAAGGAATACATTTCCCAGAATGCACCTGCACCCACTAATCTGCCCCCACCCTTCAGGCGCGTCCGCTCGACCTATGGGCTTGGGTTACTGGACTCGGTCTTTGTTTGCTTGCTCATCAACAGAAAGGTAAGTTTGATTTAATTCATTTGTCTGCATCGCGCTGAATGGTTGCCTATTTGTTCATATTATGTTATTTACTGTGATTCATTTTTGTCTTTATGCTAGAACTGTTTGAATTTAAAGCACAAACAGTAAAGCATTAAGGGTATACGTGGTACACAGCGGTAAACATGAGGGTTAAAATACACGAAGTAACATTCAAACCAGGCTGTTAAAATAATCAATTTTATTTTTAACATTTTAAAAACAAAACTTTAAAGAAGCCAAGATGAGTCGTTCTTTGCTTAAAACAAAACAACATTAACTTGTGTTGGAAATGTTGGCAGCTAACAAGTGGCAGACAATCTTTTGTTGTTTAAAAGCTCATTGCTTTAGTTCTGGTAGATGCTGCTTATTTTGCATTTAACTATCCATGTTTGTGTTTACAGAGGTCATGTACCATGTGATGCTGAAGAGATTTCTGGGTAAAGATGATGTAAGTTTAATCATTCAATGTTAAAATCAAACAGGTTAAATATTAAACAGATGTGTTGTGATTTTTTATTCTGTGTTTGACTAAGAAATACAATGAAGTAACAGTGAAAGCTAAAACATCATACTGATCCAGACACTGAAGAAATTGACAAAATTATGTAAGTTTTATAATTAAGGGTGTATTCACACCTGCCTTGTTTGGTTCGATTGAATCGAACTCAAGTTCATTTCCCCCCTTAGTGCGGACTATTTGGGCAGGTGTGAAAACAGCAATCGAAACTCTGGTGCGGACCAAACAACTGGACCTTAATGTGAAAACAATTGAAGTAATGTTATAGAAAGATATATATACATATTCTTTATGTCACAACTTACGCAGATCAACTTGTTATCAAACATCTTTGATGTATTCAGAATGTATTCATAATGCAAAATACACAGTCATATAGCACTTCTTACTTCTTGCATTTGAAGCTGAGGCCATAGTTGAAGAATCAGGTAGTCTCCATCCTGTTATTTTTTCGTTGTGTGTTACCTCACCTGGACAAATACAGTTAATTATATGGTAGTGTAAAAAATTAACAGTAAATCACTTCACAGTGTAATACTGCATTAGTTATGAAATCAGCTGGCTGTGTAACAGATGGCTGGATAGATGCAAGACACATGCACTAGTGATGGGTCGTTCGCGAACGAGCGGCTCTAAGAGCTGATTCTTTGTACCGAACGAGCAGAGCCGAATCTTCAGACGCAGGCAGGGGAGCCGGCTCTTCTAAGGGAGCCGAGCCAGAAGAGCCGAATCTATGAAAAGAGCCGGACTGCCATCACTAAAATGTAGATCCGGAGCTTGAGCCGAATCAATGGAAAGAGCCGGACTGCCCATCACTTACATGCTCAGTCACCGAACATCCATTTATTTCTTATTCATTTACTTTCGATACATCACACTCTATAGATCTTACTGAACTGGTGTGCCCTCTAGTGTCATGGAGGTTCCACTACATCCCCTCCTTTTAGTCTAAACACCTATACAACTATACATATAGTTGCATTTTTTTTCTATCTTTAGCTAGAACAACAATTTCACACATATAACATTGAACTTTGTTTTCCTAAGCTGGAAGCCAGGGTAGACTGCCTGGACATTCCTGACACCGCTGACGGGATTATTCTGCCCTTTTCTTGACAGCAGGTCTTTCCTATTCTAATTTTGAATTATAAATCCAGTCTTTCTGGTGGACGGGAAATCCTACCCGACCTTGTAACTGTTCCCTGGACATCTTGATGAGTTGGTCCTGGAAGAACTGGAAGATGAGCGCTGTTTCTTCTTAAAGTTCCCATCTCAGTTTCTACCTGATAGATCTGGGTGTTGATGCTTCACCCTGAACTGTTCCAGTTGTCTTTGAAGTCCTGATCCAGACTTTCTGTCCAGGTATGATGACTGGTAGATCTTTTGCTCTGTGTCTAGACTTGAATGTTTCCTGTTGTTTCTCTTTTAACATCCTGTCTTTTCTTCTGAACACTTTCAGATCTGGCCATTTTGGTGTGAGAGATTTAGGTGGAACTGGGACCGTTGATCTTATTCTCCTCCCCATCAGAAGTTCAGCTGGCGAGATTCCATGAGCTAATGGAGTCGATCTGTAGGCCAAAAGAGCTCTCTGAGGGTCTTGGTTCTTTTTTAGCAGCTGTTTCACAGTTCGCACCGCCCTCTCTGCCTCACCATTACTTTCAGGGTAACGTGGACTACTTATGTTCAAATGTTCAAAATCGTAGTCTTGAGCAAAATCACATGATGCAAACTGTGGACCATTATCCGTCACCAGTGTTTCGGGAATTCCAAACCGGGCAAAAATGACTTTCAGCCTTTCCACTGTTGTTGCTGTTATGAGTTTTGGTAAGTTTGCAACCTCAATGTATCTCGAGAAGTAATCAATCACGACCAGATAATGGCCTCCTTCCCATTGAAAGATATCTGCAGCCACTCGTTGCCAGGGTCTCGCTGGTAGCGGTGTCGGCATCAACTGATCTGTTTTCTGCTGCGAATGCTAACAGCAGATGTCACATCTCTCCACCAACTTCCTTACGTCTCTTATTACACCAGGCCACCATATAGATCGCTGTGCTCTTGCAATGCATTTCGTCATTCCTTGGTGACCGTGATGAATTCTCTCTAGCATCTCAGCCCGCATGGGTTTTGGAATCACAAGCCGTTCACTTTTTAGTAGAATCCCATCGGTGACATGGATATCCACTCTATGAGACCAATATGCCATGAGATGCTCCGACACTGACTTCTGATATGCTGGCCAGCCTTTTAATGTTATAAGGTATGGAGACAATTTAATGCCGTATAGTTTTGCACAAAAATAAAATTTTGCAAAAAATAAAAAAGAATTAAGCAATCAAAAAAAATTTTCATGAACAAAAATAAATGTTTTGCAAACAAAAATAAAGAATTGCAAAGGAATGATAAAGTATTGAGCAGAAAAAATAAGATTTGCAAGCAAAAATAATAAATTGCAAAATAAAATAAAGTTGTGCAAAAATAAAAATATAATCAATTACAAAAATCAATGACAGCTGTAATCCTATTTTATCTTTGTCACACATTTTTTAATGCTCAAACATACTAAATCATTTGCAAAGCTAATTTTATTCTGCGTTTAAGTCAAGCATGCGCTCACGATACCGGTTTTTCTTTGCGCTGCACTTTTCTGCGTGGTTCTCTTTGTAGCACTGTTTTGACGTGGGGGTGGTGCCAAGGTATTGGGGGCGTATACAACTCGCCCGCTTGTGTTACGTCATCAGCTTGAGTCGCAGACTGTGGTGGTGAAGCTGAATCAGGAAGCACGGACATGCGGCTGGATCTACGGTATGTGTAAATGATTGTTTTCTTCGCTAGTATTAATATGGCGTTTAGTTAACTAAATGTGTATTAAGACGTTCACTCAATTAAAGAAGTTAGAGACTAATTAATGTGGTGATTATATTATCAGTACACTTGCACGCTACTATATGCAGACAAGATCAGTAGAAATACTTCTGTACTTTACTATGACAAACCAAGGCGTTGTTAAGCATTTGTATTACTGTAGTAGTATTACAAAAATGATGGTTAAACTATGGTTATTGTAGTGGGACCATGATACATTTGTGGTTACTATGGTTTTTAAAATACCACAGTTAAACTATAATTGCTGTAGGGTTGTTTGTTATTGTCATTACATTATGTTTTGACATTATGAGTCCTTTGTTATTGTCACATTAGTTTGTTAAATAAAATGTGGTGATGAATTAGGACATGTTGCATGTTGGTCATTGTTTCTGAGTTTGTAACAGCATGTTTACTCTGTCTCTCACAGGCAGAGGACACACTTAAGTGTCTTAATACTGTAGGAAAGATTGCTTATGGCTTAGTTGTGTAACCTTTTCATGTGCATATGAAATATCTAATAATAATTCTGTTGTTTTGTGTGTTCCAGGTGTTGTGAACTGGAAGAAATTAAACATTCAAGCCATCTGACACAGATTATCCTCTTTGAAAGTCTACATACATTGAAATAAAGTTTATTTGACTCCATTTTCATTGTTTTTATGTCAGCTTTTTTATAATTGTAAAGTAATTTCTTCCATATTATGAAACATAAGCTTTACCAAAATGTTCAGATAACTTTGTGAAAAGCCTCTTTAGTTTACCAGGGAGAGAAATACCAATCTCATGCAACTGTCATTTTCAAACATGTAAAGTTATGTTCTCACAATGATTAACTTTTACATTAAGGTAACAATTACTTTAGCCTTCCACTAATATCAGTTTAAAATGAAAGATTTTATAGCATTAACCATACATCAAGAATAAAACAGAAGACATAACAAGTGAAATGACCATACAGTGCAGTGTGCCAGTGAGGTAGGGTGATGGGTCACTGCAAATTGCGTGTATCCAATGGTGGGACAGTGTCCTTATGAGAAATTACCATTTCTGCTTCATTCATATGGTGCCAAATACTACAAAATCACAGAAAATACAACCTGGCAGACTATCTTTACACCGTTAAGAGATGAATCTTTATCAAATACAGACTATAAACAAAAATAGACAAAGGTGGACACAGACAAACATGGCTCGTGAAAGAAGAACGTTCATTGTGACAGTGGCGAGGTCAAAAGTCACACAATTTCGTATAAACTTTCAAAGAGGATAATCTGTGTCAGATAAGCCTTGGATGTTTAATTTCTTCCAGTTCACAACACATGGAACACACAAAACAACAGAATTATAAGATATTTTATATGCACATGAAAAGGTTACACAAGTCAGCCATAAGCAATCTTTCCTACAGTATTAAGACAATTACACTTAAGTGTGTCCCCTGCCTGTGAGCAAACCTGCTGTTACAAACTCAGAAACAATGAACACAACATGCACAGTGTGTTTTGCTAAATTCATCACCACATTTTATTTAACAAATTAATGTGACAATAACAAAAGACTTATAACGATTCGTCACGACCCTACAGCAATTATAGTTGTTTAACTATGGTATTTTAAACCATAGTAACCACGAATTTATCATGGCCCCACTACAATT
Organism: Paramisgurnus dabryanus; assembly: GCF_030506205.2. Classification (NCBI taxonomy): domain Eukaryota; kingdom Metazoa; phylum Chordata; class Actinopteri; order Cypriniformes; family Cobitidae; genus Paramisgurnus; species Paramisgurnus dabryanus. Next base: position 28,843,448 of record NC_133357.1, on the reverse strand, counting down.
TAACCATCATTTTTGTAATACTACTACAGTAATACAAATGCTAAACAAAGCCTTGGTTTATCATAGTAAAGTACAGAAGTATTTCTACTGAACTTGTCTGCATATAGTAGAGTGCAAGTGTACTGATAATATAATCACCGCATTAATTAGTCTCTAACTTCTTTAACTTGAGTAAACGTCTTAATACACATTTAGTTAACTAAACGCCATATTAATACTAGCGAACTAAAAGAAAACAATCATTTACACATAGAGTAGATCCAGCCGCATGTCCGTGCTTCCTGATTCAGCTTCACCACAGTCTGCGAAGCAAGCTGATGACGTAACACACGCGGGCGAGTTGAATACGCCCCCAATCCCTTGGCTCCACCCCCACGTCAAAACAGTGCCACAAAGAGAACCGCGCAGAAAAGTGCAGCGCAAAGGAAAACTAGTATCGTGAGCGCACGCTTGACTGAAACGCAGAATAAAATGAGCTTTGCAAATGATTTAGTATGTTTGAGCATTAAAAAATGTGTGACAAAGATAAAATAGGATTACAGCTATCATTGATTTTTGTAATTGATTATATTTTTATTTTTGCACAACTTTATTTTATTTTGCAATTTATTATTTTTGCTTGCAAATCTTATTTTTTCTGCTCAATACTTTATCATTCCTTTGCAATTCTTTATTTTTGTTTGCAAAACATTTATTTTGTTCACAAAACATTTTTTTCATTGCTTAATTCTTTTTTATTCTTTGCAAAACTTTATTTTTGTGCAAAACTATACAGCATTAAATTGTCTCCATAGTAAGGGGGTACACAATATATTCCCCATGGCCGAAGGATTGTAGCGCGTTCGGTCTTTTCCGGCGCTTTGCAGATGACGTTTTGGCGTTACGTAATTTAGGTATATTTTTCTCTTATCTGACTCCAAAGACAAAGATTTAGTTTATATTATATTACAAATCGGATTGATTATTACTTTTTAAACTTACAGAATTTAGATGGATGTTTGTTTATTTATTTTGATAAAGCTCTGGTATTACACTCGTTCATTCGGTTCTCACAGTCGCACATGATCCTAGTACGGGCCTCATAATTAATATACTGGTCAACGGTCATAAGCGAATCAGTATTGGTCGCTGCCAGAAGTTGGACTATACGCTAAAGCGGCCGCTCTCTGCGTGCTCAACTTTAAACATACTTTATTTAGTCCCCTTAGAGGTGACACTTAATTATTACAATAATTATTTCTAGTCAAAGTTAATGAATAGAATAATATTGAAATAAACAGAGGTTGAGGCTGACCCTATTTAGAGTAATCAGAAATGTTACTCTAAACGGAAACACAGCCTCCACGCTTCTAAGTACACTTAAACTAACGCCAATTTGCTAGTCGTATCTCTCAAATCCTCAGCTGATGTATTATTCACTATCTAACTGGGATTGGGCCGATCCTAGCCTGATTTCAGTCCTTACGGTAACTACGGATACAACGATATTACTTGCAGTATCAACATTTACAGAGCAACACAGAATAAAATCAAACATAACAATTTATTAACCAGGTAGGAAGAACATAATTCAAAAGCCAATTTACATTCCAATTCGAAAACGAAGAAACAAATATAATCAAATGAGAGTAATGCATACCTGGCAGATAATGAATATCTGGTTACAGATTTCTAAAAGTAAAATGAAATACATGATGTTGTATCAAAGATACAGCATCATGGGGGTGAGTTTCTATGAACAGAAAGACCCACTGAACCATTTTACATCATTCCCTTAAATATCCAGAGAGACAAAGCATATAGGAATTTGGTACTGATTGGTTGGTGTAAAACTCAGGGGTGTTGGCTAATGTACATACAGTGTGTGATTGGTCAACATGTCTAAGGTAAGAGTTGTCTCCCAATGTTAGGTTAAATTTACTTATTTATTGTCACAGATTAACATTGAATCCTGTTGTCATATTAATAAACCCAAATGTACCACTTGCATTAAAACACTTCATATAACACCAAACAAGACCAGTTTCAGATTCTTTGTGCATGTAGAATGTAGCATTCCATATACAGTTTCCTTTTAGAACATGAGGAGAGGGGGATGAGAAAGTGTGGTAGGGTGTGTGACTCTTCTGTCTCACCCCATGGGGTAACTGTCTTGGGGGGTAGATGTGAATTCTTTGAGAAAGGTTTCAGATGAAAATTCAACAGGAATTAGGAAGCATTTCCCTGTGGATTCAGCCATTTGCTGCTGGCTTTAGAAATACCTTTTGTCAGGGTTTGGCACCACCTTACAATGTATACCGTCTCAACTGTTGGCATATTAGATCTTCGTCCTGCTTTTCCTGAATCTGTTTCAGTTTTGTTTTTGTCGTAGGGATTTGTTGAACTATGAGATCCACAAAAACATTGCACTCATCCTCCAGTGTGTCGCTTTCTGTAGATTTTTCCGGCCCAGCTGGTGCTCGTGACAACATGTCTGCAGCGACCAGTTGTTTTCCAGGGACATGCATGATGTTGTACCTGAATCTGAGCAGCCTCAGTCTGAACCGCAGAATTCTTGGAGGTAAGTCATCAATTGGTCTGTTTCCTAACAGAGATATTAGAGGTTTGTGGTCAGTCTCTATCATAAATTCCAATCCCAGCAGGTATGCACTGAGCCGCTCACATGCCCATGTTACGCCAGAGCCTCTTTTTCAATTTGTGCATATCCTGTTTCTGTGGTTGTCAGACTTCGAGAGATTTACACAACAGGCCTCCACTCACAGCTTTTCTGTTTCTGCATGAGCACCCCACCAAGACCGTACGATGAAGCATCGGCTGAAACCACAGTCTCGTTGTTTGGACTATACCGTGCCAGTTTAGCTGGTGAGCTGAGTTCTGTCTGAGTTATGCGCATCCCATATCCAGGTGCTGTCATTCTTTAACAGGTCTCTCAGTGGTTTTGTGAGAGTCGGCAGATGAGGTGAAAACTTCCCGACATAATTAACCATCCCAATGAAACGTCTGACTCCTTCCACATTCTGGGGCTCAGGCATGTTGACAATAGCTTTAATCTTGTCCTGGTCCGCTTTGATCCCTTGGGGGCTAACAGTATGTCCTAGAAACTTTACTCTATCAACTGCGAACACACACTTGTTGTTCAACATCAGTCCTGCTTTTTCAAACTTTCTCAGCACCTCACACAGTCTCTTACTGTGTTCGTTCTCATCTGCATGGCAAAGAGTTCCAGTCGTCCCTGCGACGATCTGTGCGATCCTGAGCTGGAAGTGCTCCGGGGCCGAAGATATCCTGGAAGGAAGATGCCGGAAACAATATCTCCCTAAGGGTGTAATAAATGTTGTTAACTGCTCTGAGTCTTCGTTTAAGGGTATCTGCCAGAACCCAGATGTGGCATCTAATTTTGAAAACACAGCTGCTCCCTCTAGCTGCGCTAAAGTCTCATCCACAGCTGGCAGTATGTGTCTTTCTCTGCACACGTTTTTGTTCAGCCTTGTAAAATCCACGCAAATCCTGATATTGCCGTTCGGTTTTGGTACGACTGCCATTCCTGCGAACCATGGGGTAGGCTCTTAGATTCGTCAAATGACTCCCATCTCTTCCATTCTGTGGAGTTCCATTTTCACTCGCTCCATAAGCGGCAGTGGTACTCGTCGTGGGGCTGATGCAAATGGAACAGCTCCATCTGACAGTTTGATCTTGTAGCTGCCCTCCAATTTCCCGAGACCCGAGAAGACTTTAGTGAACATTGCTTTGTACTGCTCTCCAGGTTCGTGTATGTTGGCTACCTGCTGTAGTAACTGTAAACCTTGGACTGCAGGTAATCCAAATAATGGCATCACTAAATCCATTACAACGTAAATATCCTGCTGAATCTTCTTTTTGTCCTTTTGCACTGAATTTACCCATTACCTTCAAAGGAGTATTGTTAGGGCCTAAGATCATCTTTTTAGAATCTTTGAGTTTCCCTTGCTTTTCAGCTGAATACATAGACACTGGAATCGCTGTGACTGCAGCGCCTGTATCAATTTTGAAGGTGATTTGTTCTTTATTCTCCAGGATTTCCTGTTGCCACATATTTTTAGGGCCCGAGCACACCGGGGTGTGAGGACCCTATTGTTCTTCAAGGAGTTATTAGGGCCCGAGCACCGAGGAGCAGGCCAGAATGGCCTGCACCGTAGGTGTGAAGCCCTATTGTTTTTGCTCGGATTATTATTTTTATTATTTTTTTTTTTTTTTTTTTTTTTTTTTTTTTTAACACTTTTGGACTTTTTGGGTGCCTTAACATACTCGAAAACTCTTGAAAATTGGCACAGACGTCAGAGTCGTCCGTCATCGCAGAAATCCAAAGGCTGGAACACGGGCGTGGCACGGGGGCTCTATAGCGCCCCCTGTAATGCAAAAAAAAACATTGATGCACAGATCGGGCAAAAATGTACGCACATGTACGAGAGTTGGTACGCATATAGATCTCATCGACCCGAACAACTTTCGCCCTCTAACATTTAAGCTCCGCCCAACAGGAAGTCGGCTATTTTGGATTGTTTAAAAAATGCATTCGTTGAACTTTTAAAACTCCTCCTAGTGGATTCATGGGATTGACACCAAACGTGGTGATCATGATGTCGAGACATTGTACTTGCTAAATTGCGAAGGGATTTTTGATATCTAGAACGGTTTTGCCATGGCGAGGCGACGAATTTATGGCGAATTTAGAGAAACAGGAAGTGTCTAATTTCTAAGGCAAAAAATATCTTATTGTGATGCCAAGCGGGGTGTTTGTTCGTCTGAAGATTCCGATCGCATCGATGTGCCTATTGTGACTCCCGGGTATAGCGCCACCACCAGGCGCCAGGAAGTGTGTCAGTCACAAAGTTGGATTTTTTTTGACAGTTCCATGTTATGTTCTTTTAAATACTCCTTCTAGAAAAATCATGCAATTGACACCAAAAGTGGTGAACATGAAGCCGAGAGATTGTAGATGATAAATTGCGAAGGGATTTTTGATATCTCAAACGCTGTTCCCATGGCAACGCGTCAAACTTTACTTTCATTTTAAAGGCATTTTTAAGCCTTTCAGTTGACGCCGATGTTCCTTTTGTTACGAAGTAACAAATGTCCCTACTCAAAGAGAACAGAAGAAACATTCATAACAGGTAACAGGGGTCCAAACAAGACCCCTGGAGTCCCCACTCTCACCCCCAAGGCTTCAAATCACAAGATACTTTAAAGTATATAAAGAAAGTTTATTAAACATAAGATAATAAGGAGCATATACATTTCAGGAGGGGGAAAAGCCAAAACAAATAACAAAACAAACCTAACTAAATTAAGAATTCTAACCTAGAATTCAGATAATAAACAAAATATACAAAATCTTACCTCCCTACTTACTACAAACAGGAGAAAACTGATAATAAATAAAAGAGGCACCCACCTCCCTACTATACTCCAAATAATTAGAAGTTAGGATAAACATAAAAGTTCAACATAATAAATCAACTTAGAAGGAATGGTTAACAACAGTTTACAACAGCAGAGCTGCCAGTAAAGAGAGCCATGAGAGCGGGGAGCTCCAGATCCATGCTCCAGGAGACTTAAATAGACAATTGCAGCAATCACTCCCGTCTCCAATCAGGTCACTCGTTATCAGCTCCACCTGCGAGTCGTGATAGTTAGAGTGTACGAAGAGAGAGAGAGAAACACAAAGGAAAACTAGACCAACACAACCAACATGTAAATGCATTCCCACGTAACACCTCCCCACAAAAAAAAATGCTAACAGGAAGTTTGCATTACCTACACTGCACCACTGCATATATCCTACACTTCAGCACCATAAACGCGGGACAGCGCATCCGCAACAGTATTTTGCGATCCTTTTTTATGTCGGATATCCAAGTCAAACTCTTGAACGATCAATGCCCAGCGCATTAAGCGTTGATTTGAATTCGACATCCGGGCCAAGAACACAAGTGGGTTGTGGTCCGTATAAACAACAACTGGAAACGAACTTCCACCCAAATACACCTCGAAATGTTGTAACGCTAATAACAACGCAAGAGCCTCTTTTTCGATGGTACTATATCTGCGTTGACATAGCGTAAATTTTTTCGAGAAGTAACATACTGGGTGATCAACATCAAACTCACTCTCTTGAAGTAAAACCGCACCAGCGCCAGTAGCAGAGGCATCCACTTCCAGCTTAAAAGAGCGCGTAAACTCTGGCGCTGCCAAAACAGGAGCGTTACACAGTAAATCCTTAGCTGCACGAAAAGCTTCCTCACAAGCAGGAGACCACACAAATACTCGAGCTGTGCTGAGGAGATCGGTTAAGGGTGATACAATGCTGGCAAAGTTACGACAGAAGCCTCTGTAATAACCTGCCATCCCCAAAAATCGACGCAGTTCTCTTTTATTCACAGGTACTGGAAACTTCATAACAGATGCAATCTTTGCGTCAACCGGGCAAACCTGTCCCTGACCAACTCTTTTCCCCAAGTAGACCACTGTTGCCTTGGCGAATTCACATTTAGCTAGGTTCAAAGTCAGAGACGCATCACACAAACGTGAAAACACTTCACGTAGGGAATTTAAATGTTCTTCCCAGCTAGAAGAATATATTACAATATCGTCTAGATAAGCCTCACATTTCTGTACTCCACTTAATACGATACGCATCAAACGTTGGAAAGTAGATGGAGCATTTCGCATTCCAAACGCCATAACAGAGTACTGCATAAAATCATCAGGGGTCACGAATGCTGAAATCTCTGAGGCCCTAGAAGTAAGAGGAACTTGCCAGTACCCCTTCAGAAGATCCAATTTTGTAACAAATTTTGCAGGACCAACCCGATCTATGCAATCTTCCATTCGTGGAAGTGGGAACGAGTCAGGTTTAGTTACTGCGTTGACTTTGCGATAGTCAGTGCAGAACCGAACCGATGAATCAGCCTTGGGGACCAACAAACAAGGCGAACTCCACGCACTCAAACTGGGTCTCGCAAAGTTATTCTCACGTAAATACTCGACCTCTGCTTTCATTAGCTCACGCTTCCTTGGATTCAGCCGAAAGGGGTGCTGTCTTATTGGCTGCGCATTTCCGACATCAATATCATGCTGAAGTACTGTAGTCTGTGATGGAATGTCACCAAATAGTGAACGATGGTTTTCCATTAACTCAACGATATCTTTCTTTTGATTCGGAGCTAAATAACTTAAGTGAGATTCCAACTTATTCAGTATTACAGAGTTCGACAGATGACCACAAGGTACAGAAAAATCCTGTTCCATCCCATCTACAGGTGACTCAACGATGACACTCGGCTTAACAATGGCAGACTCGTCTTGCACATAAGACTTTAACATGTTAATATGAACCATTCGCGACTTCCTCCGACGATCAGGCGTGCAAATCAGATAATTCATGGCACTTAACTTTTTCGTCACCTTATAAGGCCCTGAAAATCTTGGTTGCAGAGCAGACCCTGGCACTGCCATTAATAGCAACACAGATTCACCAGGATGAAAAGAACGAGCGACAGTTTTACGGTCATAATGCTCCTTCATCTCGTTCTGCGACTCAGACAAATTTTTTTTTCGCAAGGTCACAAGTCCTACGAAGACGTTCACGAATAGAATGGACATACTCCGATACGGGAACAAGCGGGGTGTCATTACTAACAAGTTGCTCGCGTAGTAATTTTAAAGGACCCCGAACCGTGTGTCCAAAAATGAGCTCCGCAGGACTAAACCCCAACGATTCTTGAACTGTTTCCCTTATCGCAAATAAAAGCAAAGGGAGATCATCAGCCCAGTCGTTAACGGCTTCCACACAGTGCGCCCTCATCATTGATTTGAGCGTCTGGTGGAATCTTTCTAGAGCTCCCTGGGACTGCGGATGATATGCGCTCGACACTACGTGATTAACGGAAATTCCTTTCAACACTTGTTCAAACACTTTAGATTTAAAATTTGTTCCCTGATCAGTCTGGATCACACGAGGTAACCCAAACGTTGAACAAAATTTAATCAACTCTTTCACAATGGTTTTCGCTTTGATGTTACGCAATGGTATTGCCTCTGGAAAGCGAGTCGCGGCACACATTAAAGTTAGAATATACTGATGACCTGCTTTCGATTTCGGTAGAGGACCAACACAGTCAAGAATGAGTCGCTCGAATGGTTCTCCCATCACTGGAATAGGCTGCAAAGGAGCCGGACAAATTGTTTGGTTTGGTTTACCAGAAATTTGGCATACATGACATGAACGACAATATCTTGACACAGCAGATCTTAAACCAGGCCAATAAAAATACTTAGCCACTCGCATAAAGGTTTTAGTACTGCCTAAATGACCTGACAGTGGGTGGTCATGAGCAAGTTTAAGCACAGCCTTTCGGTAACCAGAAGGTAATACAATCTGATAATCTGGACTTACTCCAGCCTCCTTTGCATTACGAGATAACCACTCACGCATTAAGACCCCTCGGTCCCAGAAATACTGTACCCCATCAGCATTACCTCCTTTCACTTTACCCTCTACGGCCTCAACACAGCGCATTAGAGAAGGGTCAGACTTTTGAGCTTTCCCAAGTTGTTCTCTCCCCATCGTCAGAGAAGGTCCTTGATCAGAAATCTCACTATCGCTAATGCCCACACTAGGATGTACAGATAACCTTAACTCGGAGGGAGAATCTGGAGAAACAAGAAAAGTGTCAGACAGATCAATCACATCCTCATTTTTGCGTGCCTGTGCACGAGTGACAGCACATGCTGAAAATGTTGAAGGAAATCGACTAGCAAGCTCGGCATCACAAACCGGAGTTTTCGCTACAATTGGGTGAGGAAAAACTTTAGCACCCGCCAGGTCATTTCCTAAGATTAGACTTACGCCCTCTACAGGCAGCCTTGAGCGTAACCCCACTTTAACAGGACCTGTAACTAAATCAGAAGTCAAAAACACAGAATGAAGAGGAACTTTAACACAGTTCAATTCAATTCCACGAACCAACACATCAGTACCAGTGTACGTCAAATCTGAGAAGGGTAATACACCTTCCAATATAAACGATTGAGCGGACCCCGTATCCCTCAAAATTGAAATTGACTTCATAACACCACCAAGAGAAACTGACACACTACCTTTACATACAAAGGGAGTAAATGCAGAACTGTCTGAAGTCTCTGTAACACCAGACATTTGCTCAAGAACAATATTAGCTACCCCTTTAGGTTTGACGGCAGCATTCTTTTTCTTCCAAGCATTACAATCAACAATAAGATGATTTGGATCCAAGCAATAAAAGCAAACTCTTTTAGTCTCACCACTTTTGCTTGGGTCCTTCCCCTGCACTGCAGAGCGCATCATTGGTTTCGTTGAGCGAGTGTACATCAAAGGTTTCTCCACACTTGAAAGAAGCATTGGAGTACTATGATTCGGGCTAGAAGCAGAAGAAAATACAGTCTTGTGTGTCAGAATATATTCATCCGCCAACACTGCAGCGGCTGAGAGGGAATTAACCTTTTGCTCATTAAGGTAAATCACTAAATTGTCTGAAAAACAGTTTTTAAAATCCTCCAACAGAATCAGTTCTTGAAGTTGCTCAAATGTAGTCGTTTTAGAAGCGGCACACCACTTTTCTAACAGAGCCCTCTTATCACGTGCAAACTGAACAAAAGTTTGTTTAGCTGATTTAGTATAGTTACGAAATTTCTGTCTATACGCTTCAGGCACAAGTTCGTAAACTCGCAAAACAGCAGCTTTCACCAAATCATAATTTAGAGACTCCTCGATGGGCAAAGCAGAACATACTTCTTGAGCTTTACCTACTAAACTGCATTGTAGCATTAACCCCCACATATCTTTTGGCCAGTTAAGCTTAACAGCAATGCGCTCAAATGCAATGAAATAAGCATCAGCTTCTGACTCACGAAAAGGAGGCACAAGCTTAATGTATTTACTTGGATCAAACAAACTAACAGCAACAGGCTGTGTAGGTAAAGGTATGTCAGATGAAACAGCAGTAAACGCACGCTCCCTTTCCTTTTCCATGTGGACCATCTCTAATTCACGTAGCAGTAAAGTACGATTCTCATGTTCTTGACGTTTTATTTGTAACTCCACTTCTTTTAATCTTAACAAGAGCAAAGTATCTGATTGAGATTTCAAATCAGTTTTAGCAGGCTCTAAAACATCACTCTTTTCAGTTTCGCTATCCATAGCAGCAGAAAAAAAACCTCGCTCCACCAGTTTAGCATAAACTTCAGCTTTAACTACCTGTTTAGATGAAGAGCTTAATACAGAAACATCCAAAATTTCAGCAATCTGTATTAGATCTTTCTTTCTAAATGCCTCAAACTGCTGTATAGTAGGTTTTTCTATGAATGATCTCACATCTTCTAACTCCATTATTAATGATCATTACTGCCTTTCATTTTAAATCAGACAAAAATCAGAGTACACTTTACTCACCAAGACGGCAGTACATGGATTATTAAACTTGTTCGTTCCTCATACAATTTGACAAGCGGACACTTCCACTTGTTAAAAAAAAGAAAAAGAAAAAGACAAAACAATTCATTATTTAACCTCAACACAAAAAAACAAGCGGACGAGCCCCCATTATGTTACGAAGTAACAAATGTCCCTACTCAAAGAGAACAGAAGAAACATTCATAACAGGTAACAGGGGTCCAAACAAGACCCCTGGAGTCCCCACTCTCACCCCCAAGGCTTCAAATCACAAGATACTTTAAAGTATATAAAGAAAGTTTATTAAACATAAGATAATAAGGAGCATATACATTTCAGGAGGGGGAAAAGCCAAAACAAATAACAAAACAAACCTAACTAAATTAAGAATTCTAACCTAGAATTCAGATAATAAACAAAATATACAAAATCTTACCTCCCTACTTACTACAAACAGGAGAAAACTGATAATAAATAAAAGAGGCACCCACCTCCCTACTATACTCCAAATAATTAGAAGTTAGGATAAACATAAAAGTTCAACATAATAAATCAACTTAGAAGGAATGGTTAACAACAGTTTACAACAGCAGAGCTGCCAGTAAAGAGAGCCATGAGAGCGGGGAGCTCCAGATCCATGCTCCAGGAGACTTAAATAGACAATTGCAGCAATCACTCCCGTCTCAATTCAATTCAATTCAATTTTATTTATATAGCGCTTTTCACAATTGTTAATTGTTGCAAAGCAGCTTTACATGAGTAGATGTAGAGGAGAACATTGAAAATCAATACATAGTATAAGAAGTAGAATATAGCGGCTAAGGATAAAAAACCGTGTAAGCGAGCATATTAATAATGTAACGTATACAGTAAAGTGCTAAGTTAAGCCAAAGTTGGCTGACTCTCCCTGGGACTAAAAAACCCCCTAGGAGAAAACCCAATGGGAAAAAATCCTAAAAGGACAAAAAACCCTAGGGAGAGATTAATATTTATATTTATAATATATAGACACGGTAGGGATAGGAAGCGTGTAAGCGGATTAAACTGGTTCAGCCGGTGGCCGTTGGTCGCGCATCGGTTGGGCGTCACGTTGAAGGACAGCCAGTTGATCAGTGGTGCGATGACCTTCACAGCAACAGGAACTGGGTCTGTTTGTCTCATTGTCCTCAGAGTCGAGGACGAGACAGGGAGACAAAAACAGAATTCTATTAGCGTAGGGGCCGTTCGCATGTAATGCAAGTGTCATACATTATAGTGGTTTAATTCAGCTCGGTTCCAGACAGGCTAACTATTGCGGCAAGAGTAAATTACCCGTATGAGGTATGTGAGTGCTTTGTTCTAGACAAAATAACTACTGCGGGAAAAGTACATTTACTGGACATTCTATGTGAATGCTTTGTTAAAGAAGAATGTCTTAAGTTTAGATTTAAATTGATCGACTGTGTCTGATACTCGAACATTATTTGGTAAATCATTCCAGAGCTTAGGGGCTAAGTAGGAAAAGGATCTACCACCTTTAGACACTTTTGATATTCTAGGGATAATTAAGTAACCCGAATTTTGTGATCGCAGTTTACGTGGTGGATTGTATTCTGATAGTAGTTCTTTTATATACGAGGGCGCTAGGCCATTTAAGGCTTTGTAGGTGATTAGTAATATTTTAAATTGTATGCGATATTTAACTGGTAGCCAGTGTAAAGATGCCAGAATTGGACTAATGTGGTCATACTTTTTAGATCGAGTAAGCACTCTTGCGGCGGCGTTTTGAACCAGCTGTAGCTTGTTTACCTGATTTGCATGGCATCCCCCGAGTAACGAGTTACAATAGTCTAATCTAGAGGTCATAAAAGCATGGATAAGCTTTTCTGCATCTGATGCAGACAGCATATGGCGTATTTTTGAGATATTTCTAAGATGGAAAAATGCTGTGCGGCAGACGTTGGAGATATGACTATCGAAAGATAGATTGCTGTCAAACATTACGCCTAAATTCTTAACCGTGGAAGATGGCACCACCGTGCAGCCATCTATGGGCAACTTGTAATCTGACATATTATGTTTGGAGCGATTTGGTTCAATAATAAGTATCTCTGTCTTATTGGAGTTTAGCATAAGAAAGTTATGTGCCATCCAGTCCCTAATATCACTAATGCAGTCTGTTAGCTTAGCAAACTGGTGGGTTTCGCTAGGATGTGACGAGATGTAAAGCTGGGTATCATCCGCATAGCAGTGAAAACTTATGTTATGTTTCCTGATAATGTCTCCTAGAGGTAACATATATAACGAGAATAGGATAGGGCCTAGAACTGATCCCTGAGGTACGCCGTATTTAACGGGGGAGTGATGTGACTCTTCCTCATTTACATAAACAAAGTGATATCGATTGGTTAGATACGATCTAAACCAGGCTAACGCCTGACCACTGATGCCAACATAGTTTTCTAGTCTATTGAGTAGGATTTTGTGATCTATTGTGTCAAAGGCTGCACTAAGGTCTAGTAATATAAGGATTGAGATTTCACCACGATCGGATGTTAATAGGAGGTCATTTGTAACTCTAAGCAGCGCTGTCTCTGTGCTATGGTGGGGCCTGAATCCTGATTGGAACTTTTCATATGTATTATTATTCGCTATGAATGTGCGTAGCTGGCTTGCCACTATTTTTTCTAATATTTTAGAAAGAAAAGGTAGATTTGAGATTGGTCTAAAGTTATTAAGATCTCCCTGGTCAAGGTTTGGTTTTTTAATGAGCGGTCTAATAACTGCTAGTTTGAAAGCTGTTGGAACGTATCCTAATTCTAGCGATGAGTTAAAGATATTTAGTACCGAGTCGGACACTACATGAAATACCTCTTTTAGTAATTTTGTAATTTTGTAATTTTGTCTCCAATCAGGTCACTCGTTATCAGCTCCACCTGCGAGTCGTGATAGTTAGAGTGTACGAAGAGAGAGAGAGAAACACAAAGGAAAACTAGACCAACACAACCAACATGTAAATGCATTCCCACGTAACACTTTAAATACTCCTTCTAGGATATTCATGCGATTGACACCAAAAGTGGTCACCATGATGCAGAGACATTGTAGATGATAAATTGCGAAGGGATTTTTGATATCTCAAACGCTGTTTTCATGGCAACGCGTCAAAGTTTACTTTCATTTTAAAGGCATTTTTAAGCCTTTCAGTTGACGCCAATGTTCCTTTAAATACTCCTTCTAGGATATTCATGCGATTGACACCAAAAGTGGTCAACATGATGCCGAGACATTGTAGATGATAAATTGCGAAGGGATTTTTGATATCTCAAACGCTGTTCCCATGGCAACGCGTCAAACTTTACTTTCATTTTAAAGGCATTTTTAAGCCTTTCAGTTGACGCCGATGTTCCTTTAAATACTCCTTCTAGGATATTCATGCGATTGACACCAAAAGTGGTCAACATGATGCCGAGACATTGTAGATGATAAATTGCGAAGGGATTTTTGATATCTCGAACGCTGTTCCCATGGCAACGCGTCAAACTTTACTTTCATTTTAAGGGCATTTTTAAGCCTTTCAGTTGACGCCAATGTTCCTTTAAATACTCCTTCTAGAATAATCATGCGATTGACACCAAAAGTGGTCACCATGATGCAGAGACATTGTAGATGATAAATTGCGAAGGGATTTTTGATATCTCAAACGCTGTTCCCATGGCAACGCGTCAAAGTTTACTTTCATTTTAAAGGCATTTTTAAGCCTTTCAGTTGACGCCGATGTTCCTTTAAATACTCCTTCTAGGATATTCATGCGATTGACACCAAAAGTGGTCAACATGATGCCGAGACATTGTAGATGATAAATTGCGAAGGGATTTTTGATATCTCGAACGCTGTTCCCATGGCAACGCGTCAAACTTTACTTTCATTTTAAAGGCATTTTTAAGCCTTTCAGTTGACGCCAATGTTCCTTTAAATACTCCTTCTAGAATAATCATGCAATTGACACCAAAAGTGGTCACCATGATGCAGAGACATTTTAGATGATAAATTGTGAAGGGATTTTTGATATCTCTAACGCTGTTCCCATGGCAACCTGTCAAACTTTACTTTCATTTTAAAGGCATATTTAAGCCTTACAGCTGCATGCGGTAAACTTTTAAATACTCCTCCTGAGGAAATAATGTGATTGACTCCAGAAGTAGTCAACATAATGCTGAGACAATGTAGATGATAAATTGTGAGAGAATTTTTGATATCTTGAACGCTGTTCCCATGGCAACGTGTCAAACTTTACTTTAATTTTAAAGGCATATTTAAGCCTTTCAGTAGACGCCGATGTTCTTTTAAATACTCCTTCTAGGATATTCATGTGATTGACTCCAGAAGTGGTCAACATGATGCTGAGGCATAGTAGATGATAAATTGCGAAGGAATTTTTGACATCTTGAACGCTGTTCCCATGGCAACGCATCAAACTTTACTTTAATTTTAGGCATGTTTAAGGCTCTTGGCGTGCTTAGTTGAACTTTAAATGTGGCACACACATTAGAGTTGTTGGCTGTTAAGTGTGCACAAAAAGGTCAGACATAGGCGTGTCTCTTAAGTGGCTCACAAGTGCCCCCGTTTGTCTAAAATGTGGAGTTTCTTTTACCTACAGTCCCCTAATGGCTCAGTAACAACATTAAATAGCCCACTGATATTTACCCACTTTATGCCCTTGCCCACCGTGCATCGTTTTCTCGGACGCACCGTGTAGCGGTAAAAAAAACGTGCGAGGGCCCGCCATTGCTGCTTGCAGCTATATTTATTATTATTAGGGCCCGAGCACACCGGGGTGTGAGGACCCTATTGTTCTTCAAGGAGTTATTATTAGGGCTCGAGCACCGAGGAGCAGGCCAGAATGGCCTGCACCGAAAGGTGCGAAGCCCTATTGTTTTTGCTCGGATTTATTATTTTTTTTATTTTTTTTTTTTTACGTTTCAGGGCAATTTGGGGGCCTTAACATACTCAAAAACTCTTGAAAATTGGCAGAGATGTCAGAGTCGTCGGCCATTAGGACCCGGCAAAGGCTGGAATTCGGGCGTGGTAAGGGAGCTCTGTAGCGCCCCCTGTAATTCAAAAACAAACATTGGGGCACAGATCGGGCAAAAATTTACGCACATGTACGAGACTTGGTACGCATATAGATCTCATCGACCCGAACAACTTTCACCCTCTAACATTTAAGCTCCGCCCAACAGGAAGTCGGCTATTTTGGATTGTTTAAAAAATGCATGCATTGAACTTTTAAATACTCCTCCTAGAGGATGCATGCGATTGACACCAAACGTGGTAAACATGATGCTGAGACATTGTACTTGCTAAATTGCGAAGGGATTTTTGATATCTCGAACGGTTCTGCCATGGCGAGGCGACGAATTTATGGCGAATTCAGAGAAACAGGAAGTGTCTAATATCTAAGGCAAAAAATATCTTATTGTGATGCCATGCAGGGTGTTTGTTCGTCTGAAGATTCCGATCGCATCGATGTGTCCATTGTGACTCCCGGGTATAGCGCCACCACCAGGCGCCAGGAAGTGTGTCAGTCACAAAGCTGGATTTTTTTGACAGTTCCATGCGATGTTCTTTTAAATACTCCTTCTAGGATTTTCATGCGATTGACACAAGAAGTGGTCAACATGATGCCGAGACATTGTAGATGATAAATTGCGAAGGGATTTTTGATATCTCGAACGCTGTTCCCATGGCAACCTGTCAAACTTTACTTTCATTTTAAAGGCATATTTAAGCCTTACAGTTCCATGCGATGTTCTTTTAAATACTCCTTCTAGGATTTTCATGCGATTGACACCAAAAGTGGTCAACATGATGCCGAGACATTGTAGATGATAAATTGCGAAGGGATTTTTGATATCTCGAACGTTGTTTCTATGGCAACGCGTCAAATTTTACTTTCATTTTAAAGGCTTATTTAAACCTGACAGTTGCATGCGATGTTCTTTTATATACTCCTTCTAGGGAAATAATGTGATTCACCCCAGAAGTGGTCAACATGATGCCGAGATATTGTAGATGATAAATTGCGAAGGGATTTTTGATATCTCAGACGCTGTTCCCATGGCAACGCGTCAAACTTTACTTTCATTTTAAAGGCATATTTAAGCCTTACAGTTCCATGCGATGTTCTTTTAAATACTCCTTCTAGGATTTTCATGCGGTTAACACCAGAAGTGGTCAACATGATGCTCAGACATTGTAGATGATAAATTGCGAAGGGATTTTTGATATCTCAAACGCTGTTCCCATGGCAACGCGTCAAACTTTACTTTCATTTTGAAGGCATTTTTAAGCCTTACAGTTGTATGCAGTTAACTTTTAAATACTCCTTCTAGAATAATCATGCAATTGACACCAAAAGTGGTCAACATGATGCCGAGACATTGTAGATGATAAATTGCGAAGGGATTTTTGATATCTCAAACGCTGTTCCCATGGCAATGCGTCAAAGTTTACTTTCATTTTAAAGGCATATTTAAGCCTTACAGTTCCATGCGATGTTCTTTTAAATACTCCTTCTAGGATTTTCATGAGATTGACACCCGAAGTGGTCAACATGATGCCGAGACATTGTAGATGATAAATTGCGAAGGGATTTTTGATATCTCGAACGCTGTTCCCATGGCAACCTGTCAAGCTTTACTTTCATTTTAAAGGCATATTTAAGCCTTTCAGTTGACGCCTTTATTCTTTTTAATACTCCTTCTAGAATATTCATGAGATTGACACCAAAAGCGGTCAACATGATGCCGAGACATAGTAGATGATAAATTGCGAAGGGATTTTTGATATCTCGAACGCTGTTCCCATGGCAACGCCCCAAACTTTACATTTATTTCAGGCATATTTAGGACTCTTGGCGTGCTTAGATTAACCTAAAAGTCGGCACAAACATCAGAGTTGTCGGCTGTTCAGAGTGGACAAATAGGTCAGACAAAGGCGTGTCTCTTTAGTGGCTCACTAGCGCCCCCGTTTGTCTAAAATATGGGGTTTCTTTAACCTACTGTACCTAAATGGGTCAGTAGCAACATGAAATAGTACACTGATATATACCCACTTGATGCACATGCCCACCGTGCATCGTTTTCTCGGAGGCACCGGGTAGCAGTAAACAAACGTGCGAGGGCCCGCCATCGCTGCTTGCAGCTATATTTATTATTTTTTTTCTTTTTCTCCGACTTCAGCGGGACTTTAGAGGGCCTAAACATACTCGAAAACTCATGAAATTTTGCACAGATGTCAAGAGTGATGAAAATTTACATGTGGTGTATGCTTTAGAATTAGGCGTGAGAAAATGGCTCTATAGCGCCACCTACAAATTTTCAACGAAGCAGCCCTCGGACTGTGTTTGACGTACAATTACGAAATTCGGTACGCGTCTGTAGCATGACAAGACCTACAAAAAAGTCTCTTGGAGCGAAGCCGTAAACCAAACAGGAAGTCAGCTATTCTGAGTTATTTTTGTGATTTGGGCGCAGTTTTTGTCATTTCCAGGCGTCATACTTTAACTAACTCCTCCTACAGTTTTCGTCGGATCATCTTCATATTTGGTGAGTGTCATCTTAAGGCCTTTGTGATGCTAAATTGCGAAGGATTTGACTCTACGTAAAAATTTGTGTCGGTTCTGGCCCGACAAAGTTTGATGTTTTCCAATGAAACAGGAAGTTGCTGGAACTCATGCATACAGTGTCCGATCTGTCCCAAATTTCACATGATTGCTAAGAGTCCTGACCTGAACACATCTACATAACAATTTTCATTTATAGCCATAGCGCCACCAGCTGGCAACCTGAAGGAACATGTTTTAGCGCCACTTTCAAATATTGAATGAAGCAGCCCTTGGACTGTGTTTAACTTACATGTACGAATTTCGGTATGCTCATGTATTATTACAAGCCCTACAAAAAAGTCTCTTGGAGCAACGCCCTAAACCAAACAGGAAGTCAGCTATTTTGAATTATTTCTCAGATTTTGGCTCAGTTTTTCTCATTTCCAGCAGTCATACTTTAACTAACTCCTCCTACAGTTTTCGTCGGATCATCATCATATTTGGCGAGTGTCATCTTAAGGCCTTTGTGATGCTAAATTGCGAAGGATTTGATTCTATATTAAAATTTGTGTCTGTTTTGGCCAGCCAAAGTTTGATGTTTCGCTATGAAACAGGTTGCTGGAACTCAGGCATACAGTGTCCGATCTGTCCCAAACTTCACATGATTGCTAAGAGTCATGACCTGAACACATCTACATGTCAATAGTCACTTATGGTTATAGCGCCACCAGCTGGCAACAGGAAGTGACATGTTTACAATGATTATCCAATGTCTGATCTGTCCCAAACTTCACATGATTAATAAGAGTCCTGGACTGAACACATCTACATGTCAATAGTCACTTATGGTTATAGCGCCACCAGCTGGCAACAGGAAGTGACATGTTTACAATGATTATCCAATGTCTGATCTGTCCCAAACTTCACATGATTAATAAGAGTCCTGGAGTGAACACATCTACATGTCATTAGTCACTTATGGTTATAGCGCCACCAGCTGGCAACAGGAAGTGACATGTTTACAATGATTATCCAATGTCTGATCTGTCCCAAACTTCACATGATTAATAAGAGTCCTGGAGTGAACACATCTACATGTCAATAGTCACTTATGGTTATAGCGCCACCAGCTGGCAACAGGAAGTGACATGTTTACACTGATTATGCAATGTCCGATCTTTCCCTAACTTCACATGATTAATAAGAGTCCTGGACTGAACACATCTACATGTCAATAGTCACTTGTGGTTATAGCGCCACCAGCTGACAACAGGAAGTGACATGTTTACACTGATTATGCAATGTCTGATCTGTCCCAAACTTCACATGATTAATAAGAGTCCTGGACTGAACACATCTACATGTCAATAGTCACTTATGGTTATAGCGCCACCAGCTGACAACAGGAAGTGACATGTTTACACTGATTATGCAATGTCCGATCTTTCCCTAACTTCACATGATTAATAAGAGTCCTGGACTGAACACATCTACATGTCAATAGTCACCAGTGTTGGGCAAGTTACTAAAAAATTAGTAATTAGTTACAGTTACTAATTACTTCTTTTAAAAGTAACTGAATTACTCTACCGGTTACTGTATATCAAAAGTAATTAGTTACTTAGAAAAGTAACTTTTAAGTTACTTTTATGTCTGCTTTTTAAATGTAAATATGAACAGTACTGAACAGTCAAACAGTAAAATGATATGGATGGGCTATTTTACACATAAGACTCTAATATATCACAAACTGTAGGAGCCTATTTTGCTTTAGATTCAACCTTTGAATATTTTTGTTAGAAATTATCTTAATATTTAAACTTAGTTTATTTATGTATATCATTTAGACCATTTAGACAAATATTCTGCATGTTTACAAAAATATAAAATGTGTTAAAATTGTGTAGTGTCTCTTTAAAAATTTGGAGACAATTGTGTCAACATGTCAAATTTTCTAAAATAAATTATAATTTTTCTGATTTCATATTTATTTTAATAAGTTAGAAACGTCTCCGCTGTGTCCTGCTGACTGACAGGCACGATGCGTGTGCAGCAGATGAGGCAAATTATGGGTCCTCCGAAGGTTAGACCGTCTCATTTCAGTTCTCTTCGCGAACTTCTGAGCGCCTTGAATGGGCAAGTGCTCACCTTTTATTGCATGCTTAGTAGGGTGCAGCACTTGAATTGGAACACAGCTTGTGAAGCTTGCCACAGGGACTGCGCTCTTTGGTCATATATTGTTTGTTTTCTGTTGGATTTAAATGATACACAGGATTAAAGGAAGATATTTATTCAGAAAACGGAGTAGGCTACGTGGATTGTTTTGTCGGACGGACACAGAGCGAGTGGATTGTTTTGTCAGATGGACACAGAGCGAGTGAATTTTTTGTTCGGATACGGAGAGACTGAAACTAAAACTAAAAGCGAGCTCACACATACTATGGATTTTTAACACGGGTGTACACCGCAGTGTGAATATTTTAGTGGAAACAACAATCGCGGATCGTTCTCTTCCATGAAGCCGATGTAAACATCTAAGAATATATGATCATTTCTTAGATTTATTACCTTTGTGGACTACAAATGCAAGTTGATGTCATACTGCGATTGCTTGGTGAAGATAATTTACAAACATGAGACCGGATGGATTATGACTTGCGCACAATTTTTAAACAAAGGTATGTTGTCCCGTTTAGATTTTTCATGTTCATTCTATATGCACTGTCAGCTATGATGAAGTGTAATGAATTATTGCGCCGCCAACTACAGTCCTGCGACGTCAGATATGTCTTGTCTATTTTTTACAAAATAGAGTAACGCGCGTAACGAACTCATTTAAATTTCAGTAATTGTAATTGCGTTACTTGATTTAAAAAAATAGTGGAGTTACAGTAACGCGTTACTCCCATCACTGATAGTCACTTATGATGCCAATAGTCAGTTACGGTCATAGCGCCACCAGCTGGTAACAGGAAGTAACATGTTTACAATGATAATGCAATGTCAGATTTGTCCCAAACTTCACATGATTGATAAGAGTCCTGGACAGAACACATCTACGTGCCAATATTTACATGTAGTCACTCATACACACACACACTCGCTCACTCACTCTCTCTCTCTCTCTCTCATGCTATCTTACACGATGCTACCTCGCTGTCATTTGTAATTAGCAACAGGAAATGTGGCACATTATACTACACTTTTAAATGGTTCACCTATGTTTACATGCTTAAATGCCTATTTACTACTGTTCCCTTTAATTCTTCTCATGCCACGGCGTGGCGGTGTCAGGTGTGCGAGGGCCCTTCCATCACTGCTTGCAGTTTTAATTATTATTATAACAAATTTTTGGTGTTCGCCAAAAAAGTAAATAGACAGAATGAACCAACTTGACCGAACAATGAGGTATTTAATGACACAATGAAATGGCAACTGGAATCGGAATGTCGTGAGACTGACGGGTCGGTTACTGGTCTCTGGTCGGTCAATCAGTGCATCTCTAGTTTTTTTTCTTTTTCTCCGACTTCAGCGGGACTTTAGAGGGCCTAAACATACTCGAAAACTCATGAAATTTTGCACAGATGTCAAGAGTGATGAAAATTTACATGTGGTGTATGCTTTAGAATTAGGCGTGAGAAAATGGCTCTATAGCGCCACCTACAAATTTTCAACGAAGCAGCCCTCGGACTGTGTTTGACGTACAATTACGAAATTCGGTACGCGTCTGTAGCATGACAAGACCTACAAAAAAGTCTCTTGGAGCGAAGCCGTAAACCAAACAGGAAGTCAGCTATTCTGAGTTATTTTTGTGATTTGGGCGCAGTTTTTGTCATTTCCAGGCGTCATACTTTAACTAACTCCTCCTACAGTTTTCGTCGGATCATCTTCATATTTGGTGAGTGTCATCTTAAGGCCTTTGTGATGCTAAATTGCGAAGGATTTGACTCTACGTAAAAATTTGTGTCGGTTCTGGCCCGACAAAGTTTGATGTTTTCCAATGAAACAGGAAGTTGCTGGAACTCATGCATACAGTGTCCGATCTGTCCCAAATTTCACATGATTGCTAAGAGTCCTGACCTGAACACATCTACATAACAATTTTCATTTATAGCCATAGCGCCACCAGCTGGCAACCTGAAGGAACATGTTTTAGCGCCACTTTCAAATATTGAATGAAGCAGCCCTTGGACTGTGTTTAACTTACATGTACGAATTTCGGTATGCTCATGTATTATTACAAGCCCTACAAAAAAGTCTCTTGGAGCAACGCCCTAAACCAAACAGGAAGTCAGCTATTTTGAATTATTTCTCAGATTTTGGCTCAGTTTTTCTCATTTCCAGCAGTCATACTTTAACTAACTCCTCCTACAGTTTTCGTCGGATCATCATCATATTTGGCGAGTGTCATCTTAAGGCCTTTGTGATGCTAAATTGCGAAGGATTTGATTCTATATTAAAATTTGTGTCTGTTTCGGCCAGCCAAAGTTTGATGTTTCGCTATGAAACAGGTTGCTGGAACTCAGGCATACAGTGTCCGATCTGTCCCAAACTTCACATGATTGCTAAGAGTCATGACCTGAACACATCTACATGTCAATAGTCACTTATGGTTATAGCGCCACCAGCTGGCAACAGGAAGTGACATGTTTACAATGATTATCCAATGTCTGATCTGTCCCAAACTCCACATGATTAATAAGAGTCCTGGACTGAACACATCTACATGTCAATAGTCACTTATGGTTATAGCGCCACCAGCTGGCAACAGGAAGTGACATGTTTACAATGATTATCCAATGTCTGATCTGTCCCAAACTTCACATGATTAATAAGAGTCCTGGAGTGAACACATCTACATGTCATTAGTCACTTATGGTTATAGCGCCACCAGCTGGCAACAGGAAGTGACATGTTTACAATGATTATCCAATGTCTGATCTGTCCCAAACTTCACATGATTAATAAGAGTCCTGGACTGAACACATCTACATGTCAATAGTCACCAGTGTTGGGCAAGTTACTAAAAAATTAGTAATTAGTTACAGTTACTAATTACTTCTTTTAAAAGTAACTGAATTACTCTACCGGTTACTGTATATCAAAAGTAATTAGTTACTTAGAAAAGTAACTTTTAAGTTACTTTTATGTCTGCTTTTTAAATGTAAATATGAACAGTACTGAACAGTCAAACAGTAAAATGATATGGATGGGCTATTTTACACATAAGACTCTAATATATCACATACTGTAGGAGCCTATTTTGCTTTAGATTCAACCTTTGAATATTTTTGTTAGAAATTATCTTAATATTTAAACTTAGTTTATTTATGTATATCATTAAGACCATTTAGACAAATATTCTGCATGTTTACAAAAATATAAAATGTGTTAAAATTGTGTAGTGTCTCTTTAAAAATTTGGAGACAATTGTGTCAACATGTCAAATTTTCTAAAATAAATTATAATTTTTCTGATTTCATATTTATTTTAATAAGTTAGAAACGTCTCCGCTGTGTCCTGCTGACAGGCACGATGCGTGTGCAGCAGATGAGGCAAATTATGGGTCCTCCGAAGGTTAGACCGTCTCATTTCAGTTCTCTTCGCGAACTTCTGAGCGCCTTGAATGGGCAAGTGCTCACCTTTTATTGCATGCTTAGTAGGGTGCAGCACTTGAATTGGAACACAGCTTGTGAAGCTTGCCACAGGGACTGCGCTCTTTGGTCATATATTGTTTGTTTTCTGTTGGATTTAAATGATACACAGGATTAAAGGAAGATATTTATTCAGAAAACGGAGTAGGCTACGTGGATTGTTTTGTCGGACGGACACAGAGCGAGTGGATTGTTTTGTCAGATGGACACAGAGCGAGTGGATTTTTTGTTCGGATACGGAGAGACTGAAACTAAAACTAAAAGCGAGCTCACACATACTATGGAGTTTTAACACGGGTGTACACCGCAGTGTGAATATTTTAGTGGAAACAACAATCGCGGATCGTTCTCTTCCATGAAGCCGATGTAAACATCTAAGAATATATGATCATTTCTTAGATTTATTACCTTTGTGGACTACAAATGCAAGTTGATGTCATACTGCGATTGCTCGGTGAAGATAATTTACAAACATGAGACCGGATGGATTATGACTTGCGCACAATATTTAAACAAAGGTATGTTGTCCCGTTTAGATTTTTCATGTTCATTCTATATGCACTGTCAGCTATGATGAAGTGTAATGAATTATTGCGCCGCCAACTACAGTCCTGCGACGTCAGATATGTCTTGTCTATTTTTTACAAAATAGAGTAACGCGCGTAACGAACTCATTTAAATTTCAGTAATTGTAATTGCGTTACTTGATTTAAAAAAATAGTGGAGTTACAGTAACGCGTTACTCCCATCACTGATAGTCACTTATGATGCCAATAGTCAGTTACGGTCATAGCGCCACCAGCTGGTAACAGGAAGTAACATGTTTACAATGATAATGCAATGTCAGATTTGTCCCAAACTTCACATGATTGATAAGAGTCCTGGACAGAACACATCTACGTGCCAATATTTACATGTAGTCACTCATACACACACACACTCGCTCACTCACTCTCTCTCTCTCTCTCATGCTATCTTACACGATGCTACCTCGCTGTCATTTGTAATTAGCAACAGGAAATGTGGCACATTATACTACACTTTTAAATGGTTCACCTATGTTTACATGCTTAAATGCCTATTTACTACTGTTCCCTTTAATTCTTCTCATGCCACGGCGTGGCGGTGTCAGGTGTGCGAGGGCCCTTCCATCACTGCTTGCAGTTTTAATCTTGTTTTTGGGTCTGAATTGCTCCTAAAAAAACAGACTCATAAGAACTGTCAACTATCGTTTCAAGTTTTGAAGCTGACCGGCAAACTGCAGCAAAATTTCCTTTTTTCCTGCATTTTCTGCATTCTGCTTCTCTGGCTGGACACATTTTCCACAAGTGCTGTGGACTTTTCCCACATCTTTTGCAGGCATCCATCTGTTTAATTTTCTGAGTTGCATCATATGTACTTTGTGTTCTTTGTGCTGTCCCTTCTGCTCTCATTGTTTTCATTCTTGTTTTAGATGTTCTCTTTGTCATGGCTGCTTCAAGGTTTACTTCTTTCACATCAGACTTTTCTCGTCTAATTACTGGCTGCTGGCGTTTTATTTCTTCATTTTGTCTGACTTGGGTTATCGTTTTGTCCAATGTCAAATTTCGATCAAGTTGCAGTTTTTCTGAGAGCTTTGCGTCTCTTATGACCACTACAATACGGTTACTGATCATTTCCTCATGTAAATCACCATATTTGCAGTGTTGGTAGGCAGAGGGTTTACTTGCTAGTCCTGATGCTACGCGGAATCGCTCAAAGCGGTGCATCCACTGTGGCCATGCACTGGGATCGTCAAAATTGAAGCTTCCCGGAGGCGTCAGCGAAAATATCTGATCCATATTTTTACTGTTGACTCACCAGGCGCTTGCTTCTTGTTCCATCTTTTCAAGATTTGAAAAACACTTCTGACACCATGTAACAGATTGCTGGATAGATGCAAGACACATACACAGCTCAGTCACCGAACATCCATTTATTTCTTATTCACTTACTTTCGATACATCACACTCTATAGATCTTACTGAACTGGTGTGCCCTCTAGTGTCATGGAGGTTCCACTACAGGCTGTACTTTTAGTTCTTTGTTGTTGAGCAATGACAGACATTATAAGCTCTGTATTCGTAACTATTAACTCAGATTCAGAGAAAAGTACATATTTATACTCTAAGCTGTGTTGTCACTTATGTAAAATCTAGTGATGCACGATAAATCGCATGCATTATCATGCGCATCTCGTCAGTAAAGCTGGTTCCTTGATTAGTAGTAAATCGCCATCACCTGCTTTCAGATGGATGCTCTCTGGGATTGGTGTGCCCTCCGGTACTGGGGCTTCAATCCAGAATTTGGGATTTTTAGACAATACTATATAGACATTAAAAACAAAAGGTGTGAAAAATGATACGTTATTTAAGGTAAGAAAGAACACATTAATGAATGAATAACACCATAACTGTACGATCACAAAAAATCCTCTTTATGTGTATGACAATATGTGTATGACAATTATGTGACCCTGGGAAACAAATAACACCTTGCATGTAATTTCATTAAGTACAATAAACATACACATGCACAATGTGTTTAAAAAAATACATAGTAGTGTAAAATATCACAATAAATCACTTTTTATATCAAAGTTTTGGGATATTATGTTGACATTCAGGCAAAACCCTGACTCATGGAATAAATGTTTACCTATAAATGAGAATTACATAATAAAGGCAAAAGTGTATGCACTTTGGAGCCAAACAATGTGTTTGTATAGTGTGGGAATGCACCAAAAAATAACAAAAAGTATCAGTTGCATGTACGTCTCATAGTGTCACAGCTTATTCTAGGGTATAGATCAATCACACCACCTTGATACAGATGTTAACTGTCATGTGCCATTACCTTTGTAAACAAAATACACCAAAACAATTTATATAAATTTTTGAGTTTCATATCAAAATATATACATACTTGTAAATTATTTTTTGATGATATTGGATTGCCATACATTTACAGCAATTAAAAGCCTGCTATTTTTACTTTCATGACTAAAAGAAAACGGGTTTTAAAGGTTTTAATCCAAAAAATAAAAATTTCAATACAAGTGAAAAACTACTCAATTATTAAACATTAATCTTAAACTGGGTATCTTCTTCCTCTGCTTAGTTTTTCAGTTTACAAATTCCGCTTTCTAATTAGGGATTAGACATAGCGGCAGTGCAACAGGCTTTTAAAGGGGATGAGAGCGGAGACTCTCATTGGTTTATTGCACGTTACGCCCAAAACACACCTATACTCTTTAGGAAAATATGAACAACCCTTTTCGACCGTGCGCTCTGCGCACAAACCAATTTTCCTGTTGTTAAATTAGCAAAAGTGGATTCGGACACGCCCTGTGCGCTTTAGACAATACATTTATGATGTGTTTCTTTTATATAATTTGCTTGTACAGCACCTTGGGCAGCATAACGCTGTAGTTGTGTGCTATATAAACAAACAAACAAACAAACAAACAAACAAACAAACAGTCAATATGCTTAGATCGTTAAAATAGGGCCCCTAATAGGCTACTGATGACAGCAATGGCACTGGTGTGTTTCAGTCTAATTTTGCATTAAAGTATGCATAACCATGAGTCATTAAACAAAACTTAAATAAATAAAACATGTCGTTTCTGTTTTAAATATGATACCAATATCATGTTATTATTCCGATTAAATAGTATTTGATATGAAAGTGAGTCAACACTTTTATGTTGGAGTTTTTTGCATGAAGGTAGGGGCGCTCATATTGATAGAAATTTAAGTGCCATGGAAAAGACCGAAAGCTCTATAATATAATTCTTTTGATGTATGTGTATGCACAAATTTCTGTGAACTGTGCACACTCTGCCCCCTTAAAAAAAAATTGGTGCATGACGCCCCTGCTTCCACTCTATATGAGTCTGAAGCGTTAGCACACTCCCGACCACTTGATGGTGACAACCACTTTTTCCGTACAAGGACGCTGAACGGAACTCAGCGTATAGCGTCACAATCGAGCTCAACTTCAAACCTAAGACTGGTCACTGAGCCATCCAATATGGGAAAAATTTGCTCTGCTCACGCTAGCCTTCTGAGAGAAACCAAGCGAAAAAACTACAACCACATGTAAACAGACCCTGTTTCCATTTCCGACGGCGCAGTGATATATCAGCGAGCAAAGAGTCTTCCAAGAGAAGTTAATGGAATTTTACAAAATGCGAAATAAAACACGACAGAAACTGTATTTCGCTACACTTCTTATTTTAGTACCACAGTTTTGAAAATGAACGTTAAGTGTTGTTTTAATGACATGTTTGTGCATGGCCCTTGACTTCCATTCTGAAGCAGTCAAGAGACGCTTTTTAATGAGTCAAAAAGTCAAGACACGACCCATTGTCAAAATTTCAGTGTCCATCACTGTAGTTCATCCAAAACAAACCAGAAATGAGACTCAAAGTGTTAAATTCCAGAATTAGGGATGGGCACGAGTACTCGATTGCTCGAGTACTCGAACGGGGCATCGATGATCGATCACGAAAACGATGATCATCTGGGTTTATTTATTTATTTATTGTGGATCTGGCGGAATTTGGATGTCTGGTTAGCATTACAAGCGCACGTGGTAGTAAAGACTGGTTCTGGAGATGGGTGTTTGAGGCGTGTCGAGATACGCTGACCAGCGTATAACATCAGTAACATTACCATGCATGATTCAAAAACAAACAGATAATTCCGCGCCAAAACCCGCCGATCCACGCAATGCACGGCAGCCTGCCGATCCCGTGAAGCCGGCCACACCTCACATCACTGGGCACGATGGTTTAAAAGGATGACGTGACATTCGGAAATACAGTCAGTCAGGTGCAAAATGTACATCGCCGTCAAAAGTTCAATGGGTTATCATCTCATATTTAAACATCAAAGAGATACCAGAGAGCCATACGAGCATTAACATTACATCTTGACTGAGGTAAGAGCAGGGCTGGTTCTAGATATTTGGAGGCCCTAGGCAAAATTTATGTTGGAGGCCCCTTACACCCCTCTAATTTTCAGAATAATATGAGAACGTGTTTTTCTACCCTGTAAGAAATCATTTAAGCACTACAGTTATTAAACATGTTTTTCCCCATTACTTTTCCTTTTTATGTTTTTATCAACAAATTGATTAACTTTGTTAAAATGTAATTAGAAATTATGCAAAACCACATGTATTAAACATTTTAAGGCAGTCAAATTTATTAAAAACACCACCTTTTTGGGATAATCTCCAAAGAGTAAAATTAAAAAGACAACAGTACATTGCAAAAACCCTAACCGTAAAAAACTACAGGTGAACACCTCCTAGAAAACTTTTGTTTTTTATTTTAGCTGGGTATAAAGAAGAATTTCCCTCTTACTGAACCAATATACAGTATAAAGTTATCTATCAGACTATGTATATATTCATAGATTGCAATACCTTTTTATAGGCTACCTTAAATATCCATACAAATCAGCCGGCACCAGAAGTTAAACAGACAAACTACTTTCATGATTTCAAAACTAAAATAAAGTGTAGAGGACTTACAAGATATACAGACAGTTTACTTTAGGTAACCCCAGTTTTCGTTCCTCTTTGACTTTAAATAACTCCCCGTGCAATGCTATCGTGCACACACATTCAAAGTGTCTAAACAGAGTCAGCAACGCTCAAGTTTGATCTGTCCTGAAATTACATTGATACACAGAACAAAGCCAAGTTTATTTTTAAAATGCATTATTTCAAAATACCTGCATCATGTACTGCATTGTCTTTTTGCATGACGCTTTTGTGGAGCAGGAAACAAAAGATGTTATAGATGCTTTCAGTCACTTAAAGTCGGTCAGCTGCAGAGATTTGAATGCTGTTTATCTAGGCTTCTTTAACCTTATGAGTCACGTTACTTTGAAGTCATCCGCATGCGTCGGCGCCGCATAAAGTTGAACTCACCGTAAAACTTTATTTAATGCTGTCAGTAGTGATTGTCGAACTAGCGCACATGGACTTAGCAGTTGGAGGCCCCCCTTCCAAGCTTGAGGCCCTAGGCATTTGCCTACTCTGCCTAGAGGTACCGCCGGCCCTGGGTAAGAGGACGACACGACACAGCTAATCGCTAAAATGATAGCAAAAGACTTAAAGCTGGTTAATGTTATGAAGCTTGTGCTTTGACTGGACGTGTTTAAAAGTGCGCTGTTTATGATGCACATCCACAAAGGGAGTTAAACTTTCTTTTTTTAGATAACTTAGTTAAAAACTTAGTTGAAGTCTTGCATTTTATGCAGATAAATGCACGTTGTACATTTATGTTGTATAAAGGCTTAATATTATGTAGAGTGCGTCATATAGAAAGTGCTTCGGTTTGTGTTTATTAACCTTTTAGTTTCACTTCATCACGCAGCTATTCCAAACATGATTAAATTAAATGATTAAACTTACATCATTTTTACACAGAAACCTCTTCAGTGTCAACAAAGTCGACCACATGGTACATGACGTCTGTAAACACAAACATGGATAGACATCATATTAAAAAAGAAGGCAAACATACAACTTTAAAATATATTTTGACTCCAAGCTTCTTTACAACAGCATCTAGTTTATCTTAAACTTAAAGTGAAGCTGGCTTGGTTACTAAACAAAATAAAGTTATTAAAACAGGCTTGCAAAAAAGCAGCATCTACCAGAACTACCAAACCAAAAACTCTCAAACCAAAAGGGCAAGCAATGCCCTGTTTCTCATAAGCCAGGGCGATTGTGTCTACAATCCAATGAGATATCATCTGCTTAGTGACAGCTTTCACTTTCTGCTGACCACTGTAACAAACAAAGAGCTGTTTCGAGGTGCGAAAGCTTTGAGTCCGATCCACATACACACGTAATGCACGTACAGGACATAACAAAGCCATGGCTGGGTCTGCCTCCTCCGAAGGCAGCGCTTGCAAGTTCACCACCTGATCTCTGAAAGGAGTTGTGGGAACTTTAGGCACGTAGCCCGGCCGGGGTCTCAGTGTAACACTGGATTCAGCCGGCCCAAACTGAAGGCACGAATCGTTGACCTAAAATGCATGAAGATCCCCTATCCTTTTAATAGAAGCCAATGCGAGGAGCGTCAAAGTCTTCATAGTGAGAAACTTAATACTCACTGTACGCAGAGGCTCGAAAGGGCCGTCCTGCTGGGCTTTCAGCACCATGGACAGGTCCCAAGGAGGAAAAGAGGGAGGGCGTGATATGCGGATATCGCCGCGATATCTACTTTAATAGTAGATGGTGACAGCCTCTTCTCCAAGCGGTGCTGGAGATATAAAAGCACAATTCTGATCGAGCATTCCCGGGGGTCCTCTCGTTGAGAAGTACACCATTCAACAAACAGGTTCCATTTCAGCGTATATGCCTGTCTCGTAGACGGTGCTCGCACTGCAGCGATGGTGTTAGATACCGCCTGGGGTAAATCACCTAGAACCTTTGCGCCCCGTCCAGAGACCACACATGGAGGTTCCACAGATCGGGACGCGGGTGCCATAATGTGCCCACTACTTCTACTTCTTGAGACAGAAGGTCCCTCCTCAGGGGAATCAGCCAGGGAGGGGCTGTCGCGAGGAGGGGGAGCTCTGGAAACCAACTCCTGGTGGCCCAATATGGAGCAACTAAAAGAATACTCTCCTCATCCTCCCTGACTTTGCACAAAGTCTGCGCAATGAGGCTCACTGGGGGAAATGCGTATTTGCGAAGACCTCTCGGTCATCTGTGTGCCAATGCATCCACGCCGAGTGTTCCCTCGTTTAGTGAATAAAATAGGCGACAGTGGGTTGTTTCTGGAGATGCAAACAGATCTATCTGTGCTCTGCCGAAACGTTTCCAAATCAGCTGAACCGATTGAGGGTGGAGTCGCCATCCGCCTGGGCGCGGTGCTCGTGAAAGCGCGTCTGCCGCTGTGTTGAGCGACCCTGGAATGTGAATGGCACGAAGATACCTCAGATTCTTCTGACTCCAAAGGAGGAGATGACGGGCGAGATGCGACAGGTGACGAGAGCGCACACCGCCTTGGCGATTGATATACGAACAGTCGCAATGTTGTCGGTGCGAAACTAGTACATCTTTGCCTCGCAACTCGCTGCTGAAGCGGACGAGCGCAAGATATACAGCCCACAACTCTAGGCAATTTATATGCCAGTGCAGCTGAGGTGATGTCCACACTCCTGAAGCTGCAAGCTCGCCGTACGTGGCTCCCCACCCCGTGCTGGAAGCATCTGTGCATACTATTGCATGTCTGGGGATGTAAAATTTGTCTCAGTGGCACCCCCGCCCTGAGAAACACTGGGTCTGACGACCGGGTGAAAGTGAGACGGAATTTTGGTGTGATTATAACACAGTGAAAGCCGGTGAGCCACGCTCTCCTCGGGACTCGGTCGTGAAGCCAATGCTGAAGCGGTCTGATATGGAGCAAACCGAGCGGTGTCACAGCCGCAGCTGCTGCCATATGCCCCAGAAGTTTCTGAAATTGTTTCAGAGGGACCGCAGTCTTGCCCGTAAACGTATTCAAGCAAGCCAGAATTTACTGAGCGCGCGCCTCCGTGAGAAGTGCTGTGAAATTGACCGGATCCAACTCCATACCGAGAAAAGAGATCCTCTGTGTAGGGCAAAGTTTGCTCTTTTCTCGATTGACCTGAAGACCGAGACGGGGGAGGTGTTTGAGCACACGGTCTATGTGAGTGCAAAGCATTTGACGCGACTGTGCTATAATGAGCCAATCGTCGAGATATGCCAAGATGCAAACACCGCTCTCTCTGAGGGGTTTTAAAGCCCCCTCCACGACTTTCGTGAAGACGTGGGGACAGAGAGAGAGCCCGAAAGGTAAGACTTTGTACTGATAAGCCCGACCCTCGAACGCAAAGTGGAGAAACTGCCTGTGTCTGGGAAGTATCGAGACATGAATGTACGCGTCCAATCCTGCAAACCAATCCTGTGGGCGAATGCATTGGAATATGCTCTTCTGGGTCAGCATTTTGAATGGCATTTTGTGAAGTGCTCGATTCAAAACGCGCAGATCCAGGATCAGTCGCAACCCGCCGCTTTTCTTGGGTACGATAAAGTAAGGGCTGTAAAACCCTGACCTCATCTCGGCTGGAGGAACCGGCTCAATCGCGTCCTTCGCCAGCAGGACGGCAATCTCTGCACGTAGTATGTGCGCATCGGTGGGTTTCACTATAGTGAAACGAATGCTGGTAAACTTGGGAGGTCGCCAGCGAATTTTATCGCTTAGCCGAGACGGATCGTGCGTAAAAGCCAACGCGACGGACTGGGAAGTTGTTGCCAAGCTTCCAGATACCGGGCAAGGGGAATTAACAGCACAATCGAGGTACCCGCGGCGAGCGGAGCAGCGGTGCTCGATGACGCGCTCTCTTGGGCTGCGTTGAAAGGTATAATGTGTAAATGAGCACTCACCTGACTCCGCTGATGGATGGCTGCACGGGGAAGGCTCTGATGAAGACGTCCTGGGGCGCTCGACACATCCGCTGGCGAGAGAGAAGAGGGGGGACGTAGGGGTATGAGCCCATCAGTCACCCCCGACTGCCTCTGAAGACCTGGAGGAGGAAGAGGAATTTGCTCTTTTTGTGGTTTTGTGGGTGCCGGCTGAAAAGCCGGCGGAACGGAAATTAAAGAAAGCTATAACTAAATACATAATTTAGACAGAGGATATAGACTAATGTTGGCATGACGAAGCAAATCCCACGGAACCTTTATCTTAATTTCGTTATTCCCAAATAACCATCTTATTCAGAATGTATTATCTTAATTTAATTAGTTAAGAAATAATAGTTTTTATTGGCATGTTGGCCTATTTATAATGTATTGCATATGTCTATTTAGAACGAGATGTTACGATATTACAGAATACAGATGACTTTTTTTTTTCTTTGTTTCAACTTCCAAGTGACGTGTAGCCCAGTTAGTCATTAATAAATAATGTTAAAACCTTTGTAAATTACTCATTCTTGATAAAAGCTGTTTGCGTGCGCACATTTAAATAATGTCTGGCTGTAAATGGGTTCGGGCTTTTAAAAAGCTGTCAATCTAAATGTGCTTTCGGGTTCGGGCTGCATTCTGTCGGGCTCCGGTCATTTCAGGCCTAACCTTTAAGGCCCGATTACAGCTCTATTTTAGATAGCAAAAATCTAAGAAATGCCATAATTTATTAGGAACTCGGGAAGGAAATGTCCAACAATGGTTATGGGGAGACGTGGGACGTCCTCCGGAGTAAATGTAAGGCGCTCAAACAGCGATACGTGTTTCAAAAAAGAGAGTTATCTCGCAACGGTGCCGGAGGGAAAATAAAAGCAAATTCGACCTTGATGAGATGGATCCTCGGCCAAAGAACCCTCGTAGTTTCATTGGCTTCCAATATTAACAGCTCTGGAAAGATATTTTTCGTTCTCATTTACGTTAAGCATTGATCCGGACTATCATTTCACGTTAATGCCTCCATTGTCGTCGGGCATTTAAATGCATCTGCATCATCATAGCAATTTGATGTTAACGTCATTTTCGTATTATTATAGCTTGATATGTCGCTATCAGCTCAGCTGGCACATAAGCACTTATAACTTGTGGTATGGCGCTATCCATTTTGTCTAGCAAAACTTTGTTCGCAAATGTTTGCTTGAATATTGTGCGATTCAGTGCGAAAATGAATGGAAACACCTTCAAATGTCTCAAATCAATTCGATATACCAATTTGATCGCAAACCAGCATGTGACGTCATTACGTACAGGTTTTTATTCACTTTAAAGCCGTTGGATGGAAACACACTTTCACCCGCTTTATTCGCATAAGTTTTTTTTTACCGAACTTCAGATAATTCGATTGACAAGTGGATGGAAACTTAGCTAATGTTACATAAGCTAGTTAAACAGAAAAAATATATAATACTACTAGGTGTAATTGCATAGCAAGCTACATAATAATATAATTCATTAATATATAGCAGTATACATACTTTTATCTTCTGTATGTTTCTCCTCATCTTTCCTCTTTTAACCTGGGCACTTTGATGGCAATTTTTCTTATCTGTAGTTTATGTGTTGCATTACATCTACGGCTCTGCCTCATATTATGGACCCATGTACTTGCCGCATCCAGAAGTGGAGCACGGACGAAAAGACATCTTTAAAAAGACGCTCAACGCCCGTGAACAGCGAACGGCTGTCTTTAAAAAGACGAAAGTTCAACTGCAGCTCTTTTAGGGAAATCACTCTTTCAGATGTGTAAGTTGATGAAGCACACAGGGAGGAGAACGCACACACTCAACTAAAAAGTGTGAAAGAGATCACTTAGATCAGAAAGGTGGAAACACTCGCGAGCCCCGCTGTGGTCCCCTCGCCCAACCAACTGACATGCAGAGATCTATTCCTTTGCAAGAGAAAAAGAGCAGCTTCTCGTGAGCAGTAGATCTGCCAGCTTTCGAAGCTAAAAAAGCTGATTTGATAACTGCACCTGCCTCTCATTAAATACCTGTGCGGCGGGGCGGCGCCGGCAGATGCAATTATCTGCATGCCAAGTTCATTGGCGTTTTAAAGGTTTCTCGAAGTAGATAGGTCCCCGCGAAGCGGTTCCCAATTCGTCGGTCACGACGTGACGTCGTAGTGACCGACTGAAAGGGAACCTAAAGTTTAGCAGGGATTTCCCATCCGTATTTGTCCGTATACAGCTCTTTTCATTCAGTGTATAAATTTTATTATTCGAACGTATTTTATGAAAGTACTCTGATATGCAACTAAAAATACACTTATTTTAGAGTATACTGTATAAAGTGTACAGAGGTCACACTTCTAATGAAGTGAGATCATACTACACTTTAAAAAAGTAAATTAACAATTAATTTCCAAAAAATATACTTCCCATAAGTACATTGAATTGTCACTCTAAGAATGTCAAATTTAATATACTTAAAAAAATAAACTTCTATACAATTTAAAATACATTGACAACAAAGTACACTTTCAAAAAGTACATTTAAATTAGTATTCTTATTTTTTGGACTCTTAAGTTGAACTTAATTACAACTTTTTGGAAGTATACTTTCAAAAAGTACATTTAAAAAATAATTAAATTACTGGTAAATTAGTATACTTATTTTTTGGACTCTTTAAGTTAAACTTAAAGGAATAGTCAATTTTCTTCAAAGAAAAATCCAGATAATTTACTCACCACCATGTCATCCAAAATGTGGATGTCTTTCTTTGTTCAGTCGAGAAGAAATTATGTTTTTTGAGGAAAACATTGCAGGATTTGTCTCATTTTAATGAACTTTAATAGAGCCCAACATTCAATACTTAACTCAACACTTAACAGTTTTTTTGAACAGAGTTTCAAAGGACTCTAAACGATCCCAAACAAGGCATAAGGTTCTTATCTATCAAAACGATGGTCATTTTTAACAATAAAAATAACAAATACACACTTTTAAACCACAATTTCTCGTCTAGATCCGGTCATGATGCGACAGCGTGACCCCACGCAATAAGTCATGACGTCAAGAGGTCACAGAGGATGAACGCGAAACTCCGCCCCAGTGTTTACAAGTGTGTTGAAAGAGAACCGTTCTGACGTTGTTGTATGTGGAATGATACTAATTAGGGGTGTCACGATTCTCCAAATCCTCGATTCGATTACATTTTCGATTCTAAGGTCACGATTCGATCCGATTCTTGATTTTTACATAATTTTTTTTTGAAGACAAAAATGATATGCCATTATTTATTATTATTATAGTTTAACATAACATGCACATTGCACAACTCGCATGGGGGTTTGTGGGCTTCACTTAACGCCAGAGCTTGTAGAAAGAGGATTCCTTCTTGCACGCACATGGATTTAATGCACATGAACTTAATGCGCGTGTCTTGGACTCATAGCATCTGAAATAAATCCAGCATCATAAGCAGCTGCGCTTCTCTCTGTCTCACGTGCGCTCTAAACATAAACTAAAGTAGTAATCCTTATGTATTTGTTCAGTTTTATGTGTTTCATGCGAGCTGTTTAAATATAACCCGCTGCATATTTGCGCCTCCCTCACTCTCGCGCCCGTACAGAGAGCTGTGCTCTGTCCAAAGGCAGAACACTAGGTAGTAATCCTGTTTATGATATGCATTTCAAGGAGTTGTAGCATACCTCGTGTTTAAAATATGATCGCGTTCTGCTGGACAGATGTTTTTAAAGGCATCTCTGTGAGTTTTTTCCCTCGCTTGGCAAGCCGACCGGACGTGACATGGGGGCGTGGCAGCATCGATGATCCCATTTTTTAATTCGAAGTTCGAAGCTGTGACTTAATTTCGATCGATTTCGATTTAAAATCGAAATCGTGACACCCTTAATACTAATTAATGTCTTTGTGTCAGTTTATTGTTTACAATGGTCCGCAAATGTGCGTTTTGTATATGTAACACGTGACCTCCCTTAGTCACTATGCATTTACGTTAGGTCGCGCTGGACCGACCTAGACAAAAAGTTGTGGTTTAAAAGTGCATATTTTTTATTTTTCTTGTCAAAAATGACAATCGTTTCGCTAGATAAGACCCTTATGCCTCGTTTGGGATTGTTTATAGTCCTTTGAAACTCCGTTGAAAAAACTATTAAGTGTTGAGTTAAGTATTAAAGGTTGGTGTCTATTAAAGTCCATAAAAATGAGAAAAATCCTGCAATGTTTTCCTCAAAAAACATAATTTCTTCTCGACTGAACAAAGAAAGACATCAACATTTTGGATGACATGGTGGTGAGTAAATTATCTAGATTTTTCTTTTAAGAAAATGGACTATTCCTTTAATTGCATCTTTTTGGAAGTATACTTTCAAAAAATACATTTAAAAATAATGTAATTACTGGTAAATTAGTATACTTATTTTTTGGATTCTTAAGTTAAACTTAATTACATATTTTTGGAAGTATACTTTCAAAAAGTACATTTAAAAGATAATTGAATTACTGGTGAATTAGTATACTTATTTTTTGGATTCTTAAGTTAAACTTAATTACATCTTTTTGGAAGTATACTTTCAAAAAGTACATTTAAAAGATAATTGAATTACTGGTAAATTAGTATACTTATTTTTTGGACTGTTAAGTTGAACTTAATTACATCTTTTTGGAAGTATACTTTTAAAAAGTACATATTAAATACTCTTTAAATTAAGTACAACAAGTAGAAGCATACTTGTTTTATACTTAATGTACTTCAATCATATTTCTAATACACTAAAGTATACTACTTTTTTACCTTGGCTACAGGGCCGGCGCCACCTATAGGCAGAGTAGGCAATTGCCTAGGGCCTCGAGCTTAGAGGTGGGGCCTCCATAGCCATAAAATCCCTATACGCTAATACACCAATCAGGATGGAAAGCAACAAGTGGTCTCTTTGTCTATTGGCTATAAATGAATTGTCACTCACCTGTAGTAAAACCACTTATGTGGGTCCCGCAGCTCTCGCCCTCTGAATGTAAGATAAGATTGATATGCAAACAAGTTTTTTCTGCAAAAAGTCAATGATTTATGATGGCGCCCAAACGAGTGCATCCTTCACAGGCTGCTAAGCGAAAGGCAAAGCAGGCACGCAAAGAAAGTGCAGCGCGTGATGAAGGTATGTGATTTGTCATCGCGTCCACTCGTAACGCGTCCACTCGAGACTATCAGATGTGATGAAATTGCGCGTATAATAACATCGCGTCAGGAACTGATTTGCATTATATTACAGTAAATTAATTTGAGTTCAAAGACAAGGAGCAAATACAATAGAGTATGTTTAATTGTTTCAAATCTGTATTTTGTAAATAAGCTACGCTGTTGTTTAGTTGCTCAAACATACTACTTAATTTTTTAATCAATAAATACTTAATAAACATAAAGCATATTTTTTAACAACAAACTGTTCTTTTTGCTTAGTTTGTCCGTTTCACTTCCACTAGCAGTTTATTTGTGTATATATAGTGTGTTTAATGTATTGCAATGGCATAATGTGGCAATATTAAATCATTGTTTTTTTTAGAGGAAATCCTGTTCATACCCAGATAGAAAATAAGTATAAAGGCACTGATGTTTATGAACTGAAGTGATGTCCAGCAAGTGTACTTCTGTAAATGTAATGTTGTTCTGTATAGATGTTTTCCTTGTTTTGTGTTATTGCAAAATAAATAAATTACTGAACAAATTACAGCAAAACTGCTACTTAAATCCTGGCTTACTTAAATGCTTACTCGTTTTAAAATGATAATAACCAGTTACAGACTTAAATTTTTTATAATTTTGAAGTACATCGCATAACTTACTGTACTACAGTTTATTTTTACTCTGTAGAAAACAATGTAGACGTTCTCATGGCATTACTGGTACTCTTTTTAAAATATGTTGTAGGATCAATGATGAGGTTTTTGAAGAACACTGGAGAGTCAGGAAAACAACAGGGCAAAGAGAGAGAGGAGCAACATAGTGATCGTGAGGAAGAACAAATACAGGGAAAAGAGACATGTACACAAAAAACATACAGTTCTTGTATGTGTGTATATATATTAGTGAAAATGAACAAATAGTAATAAAAGATATATAAAAAGGTTGCTTTGTATTTATTCTAAAAGTGGAAGAAATGAGTGGTGCAGGTGGCCTCCAACATAACTTTTGCCTATGGCCTCCAAATGTCTAGAACCGGCCCTGCTGGGCTATATGCACGTGCCATCATACAATTGATCATAACTTCCTTTCTGAAAGTTTCGAAAAGGAAATTAAATTTTGAAAAGGAAGTGAGATGTGTTATATTTATCTGACACGAGGCTGCGTAGGCATCAGAAGATAAAGCGCAAGGTGACAAAAACGTTTGAGATGTTTTGCAAATGAGCAGTAAAAACCCGTTTGCTGGTGTTTTTGTTGAGCATGAAGCCTACTTTCCATAGGATTGAATAAAAACACTTATTCGCTTTGTGTCAGTGCACACGCATCAACACCAGCATGCACACCAGTACGGCTTAGCCCCGGCCCAATTTAAACCTTGCATATAAGTGACTGGTCCTTGTTTGTAATGCTGTTTTGTGAAAGCTCGTCATTCTCGCTTTAGCAAGTCCTAACACTTGTGGGGTGGAACAGACAACAACAGAGCTGATGTGTGAATATACACA
Source organism: Paramisgurnus dabryanus (assembly GCF_030506205.2). Lineage (NCBI taxonomy): Eukaryota > Metazoa > Chordata > Actinopteri > Cypriniformes > Cobitidae > Paramisgurnus > Paramisgurnus dabryanus. Next base: position 28,803,566 of record NC_133357.1, on the reverse strand, counting down.
CATACAGTCAGGGCCGTGCACAGACCTTTTGAGGGGCATGTGCTGAAACTGAAAAAGGCCCCCCCCCAAATAAATAGCACATAATAATCGTCTTAAAAACGTTATATTTATTTACTATTAATGATTGAAAAATTCCCTATTAATGAATGAAAAATGACATTTTATGGCATTATAAGGATATCTGGCCTTCTAAGTTGGCTTTAACAATTTGCCTCCTGGGTGTTTGTCTGTATTAGGCCTATTTGTAGTCATGTGTTTGTGAACTGCTCTTGTGTACTCCCTCTTATTTAATTGTGTAATATATTAATTTTCATTTTTTTCCTCTGCTTTGCATACATAAAGTTAAATAAAAATATGTTTGAGGAAAAAAGCTATTATTTTTGGTTCTATGATCTAATTTTTATTATTTGGTTAACATGTTTATGTATGTCATTGATAAGAGGGGAAATATGAGATTTAAGATCAAAAAAATATAGTAAAATATAGTAAAACATGTATCTGCCTACCTGGCAAAAACTGTGCTGAGGACCAGGAACGTTGGTCTCTTGAAGGTGCACTTAGGTTGGTTGTTCTCTCTCGTGAACTACACTTTCCTTAAAATAAGCCAGCAATGAAAATGTATAAAAAATTTAGTCTAGTCATTCAGGGCTAACTTTTTGGTGATTTGGAGCACTGTAGCCCCTGACAGAAAATGTTAAAGCGCAAGCAGAAATTTTTGAGCACACCTTAAATCAGCCTGCACTTATTCACATTTTCCCAAAAGAACTGCATTACTGAAAAATACTAAACAGACTTAACTTTGTGCAGTTGATTTCAGAATAAAAAGTTATGAACTAAAGAATCATACAGCCCACTTGGCTATATCTAGGCATACATAAATATCCAGATAGCATTTTGTAATGAGATGAGTGGCAGGGCAATACACATACTTGTATCCTTTACAAGTTTCTCGTCTTCTATGATATCCACAGTTTTCCTTAACTGTGTGTTTCTATCTGTAATGTTTTTGGTGTTAATGTAGGCTAGAAGTTTTCTCTATCTCTCATCTCTGCAATGTTTAATTTTAAACCCGCGCGGGCGCATCTTCTCGCGGTTCACCCGGGCTGCGTAGACCCATCGGTAAACGATTGAGACGCGTCATTCAAATAAGCGGTAAAACCCGATCCTGCATTCCGTATTGTTGTCACGGGTGCCCTGCACATGCATGAACAGCAGTGAAAACTGCTCGCGCTGTGTCAAAAACTCATTTTGGTCACAGTTTGGAGCCCTTGGTGCCTCCCTGATTGCCCTCTCGCCCAATCTCGTCTAAACCAGCCCTGCTCAAATTTATAAAACATGCGCCGTTATAGACATACTAGTGTTTCTTTCGTAATGAGACGGCATTGTATTCAAACAACAAGATATTTATTTACCGTTGCAAGACGTTCAGCTGCTCTGCTGTGGAACTTCAGCTCGTCGCAATCAGGGGGCGGAGTTAAGAGGTTTGACTGACAGTTTGAGCGGATACAAAAAGATTTTGTTTTTTAATAACTTTTATTTGATAAATATATTTGTAAAACAGACAGACATACGTAAAGGGTTACCAATAGCATTGATTTATTAAAGAAAAACAAAAAATCTAATCAAATTCTTTAGAAAAAAAGGGCACTTCGGAGTGTAAGGACAAAAAGGGCATGTGTTCTGCACCGGTTGAGCCCTATCTGTGCACGTGCCTGCATACAGTATATAATAGCGAATCAGCTATTGTGGTGTTGGTTCCTCTTTTGAAATTTAAACCATTCTTCAACAAAATGACCAGTTGTAAAATGCCCTATAATGATGGCTGGAATGTTACAAAAATTTAATATTAAATAAAGTGAAATAAATATATTCTGAACATGTAATTTGTGATAAAATTATTAAAATAATAAGGAAAATGAAAAAAAAAAAAATTATGACAAGACCATCATGTAATATTAGACACCAAAAACCAAATTGAAGAAGATGATCATGAATTATTTTTTGCGTTTGATATGAACGTAATAGGCTACATTAAAACCTTGAAGGTAGATATAAAATGAACACTTTTCAGAAGTTTAAACTGTGATCCTCACCTCCAGATGAAGCAATAAACTAGACTGATGATTTAAATGTTGACATAGTCATATGTCTGGTGTTAACTCTCCGGATTTTGTTATGTTTCGTAGCTCTGCTCTACTCGTTCACTTCTCCACAGGGATTGTTTGGTTACAGTGTCATGTGAGCTGCAGACTGCGAGCAGATTGGATTTCATTTGGCGCTACGCAGACCGTTTGGTGATGTCAAAGTACTGCGAGAGCCATTAGAAAGCAGACTTCTCCGTGTGATTTCTGAATTGCTCTTGCGGTACTTTGATGTCCTTCGTCTGTTGGTTGTTGCACCAGATGAATACACCCGTCTGCTTTCCAGTCACTTTTGCGGCGCGAAAATACGTGAAAATTTGATTTCATATGATGATCGGATCACGCAGTGCCGAATGAAGCCAAATACCAAATAGCCGACTGAATATGAGGTTCAACCCGCCAAAGTAGCAAGTGGAGCATGCGAATGGTGAGTGATTCAGATGTCAATTTATGAATTAAAGTGTTAAAAGGTTGTCACGCGCTATTACATATCCTCGCGCTTTTTAAGTGGGTATACGGAAATCCTTGACCTTTCCTAGTGGGTATACTGTGTATACCTGCGTATCACGTAAGACTATACGACTGAAGAAACAAACAGTTTTAGACCAGAGTTAAAAGACCCTACTTTAGTAATCTTTTTCATTTCACTGAGCGCTTCCTTTTCGCATTGCTCTTTCAAGTTATCTCAAGCCCAATCAAGCCCAATGGTAAGTTCGGCCATGATAATGACTCAAACATAAGCATTTCTTATAAGAGGAACTGGCCCTTTAACACCGGTGGAGATGCGCTGATCTATATACACTGACACATGATCAACTTCTCACTTATAAAAAACGACTGTTTTTATGAGAATACTTGCAGAGACTGTGGTATTACAAGATTATTTGTGCGTATATCTCCTGTAAAGCCCAAAGAAATTATGTGTTTGCGTGATTTTTAAAACGCGCGTTTCAGTGCATGGGCTTTTAAGTTTGTGCGCGTAAGCACATCAAAAACAGTATTAGTAGCAGTATGTTCTTATTAACAGCATTTCATGCAATATTTTGTAGTTTTACCATATTTACACAGGGCTGGCCCTACCTATAGGCAGAGTAGGCAAATGCCTAGGGCCTCAAGCTTGGAAGGGGGGCCTCCATAACTGCTAAGTCCATGTGCGCTAGTTCGACAATCACTACTAACAGCATTAAATAAAGTTTTACGGTGAGTTCAACTTTATGCGGCGCCGATGGTGCAAGAACCGCGAGGATACAGCTAGTGAGAGGCTGACAGCCAATGCTCCGCAACATAGGCTGCCAAGGCAGCGTAGGAAGAACAATTCAAACCATTACGCATTTTTGTTCTGATGGCCTTCCATACTGACACTTATTGTGAAGCACCAGTCGGAGGCTGCAAGCCGACTTGCAAGTCTGCTCTCCGTGCTCCCCCTGATGAGGAAAGAACATGAGAGGATACAGGCTCGATATGAACACTGTAAAATCGAATGAACGTATTAGGTGTCGCCCAACCAGCAGCTCTGCAGATGTCTGTTAGCGAGGAACCACGAGCGAGAGCCCAAGATGAGGCAACACTCCGTGTGGAGTGCCCTCTCAAATTAAATGGACAAGGAATGCCCTGCAGATTATAAGCCAGGGCGATAGTATCAACTATCCAATGAGACATCCTCTGCTTAGTGACAGCTTTCCCTCTCTGCTGACCATCATAACAGACAAAGAGCTGGTCTGAGGTCCTGAGGCTTTGCGTGCGATCCACGTAGAGTCGCAGTGCGCATACGGGGCACAACAAAGCCATGGTTGGGTCTGCCTCCTCCGGGGGCAGCGCTTGCAAGCTCACCACCTGATCTCTGAAGGGACAATGGGTATCGTCCGGCGACGCAAACAAATCTATCTGTGCACGACCGAACTTCTTCCAAATTAGCTGAACCGCCTGGGGTGGAGTCGCCATTCGCTGGGGCCCGCAGCTCGGGAAAGCGCATCTGCTGCTGTGTTGAGCAAACCCAGAATGAAAATGGCACGAAGGGACCTCAGATGCTTCTGACTCCAAAGGAGGAGATGACGAGCAAGATGCGATAGGTGACAAGAATGCAAAAACCGCCTTGACGGTTTATAACGCAACAGTCGCAATGTTGTCGGTGCCGACTAATACAGCCTTCCCTCGCATCTCCGAAGCGGAGTGTACGAGTCCCAGATATACAGCCCACCACTCGCGGCAGTTGGGATGCTATGCACACCCCTGAGACTGCAAGCCTGTCACCCTGTACTGGGGGCATCTTATGTGCTACAGAATGCCAGGAGACCTGTCTCAGGGGCACATCTTGCCCTCAGAAATGCTGGGTCTGACGACGGGGTGAAATTGAAACGACACGCAGGTGTAATGGTTACACGGTGCATGCCGGTGTGCCACGCTCTCCTCGGGACTCGATCGTAAAGCCAACGCTGAAGCGGTCTCATATGGAGCAGCCCGAGCGGTGTCACAGCCGCAGCTGCTGTCATATGCCCCAGGAGCTTCTGAAATTGTTTCAGAGGGACCGCGTTCTTCCCTCGAATGAACCGAGGCAAGTCAGACTTGACTGAATGCGCGCTTCTGTTAAACACGCCGATAAACCGATCGAGTCTAGTCCATACCAAGAAAAAAGATCCTCTGCACGGGGCAAGTTAACCTGAAGACTTAAACGAGCGAGATGCCGAAGCATTAAAGGGATACTTCACCGATTTAGCATTCAGCTTTGTATCTGTAGAAACCCGGCAGTATTACTGAATGACCATGTTTCCCTCCCTCATTTCCCCCTGAGAGGAGAGATATCTGCATTTTGGTTCTGCAAAAAAGTCCTCCGATGATGCAAAAATCGTCATATTACATCATCAGAGGACTTTTTTACAGAACCAAAATGCAGATATCTCTCCTCTCAGGGGGAAATGAGGGAGGGAAACATGGTCATTCAGTAATACTGCCGGGTTTCTACAGATACAAGCTGAATGCTAAATCGGTGAAGTATCCCTTTAAGTCTCTGTGTTCGCGCAGCGTCTGCCGAGAACAAGCTATTATAAGCCGACATAAATATAAGCAGAATGCGAACAACGCTCTCTCTCGGGGTTTAACCCTCTGGGGTCCGACCATTTTGGGACACTGTCAGAGGTTCTGACATGCTCTTACATTTGGTCTTTTTTCAGTTGCTTTAAAACATAATAATGGCAAGTGTCTTATACCACTGTGTTCAGCACAAACTGGGCTAAAATATTATATGAGCTACATGTATGTACATGTTTGTATTTTTGAGAGAAAAAGGTTTATGCGTGGTTTTTAAAAAAGCAAAAATTTTACGTCACTGATATAAGTTCACAAAACCCATACTAAACATGTTTTAACAAGACTTTCCTAAACAGAATCTAGTAGTCTAGAGTTTTTTCTTTAAAATTATGTGAAAATCATCCTGCCTACTGATACATATAAACCAATATATTGATTTAGAAATTGTAAGACACTTTTTGTTTAGAGTGGCCATATGCGAGAAGGATTGATTGACAGCTAGCAAACAAAGGCTTGCATAATGAGCTGCATAATGAGGCAGGAGGGAACTACAGTAAAGAATGTGAGGACAAATGTATACATGTTTGTTTGAAGTTTATTAAGAAGTTAACAATATAATCAAAATAGAAATGAAGGTCAGTGGGACATTCTCAGTTTATTTGGGAACACACCCTATTCAAACACTTAACTTGTATAAGAAACTGATAAACAACAGAGCTGTAAACTTCATGTGGCTCATGTTACCATATAACTTTATGTCCAAAAAGTGTGAATATGTTTTTCCACTTCATAGTTTTGTACTGATGAGAGGGATGCAGACCTGTAAGAGAGTTATGAACAGCTGTCAGCATAAATTGTCCACAGAAATACCCTTACATACATAACTGATGGGTAAATGATAGCACTACATTCAGATAAACTATCATAAACTAAACTAGTATCTCAGATAAACATCTGCAATGATTAGTTATATAAAAAGCTGTTTTCAGATGACTGTTTTCAGATGCCCATCCCCTCATCGTCTAGCTTCTGTTTTAAATGCATTTCTGTAAGCGAGTATGAACTTTAAAAACACATCGCATATGTCCATGTGCGCGAGCTCGCGTCTCCGTGGAAACAACGCGGAGCTCATAATAAAACAGTGTCGCGTGTAAAGCGCAATGTATGGAATGCGTTGCATGTAAACAATATCATATTACAGCAGATCCCCCAGTGCAGCATTACTCAAAGTTGCCATGAAGGATACGAAAGTGAATAACTGTGTCTAACACTGTACAGCATGTATCAATGAAATCCGCCATTACGTGAAATCACACGCCCTCGTTTGTAAACAATGCGAAAGTTTTTAAATCCGAAGCGTGCAGTCTGTTGAGGTTGCTTGTGTAGGCTGAACTGCACAAGCCATAACATATTACATGATAGCAAATATAAATGAAGACAAATGACTTCAGGAATATATCCTTCTCCATTGCGTCTTCCATTGTTTTTCTTCTTAGGTAACGTTAAAGATAAACGCTTCTCTTCCTCAATGTCCAGAAATAAATGAAGATATTCCTCACGTGTGTGTATAAAGTTTATAATCCAAACATGCGGTAAAGTCTTAAAATCTGATAAAACTTTACGCTTTGTTTATTATTGTTGGAACTGCTGGTCTCTTCATTACCATGTCAACAGCCTGAGGGCGTGACCACATTAGAGATAATGAGCTCAGCCAGGAAAAACGGTACTCTCTTTACTTCAACGCAGATTATATAAACAGGAAATAATTGTTTTTGATTATAATTAGCTTGTTTAAAAGTAGACATTTCAGGCTTTCTTTGGATATGTGTATCATGGTTGTGTGACGAGTATTCACGGAGTTTCAACTGATTTTTGTAACGTGATTTGAGAGACAGCTGGCGGAGACAGAAATGTCTGAATGCGCACCCTGTTTATTTTCTTTATTTGACAAAAACACAAAGATCTCTTGTTATTGTGAATGTATACTAATTAAAGAGGACCCTTCAGAGTTTCAAATGATGTCAAACACGTAAGTGTTTGATTATTAATGATGGAGTATTTTAAGTTGATTCTGCTATGATAAGGAGAAAACACGTCAAAACGCGTCCACGCATTTTTGGACCCCTGGGGGTTAAATGCCGTGCCTAGCACTTTCATGGAGACACGGGGAGAGAGAGACAGCTCGAATGGTGGTACTTAGTATTGATATGCCCTCCCACGAACGCAGAGCGAAGAAACGGCCTGTGGCGAGAGGAGATGGATACATGAAGTACACGTCTTACAGGTCTAAGGCTGCAAACCGATCTGAACATATAATACGTGTTTCGGCGTTATCATCCTGAAGGATCTCATTTGGAGAGCTGGAGCGTAAATCAAATCGGTGGTAATCCACCACGTATTTTGGGTACTAAGAGATAAAGGCTGGAAAACCTCTATCATCATCTCGGTAAGAGGGACCGGCTCGAAACGTCCTTCACCAGCAGGACATCGACTTTTGCACGCAGTACATGTGCATCGAACGCTTTTACTGTAGTGAAACGAATGCCCGAGAATTTGGGGATGTGCCGGTAAATTATATTTCGTAACCGAGGCGGATCGTGCGTAGAACCCAACGAGACGGGCTGGGCACTGAAGCCAAGCACCCAGGGACCGTACGAGGAGAATTAACGGCACTACTGAAGTACCCGCGGTGGGGCAGCCGAGCAGGGCAGGTGTGACTGCCGGTGCGTGTGCCTTGCGAGCACAAACATCTACAGTGTGTGCGTGTGTGACACTGACCTGAGCCCGCTGAGGGTGACGGTCGTCTGGTCTCCTCTGCGGAGAGCGCAGACTTCGATGAGGGTGATGGTCGTCTGGTCTCCTGCGCGGAGAGCGCAGACTCCGGAAAAAACCCACTGGCGATAGAGGAGAGGGAGGGTGAGCTGGTGTGTGCCCGCTCACGGCTCTCTCGATCCTCAGGAGACCTGCAGAGGGAAGAGGAATGCACACACTTATGTGTGGTTAAATGGGTACCGGCTGGACAGCCGGTGGAACAACAATGTAAAACCAAGGATTTTCCACCTGACCCTCTTCCGGGGGAAGGAGCGGATCACCGGAATCATCCTTCCAGGAGGCAGCGGTGGTCGGACACAGCTGCATCGCAACCCCCCGCTCCACCAGAGGGATCCCCGTGTAACCCTTAGCGGCTCCGCTGGTTAGGGAGGTGAGGGGTGAAGGCTGAACGGCCATAGACGGCCGCAAATTCAATGTTTGAGTCAGCTCTTCGTGCCGTCGGGAAAGAAAGGCACAGGAGGTGAGGACCGAGAGGCCCGAGCAGCTCCGGAGTACCAATCATGCAGACGGGCTGGTTCGGGAGGAGGGGGGTTAACCCCGCCAACCCTATCGGTTCCGCCGCTCGAGCGGGCACTGCCGCCATCTCCGGGTTGAAGTCCGCCTCGGAAGGAAAGGGGGGCACCCCTCTGATGCAGCTGAAGTAGCGGGACCAGAAGGAGGTCCAATGGATTCGGCAGAAATCGTAGAACACGACTCTGCAGTCTCCACCAGAGCCTCAACCGGCTGAGGATGAGAAGGCTGGTAGGTGGAGGACGCATCCCCCGACGCATCCCCCGGCACCAGCATTATGCAAATATCTCAATGCCAAGTTCATTGGCGTTTTAGTAGTTATCGAAGCAGATTGGTCCCTCTAAGCGAGTTCTCAATTCGTCGGTCACGACGTGACGTCGTAGTGACCGACTGAAAGGGAACTGGGGTTACCTAAAGTAAACTGTCTGTATATCTTGTAAGTCCTCTACACTTTATTTTAGTTTTGAAATCATGAAGGTAGTTTGTCTGTTTAACTTCTAGTGGCAGCTGATTTGTATGGATATTTAAGGTAGCCTATAAAAAGGTATTGCAATCTATGAATATATACATAATCTGATAGATAACTTTATACTGTATATTGGTTCAGTAAGAGGGAAATTCTTCTTTATACCCAGCTAAAATAAAAAACAATAAAAGTTTTCTAGGAGGTGTTCACCTGTAGTTTTTTACGGTGTAAGGGGAAAAATAAAATATGTATATCCATTCGTTTGGCCCAACGACGGTAACCAAACGTCATGGCAGAAGGATCGTCACGCATTCCGTTTTTTCCGGCGCTTACCAATGACGTTTAACGTTACGCAACTTCATATCTGACTCAGAAAAGATATAAACAGTGTTGTACGTAATTCTGAAACAAATTGATGTAATTATGGAATTTGGATAAACGTTTGATCATTCTATTTACTCATGTTTACATTAGGGCTGTTCCAAATACCATTTTTTGAGCTTCGAAGCTCTAGTAGAAATCAAATCGAATATTCGAAGCTTGGGAAGGAGGGGCTGAACATATTTTTCTCTTTAATAAAGGCAGGAATCTGTGTATGTATGTGTGTGTGTGTGTGTGTGTGTGTGTGTGTGTGTGTGTGTCTGTCTGTCTGTCTGTCTACAGTTTTATTATGTTGTGAATGTGTTGCTGCGGACCCAAGGGAGAGTAGTGCCTTTTTTTCGTGCAATATGGACATGTGACACGTTTAGAATTAATAAACGTTTAAAATACTACAGAACAGTGCAAGCCGGAAGCGGCGTGCCTGTCACGCGTCCTTCGAGAACAGCATTAGTGAAACAAAACACAAGAGCAATTTTAATAAGGTAGCCTAACATTTTTCTAACAAACAAACATTTCCGTATCAGAAATTAGCAGCACAGTAATTACCGACAACGTAAAGGGTAGGCTATTTAAATAAAACAATGTAAATAAATGAACGAAGTTCAACAAACTGTAATGAAACGGTAGCATACTTTCGAAATCAAGTTTATTTATAACACTTACACCATCCAATATGTTTTTTTCATCAGCAGAACAATAAAGAAGATATTTTGCAGAAACCCAGGTGCTCCGTCATGCAAGTCAACCGATCCGCACACTTTAAGAGCTAAAGCATATATATCCAATACAAAAGTAATATTGACGTCTTGTGAAGCAAATCAATCAGTTTTTGCAAGAATCTGAACGTTATTTACAACACTATTAGCGTGAATGCCAAAGCAGGAAGCATGCTTTCCGTTTTAGGCGATCTCTTCCACTGGTGGCGTTTGGTGGCTGTTGGCTATGGATGTTGGTCTCTCTGCGCCACCTATAGAGCGGGAGCGTGAAGCGCCTTTCCTGCTTGGCAAAAGCTCTGCATTAACGCTGTAAAATATTTATATATATATTCGAATCTCAAAACTGAAAATCCGAAGTCAACCTACGGAACGAATATTCGAATATTCAAATATTCTGGTCCAGCCCTAGTGTACATTGAACTCATTCATTGGATTACCAATGTCCTATCGGCCCACACCGGCCGTTGTGCAGGTTCCGAACACAAACTCGACCGTACTATAGGTTATGGCTGAAGCAGTTTAACAATGCCGCTCCCGCGATCTCTTGCTAAAAGTTCCCATGTAGCCCCATGCAATCGTTTGTATACAACTTTTGTATACAAAATTCAAACTATAACCAGAGGTTCGGGCTCAGCAACATCTAGCCGAATATAGTTCAATCATATTACTATATACAACTTAATTATAGCAGAAATAATGACCAGCGGTTATGACTTATCACCCCGATAGCCCACATACAGTACGATTACATAACAACTTAGTTAAGGTTAAATAATTAATCTACCATGCAATAACCAGAGGTTCATGACTAAAGCAATTTTAACAACACAATATGTTATATACAACTTAATTCAAAGCTCTACAATGACCAGAGGTTCGGGCATAGCACCGTCTAGCCAAATATAGTTAAATCATACAACTTAATCAAAGTAAAGGAAATGATTAGAGGTTATGACTCATCACCCTGATGGCCCACATATAAACATAACTGTCTAACAACTTAGTTAGAGGTAGAACTTAATTAACATGAATTAACCCCGATCAAAGATATGTGGTAACAAAGGATATCGTAATACCTTATAGTAACTTTGAAGAGTCAATAATACATAGCAAATTAGAATGAATGCAAAACGTAACAATTTATTAACCAGGTAGGTAAAACATAATTCAGAAGCCAATTTACATTCCAATTCAAATACGAAACAAACGAAAAACCATTGCATACCTGGTAAGGAGATGGAAATCTGGTTACAGATACCTCAAAGTAAAATGAAATTCATGATGCTATAACAAAGATATAGCATAATGGGGGTGCATTTCTAGATATCGAAAGTCCCGTCTGAATCTTCAACACATCTCCTTAAATAACCAGAGAACAAAGCTTATAGGAATTTGGTACTGATAGGTTGTTGTAAAACTAAGGGCTGTCCTTAATTTGTATACAGTGGGTGATTGGTTTATGCTTAGAATGGGAGGTGTCTGTAAACATTGAATGAAGTTTCACCTATACTTTAACCCTCTGGGGTCCGACCATTTTGGTTCTGACATGCTCTTACATTTGGTCTTTTTTCAGTTGCTTTAAAACATAATAATGGCAAGTGTCTTATACCACTGTGTTCAGCACAAACTGGGCTAAAATATTATATGAGCTACATGTATGTACATGTTTGTATTTTTGAGAGAAAAAGGTTTATGCGTGGTTTTTAAAAAAGCAAAAATTTTACGTCACTGATATAAGTTCACAAAACCAATACTAAACATGTTTTAACAAGACTTTCCTAAACAGAATCTAGTAGTCTAGAGCAGTGCCGGCGCCAGCCGAGCGCTGGTGAGGGGGCGTCTAAAATACCAGAGGGGGCGATCACATGAATGCATATAATTCCCCCAGCTAGAAAATACATAGGTTTGGTACATTAAGTTTTAAAGTGTTATAAACAAACATCTCTGTAATACAACCACAAAAACTACAGCTATAGTGAGCAACGTACAGAGCTCTGAACAATACAACAACAAAAAAACGCATACCTAACGTCACATATTAGCACAACACTACTCATTAGAAGTTCAGACCCAGAGGTAGAAATACATTTTACGTAATGGTGGGGGGCAGTGTTGGCAAATAGAGTTGATGGTTTTCAGCCCAAAAACGGTCCAAACGCAACATTTTATCAACATTTTGGTTCAATTTAATCATATAACGTAGTTATTTTAACTGCCACAAGTAATGCACCAAGCTAGCGATTAAGCAGCTAGAGAACCACAATAGCAAAATGGCAATAACTCGTTTACATATACAGCTATGCTGTAGGATAGGCTAATTCAAATTCGTTAATTATAAATTTAACAATGTCTGTTTTTTATCTATTTACTCCTGATAAACAGGTGTGCGAGAGAGAGAGATCGTACCTTTAACGTTAAATGCAGAACAATAATAGGCTGTTGGTTGTACGTTGACTTGCAAGGATGCTGAAGAACATGAACATCTGAACTTTTCAAAACTATGTACAGTCTGGCTGAAGTTCATGGTGCCCGAATTGACTTAATGACAGCCGAATATTTGGATCTTTGCACCTGAAATGCTCCGATAATTCATCCACGCCACGGCATTAATTGATGTGTGACAATCCGGAGTCCGGTTTGTAGAACTTCCAATGCTATTTTCCATATATCCATTGCTACAGGGCAGGCCCAGGTCACTCTCACACTCCTGTCTGTAAATTTTTATATAATTTCCCACTTCGACATCTTGATTTCCCTCTGAGACTCAGAACGCGGGCTCATTGTCGGCGTGCCTCAAGCCGTCAACACAAACTTGTTCAACTTCAGGCGCGGCTGCAAGAACCAACAACCACATGACGTCAAAGTACCGCGAGAACGATTCGAGAAATCATACTAAGTGTCGTTTCGTCTCGCGGCATTTTGACGTCTTCGCCTGATGAATTCGAACAAGCCTATAGGCTATACATGAGTGGGCGTGTGTCACGGTAGAATACATGCACACTTGTTTTTTTGTTTTGTTAAATAATTAGACTTTAAAATTCCCTTTAGGAAGACAATACACAAGGCAAACGTGATTTTTAAATAGCGCATTTTATCATTAAAATCCCATTCAACATTAATGGTGATCTGAGGGGGCGGGATAGTGCCAGTGAGGGGGCGACGCCCCCTCACGCCCCCTCGTGGCGCCGGCCCTGGTCTAGAGTTTTTTCTTTAAAATTATGTGAAAATCATCCTGCCTACTGATTCACATAAACCAATATATTGATTTAGAAATTGTAAGACACTTTTTGTTTAGAGTGGCCATATGCAAGAAGGATTGATTGACAGCTAGCAAACAAAGGCTCGCATAATGAGGCAGGAGGGAACTACAGTAAAGAATGTGAGGACAAATGTATACATGTTTGTTTGAGGTTTATTAAGAAGTTAACAATATAATCAAAATAGAAGTGAAGGTCAGTGGGACATTCTCAGTTTATTTGGGAACACACCCTATTCAAACACTTAATTTGTATAAGAAACTGATAAACAACAGAGCTGTAAACTTCATGTGGCTCATGTTACCATATAACTTTATGTCAAAAAAGTGTGAATATGTTTTTCCACTTCATAGTTTTGTACTGATGAGAGGGATGCAGACCTGTAAGAGAGTTATGAACAGCTGTCAGCATAAATTGTCCACAGAAATACCCTTACATACATAACTGATGGGTAAATGATAGCACTACATTCAGATAAACTATCATAAACTAAACTAGTATATCAGATAAACATCTGCAATGATTAGTTATATAAAAAGCTGTTTTCAGATGACTGTTTTCAGATGCCCATCCCCTTATCGTCTAGCTTCTGTTTTAAACGCATTTCTGTAAGCGAGTATGAACTTTAAAAACACATCGCATATGTCCATGTGCGCGAGCTCGCGTATCCGTGGAAACAACGCGGAGCTCATAATAAAACAGTGTCGCGTGTAAAGCGCAATGTATGGAATGCGTTGCATGTAAACAATATCATATTACAGCAGATCCCCCAGTGCAGCATTACTCAAAGTTGCCATGAAGGATACGAAAGTGAATAACTGTGTCTAACACTGTACAGCATGTAACAATGAAATCCGCCATTACGTGATCACGGGCGAACTCGTTTGTAAACAAGCATGTAAACATGGAATCATATTACAGCACACACTTAAAAGATACAGCAGTGCAGCATTACGCAAAGTTGCCATGAAGGATACGAAAGTGAATAACTGTGTCTAACACTGTACAGCATGTATCAATTAAATCGGCCATTACGTGAAATCACGCGCCCTCGTTTGTAAACAATGCGAAAGTTTTTAAATCCGAAGCGTGCAGTCTGCTGAGGTTGCTTGTGTAGGCTGAACTGCACAAGCCATAACATATTACATGATAGCAAATATAAATGAAGACAAATGACTTACAGTTTCTTCAGGAATATATCCTTCTCCATTGCGTCTTCCATTGTTCTTCTTCTTAGGTAACGTTAAAGATAAACACTTCTTTTCCTCAATGTCCAGACATAAATGAAGATATTCCTCACGTGTGTGTATAAAGTTTATAATCCAAACATGCGGTAAAGTCTTAAAATCTGATAAAACTTTACGCTTTGTTTATTATTGTTGGAACTGTTGGTCTCTTCATTACCATGTCAACAGCCTGAGGGCATGACCACATTAGAGATAATGAGCTCAGCCAGGAAAAACGGTACTCTCTTTACTTCAACGCAGATTATATAAACAGGAAATAATTGTTTTTGATTATAATTAGCTTGTTTAAAAGTAGACATTTCAGGCTTTCTTTGGATATGTGTATCATGGTTGTGTGACGAGTATTCGCGGAGTTTCAACTGATTTTTGTAACGTGATTTGAGAGACAGCTGGCGGAGACAGAAATGTCTGAATGCGCACCCTGTTTATTTTCTTTATTTGACAAAAACACAAAGATCTCTTGTTATTGTGAATGTACACTAAATAAAGAGGACCCTTCAGAGTTTCAAATGATGTCAAACACGTAAGTGTTTGATTATTAATGATGGAGTATTTTAAGGTGATTCTGCTATGATAAGGAGAAAACACGTCAAAACGCGTCCACGCGTTTTTGGACCCCTGGGGGTTAACATTAAATTCTGTTGTTATATGAGTGACATCATTGTAACCACTTGCAATGAGATATTTCAATAGAAACAAATAAGATCAGTTTTAGATTCTTTGTGCATGTAGAATGTGGCATTTCATATACAGTTTGCTTTGAGAGAATGAGAATACAAATGTATGACGCCCTAAGGTGTGGTCTTCGAAAACCAAATGTGCTCTCGGTAGGAAGTCCACTGTGAATCTTTATTCAGGAAATTGTCCTACAATGGTTAGGGTTTTTGCAATGTACTGTTGTCTTTTTAATTTTACTATTTGGAGATTATCCCAAAAAGGTGGTGTTTTTAATAAATTTGACTGCCTTAAAATGTTTAATACATGTGGTTTTGCATAATTTCTAATTACATTTTAACATAAAGTTAATCAATTTGTTGATAAAAACATAAAAAGGAAAAGTAATGGGGAAAAACATGTTTAAAAAATGTAGTGCTTAAATGATTTCTTACGGCATAGAAAAACACGTTCTCATATTATTCTGAAATTTAGTGGGGTGTAAGGGGCCTCCAACATAAATTTTGCCTAGGGCCTCCAAATATCTAGAACCGGCCCTGTATTTACATTTACATATTTACAGCAGTAGGCTACTAACGTTAGACCATGTGACTTACAAGCGAGGAGTATGTCCATCATTCGTTCCAATCCATTACAATAAAAATCTGTCAGGTCACTTTACAGTGTCAGTCTGTGTATATATGTTGTTTTAATTGATTGACGCCTCAGAATTCTGCAGTTATAGTTTAACAGCGTTTTGTGTCTTACACACTTGACTTTACGTCCCGAAGGCAGTCGCTCCACCCATCTTCAACAAGCATGTGAAGCATATGACAAAGTACACAGAAAAAACGGATGACATCACAGTAGCACGAGAGCGGTTTGAAAGCTTAGTCTCGATTCACTCTTGTGGTACTTTGATGTCACCTGCTTGTCGGTTTTTGCAGCGTGGCATAAACTCAAACAAATCTAATGTCTGGGTTACATGTTGGATGACGGCGAACGGCATAAACTCAAACAAATCTAATGTCTGGGATACATGTTGGATGACGGCGAATGGCGCGTCAACAAACAACGCGTGCACCCCCCACCCCCACCCCAAAAATGCTTTCTCAACGAATCTACACGATTCACGTGGGTGACCTGTTTTGGCTTCAAAACGGCAAATTTAGCCGAAAGGTGAGGGATTCTCATGCCTGAATGTTATTCATTTAGCACAGTGGTTCTCAACTCCAGTCCTCTGGGCCCCCCTCCCAGAATATTTTAGATATCTCCATATATAAAACACCTGATTCAGTTCATCAGCTTGTAAGTGTGTTAATTAAGGAAACATTTCAAAAATTCTGGCAGGAGCCTGATGAGTGGATTCAGGTGTTTCATATAAGGAGACATCTAAAATGTTCTGGGAGGGGGGGCCCGAGGACTGGAGTTGAAAACCACTGATTTAGCATATTGCAGGGGCGTAGACACGGGTGTGCCGGTGCCACCCACAGTGGCAGCTGGCACACCTAAAAATGGAGGCAGATTTTTTATAGTCTCAATAAAAAAATATTTACTAAACTTGGGCTATTGTTGTTTACTTCGAATACATATATACTTTTAAAATCAACCCTTTCACGCGTAAGGTAAAAATATTTTAACTGACCACTTGTGTCCATGGCAACGCATTATGATTGTCACGTGACACAGTGCAGATGTATGCTACAGTATTCAATTTATTTTGTGTTTCTTTTTTTATTAAAAATATTCACTAACTTGCTTACCATGTATACTATCTGACATTCCGATTCTTCATTTAAAAACCTTTATAAATGATCTTGATCTATAACAAGATGAGCTCTGCAGTTCAGAGCGAGAGTCCTGTCAACCGGATTTACAGCACCTGAATTCCCTAGTTTCTCCCGAAATACATGAAAGAAGTTGCTGTTAAACATGGAAAAGAATAGAGTATAAGCCATAAGCCAGTATTGTATTCTAAATTATTTTTAACTTTAATTATTGCTTTGTTGAATACTATATTATGTCAGTCTCAAACATGATTCCAAACAACAATACACAAAGTGTAATAATAAAAAATACAATGTTTTATATACAATATTTTATTTTAAAATGAATGAGGAAAATTAAGTTGAATCCAAGCTTTAGAAAAATTAAGTCAAATTAAGCCTTAAGAGGGTCGCACACCGGAAGCGCAGCTCAGTGCCGTGCCGCGCAGCGCACCGCCGCACCATTCGAAAAAATGGAACACATTGTTTTCTATGAGTATACGCACACCGGCGCCGACAGGTGGCACCTGTCTACAGCGCCCGGCTACGACTCAGGAAGTTGCTCTAATGTCGTGCCACAGAGCGCCACTCACATAGTTTAACATAAAATATAGGGCTTTTTGTGCAATTGAACATACACCTTAAATAAAAAAATCAGCCCCTTTACCTTTGGTATTACGGGATGTTCTTGAATGCTTTGCATTGATGTGGTACTTTAGAGTGGACTAACTCCAGAGTTATATGCAAATTCCTTGGTGCAGACATTGCAGACAACTTTATTTTTATCATCACTTCCATCATGCCGTTTTTAAAAGTTTATGTTCTAATCAATGAGGCTGCTCAAAAGTTCTGAGCTCGTCCACTTTCAAACACTTTCAACCACATTCAGAGGTAGTCGAAAACCCTTTCGATCGGATTGCTTTGGTAGTGTAAACGAACATGTGGTTGAATGTGTTCAAACAGCCACAGGTCACCGCATTCTCTCCACCCATTTATCTAATCTGAGGTATTGAGCACAATGTTTTACATCTTTTCTGGCACTAACCTATTTTTTATGGTAAATGGCACGAACAGTTCATTAGTTAACATTAGCTAACTACATTAGTTAACATTAGCTAACTACATTAGTTAACATTAACTAATAATGAACTGCACTTATGCATCATTTATTAATCTTTGTTCCTGTTCATTTTAACAATTACTAATACTTTGTTAAAATCTTGATAACGTTAGTTAATGCACTGTAAACTAACATGAACAAACAATGAACAGCTTTATTTCTATTAACTAACATTAACAAAGATTACTAAATACTGTGACAAATGTATTACTCATGGTTTGTTCATGTTAGTTAATGCACTATGTAAAAGCCAACAGAGTAATTATGCACTTTAATTATTACTTTTATGCATTTTAATTACAGCTATGCTATAATGTTTTATGTTTACAACATCGAGCCTTTATTTTGGCAACCTCAGAAACCGGAAGTGTAGTGACGTAATTCAGTTTGGAATAACGGCGGAAAAAAGACGAAAGAAAGTCTGAAAGGTTCATGGTTAAAACGGTAAAAAGCACGGATAATCTACAAGGTTTAGCTTCGGTCAAATGGGGAACAAGGTTAGTAAAGTTTACAAAACGTATATTCGAGCTACTTAATGAATGTTATTGTGAAATGTATAATTTAACTTAATGTTTACGGATTGAAACTAATGTAAGGAGCTGTGTTACGGTTGAAATGTAATGTAATGCATGGTTTATTTGTTTTACTCAGCTCTTACGTTGGTTGATGACACGGAGAGCAATTAAAATCATTTAACCATCAGTTCTGGCCTTCTCAATATTGACTCGATGCTACAGTAAGAGCTTGACCACCGCTACAGCCTGCACGACGTAGTTACAAGATTCAACGGCAATACCCGTGACGTCCAGCAGGTGGAAGAAGTTGGTCAGAAAATGCAAGATTTCAACTAAAAGCACTCAAAATGGAAGGATCACAGGCTGCTTCAGTAAGTCAAATGGACGTAAATGAACAGATCACAATTTTACAACAAGAAATTCAAGATTTAAAGAACTCGCTTGAAGCTGAAAGGGAGGATAGACAAAACATTAAAGATTCAATCACATGCAAGGAACAAATTTTAGCAGAGCTTCAAAACAAAGCTCAAAGCACATCAGAGTTACCAAGACGTTCTGAAAGAGTTAAAGTACAAACGGAAAAGATGATAAAATATCAAAGGGAAGAAATGAGTAAAAGGGAAAAAAGACTAACAACTCTTTATGAACAATGGAAAACACGTACGTGAAACAAGAGAAAAGTTAAAATCAGATATCACAGACAAGGAGATGTCAGAACTTGCAGATATAACAGAGCAAAAGAGAGATGATGTATTACAGTTATATTCAGAAATAAGAAACCAAATGGCACCATCATCTGACATAAGGAGGAAGATTGATGCATGTGATGCAATAACTCATGACATTGTAAGGATAATTCTGGAAAGATTAAGTGGTGTTGATGAGGAATTTGATGCAGAGCGCGAAATAACTCGTTTACGTGAACTTTTAAAGCATGATTACGCCCAATCCATATACGGCTCAACCGCAGCATCAAATCGCAGCCAACGGTCCTCAGCTTCACAGCTCACAGCACAACGAGCCGCCGCAGCAGCTGAGCTAGCTGCAAAGGAGGCTGAATATGAAACTGTACTAGAGGAATTAAGACAACAGGAAAAGATAAAAGCTCTAGAAGAGGAACACAAGAAACAAATGGCAGCTCAAACATCTGAGTTAGAACGCTTAAAAGCACAGAAGGACGTGAAAGCAGCTCGAGCTAGGTTTGAAGCATATGACAGAGAGTTATCACAGGTGAATGATGTACAGTCAATAAAAAGTGAACAGGTGAAACCATACTTCATACCCAAACACCCCACAACAGCACTTTCTTTCACTCCTGCGCAGACAACTCCACCTAACGTCACTCAACTAGCTCAAGCCATACAGGACAGCATTAAACTGAACAGACTTCCCACGCCAGAACCAACAGTGTTTAGTGGTGAATCACTAAGCTTCATTGAATGGAAATCCACGTTCATATCACTGATTGAACAACAGGGCATCTCAACAGCAGATAAGTTGTACTATTTAAAGAGATATGTAACGGGCCCAGCTCGAAAATGCCTTGAAGGGACTTTCTTCAGAAACGATGAGGAGGCATACAAAGACGCTTGGGACAAATTGAACCAGAGGTACGGCCAGCCATTCGTGATACAGAAAGCATTTAGAGAAAGGCTAGCAATGTTCAGCCTAGAGATGCTAATGGACTGAGAGCATTTGCAGATTTTATAAATGCATGAAGAGAACCAAAAACTGTTGCACAAACTACCAGACTGGATAAACGCAAGATGGAACAGGCAGGTAACAAAGACTTTATTGGAGGGTGGAGAGTTTCCAAGTTTTAGTGCTTTTGCCTCCTTCCTCTCGCTAGAAGCCGAAGTCGCCTGCAATCCAGTCACCTCCATTCATGCACTTCGCTACACTGAAACAAACAGCAACAAAAGGTACATCAAAGGAAACAAGGCAAGTGTATTTAACACAAATACAACTGTAGAAAGTGATAAAAGGATGATAACAAAAATACCTAACGGCTCACCATGCACAATGTGCCAAGGCACCCATCAACTTCACCAGTGCCCTGACCTCTTGGAAATGTCCTTAGAAAACATAAGGAAATATGTGAAAGACAATAGACTTTGTTATGGTTGTCTAAAACAAGGACACACTGCTAAGGACTGCAAACGCCGCCTCACATGTGAAACTTGCACAAAGCGACACCCAACGTGTCTTCATGATGAAAGTTACAGGAACAGTCTGCAACGAGAAACATATGTAAAAACAATCAATGCAACTCAAGGTAACTCACCTGAAACAGCAACAGCCATGTTACTTAACGTTGCCAGATCTGAACAGTCAGTCAGCACTTCAATGATTGTTCCAGTGTGGCTCTCGACGACCACCAACCCACTCAAAGAAAAACTGGTCTATGCGTTACTGGACACACAGAGTGACACTGTTTTCATTAATCAGGATGTCACGCATGAGCTGCAGGCAGATGTTTGTCCAGTGAAGCTGAAACTCACTACTATGATGGGTAAAAATGCAGTTGTAAGCAGTGGAAATGTGTCTGATCTTTTAGTGAGAGGTTATAACTCAGCCACAGTCATAAAGGTCCCCACTACGTACACAAAGGATTACATACCTGCTAACAGAGAACACATACCTACCTGTGAAACAGCCAAACAGTGGAGTCACTTGCTACCGATAGTAGACGAGATCCCTCCACTGCTCAGTTGTGAAGTAAGTCTCCTCATAGGTTATACTTGTTCTAGAGCTCTTGCACCCAAACAAGTAATCTTAGGCAAAGAAAACGAGCCCTATGCCATTCACACTGATTTGGGATGGAGCATAATTGGCAACTCGACACCAGACCGCGAAACAGACATGGCGAGCAGCCTCTGTCACCGAGTCACTGTTAAAGAAATCCCTCCCTCCACTCCAGCAGATGCAATACGTGCTCTGGAAAGAGATTTCAAGGAGATCGACAGAAATGAAAGGACTGTGTCACAAGATGATTTAATATTCCTTCAGAAGCTCGAGCATGGCACAACATGGACTGAAAATGGACATTTTGAAATGCCATTAACATTTAAAGAAAAAACACAAATGCCAGATAACAGACAACTCGCTGAAACCAGACTGAAACCAGGCTCAAAGACAAATCAAATACACTCACAACTGTGACTGAAAGACAAAACGCAGAGACTGTGATTATCAAAGACCTGCAAAGACACGCATACCAAAATGAAATAGAGACATTAAGCAAAGGCAAACAGCATTCAAAGAACGACAAAATGTACAACTTGGATGTCTTTTTGGACAAGGACAATGTGCTCAAGGTGGGAGGAAGGGTCCAGCACTCATCGCTGCCCAGCTCTTTTAAACATCCAACAATCATACCGAGAGAACATCACATCACAAAACTGATAATTGCTCACTGTCACGAAAGGGTCAATCATCAAGGAAAGGGCTTCACAATGAACGAGATACGAAGCAATGGCTATTGGATTCCAAAGTTGAGTCAAACGGTTGCATCCTACATTCGCCGGTGTGTGTTTTGTCGGAAACAAAGGAGACCTGTGGAAGGACAAAAAATGAGAGACTTACCCACAGAAAGATTTGAACAATCTCCGCCTTTCACATACTGTGGAATGGACGTTTTTGGACCGTTCCTGACCAAACAAGCAAGGAAAGAATATAAAAGAGCTTCTGCTCATCTACGTGAGATGAGGTTCGTCTTGCAAAAGAGGCCAGCAAGAAATATGAAAACCTCAACCCCTCTGCCTCCCCCAGGACAGTTCGTTAAGGAGGACCTGTATGCACAAAAACAATGGCTTCAAATACAGTACTTGCTCGAACAGTTTTGGAGCAGGTGGAAAAAAGAGTACCTGCAGAACATAATGGTCAGACAAAAATGGCACAAGCCTAAAAAAAAAGAAAAAAAATGTAAATAGGAGACATAGTAATGGACAAAGATGAAATGCCACCACGATCCCAGTGGAAACTTGGAAGGATATTGGACACTGTAAAAGATACAGATGGACTTGTCAGAAAGGTCAAAATAGGCTTTGCAGACAGAAATCTTACCACAAAGGGTCAACGTGTGAACAAAATGTCTGTAGTAGAACGCCCAGTTCATAAGTTAGTTCTACTACTAGAAGATTCTGAATAGTAAATTTACAATGCTTAAGTGTATTGAAAGTTAAAGTTGTAATATGCTTACAAGGTTATTTCTATATTTTGGTTAAGTAACTTGAAGAAATTATTTGTGTTTTAGTTGTGTAACAGCAAATAATTTGGTGGGAGTGTAAAAGCCAACAGAGTAATTATGCACTTTAATTATTACTTTTATGCATTTTAATTATAGCTATGCTATAATGTTTTATGTTTACAACATCGAGCCTTTATTTTGGCAACCTCAGAAACCGGAAGTGTAGTGACGTAATTCAGTTTGGAACAACGGCGGAAAAAAGACGAAAGAAAGTCTGAAAGGTTCACGGTTAAAACGGTAAAAAGCACGGATAATCTACAAGGTTTAGCTTCGGTCAAATGGGGAACAAGGTTTGTAAAGTTTACAAAACGTATATTCGAGCTACTTAAGGAATGTTATTGTGAAATGTATAATTTAACTTAATGTTTACGGATTAAAACTAATGTAAGGAGCTGTGTTACGGTTGAAATGTAATGTAATGCATGGTTTATTTGTTTTACTCAGCTCTTACGTTGGTTGATGACACGGAGAGCAATTAAAATCATTTAACCATCAGTTCTGGCCTTCTCAATATTGACTCGATGCTACACACTAACTAATGTTAACTAATGAACCTTATTGTAAAGTGTTACCAATGCAGCTCTTCACATGTTTGTAAATCCTTTATCTCCTGTTTGTTACAAATAAAGTATTTTTACTTATGCAGACCTTTTTAGGTAAATTATTCTTATAAAAAATTACAGATTACAGTTATGCATTATGCTTATCAGACTCTTATTGGTTTATTGTATGTTACGCCCAAAACACACCCATTACTCATTACGAGAATAGGAACAACCCTTTAAGACTGTGCGTTAGGCACATAGACCATTTGTCCTGTCGTTAAACTAGCAAATGCACTTCGCCTTGCACTTTAAACCATGCGCTTAGATCATTAAAATAGGGACCCATGTCACTCAGGGGTGGTTCCCGGATATGTATTAGACTAATCTTAGGGACGTGAGATGAAGGGAGAGAGCATCTGAATCGTTAACAGACGATTCAGCTTTTGGGCTAAAGGGCCACTTTTTAGGCTGTAACTAAACTTATATGACTACAGATGAAGGCGGCATCTTTTAAGGTGCCCATATTATGATAGCTTTACCACAAGTTAAATAGGTGTATGAGTTCCATAAAGCAGGTTTCAAAAGTTGTTTGCTCGAAATAGCTTGTAGGAAAAGATTGTTACCCATCTCTAGTAGCCTCTGTTTCAGGGCAGTTCAGATTGTGCCGTTTTGAGCTAGTCTTACATATTTATGAGCTGCTGCTCCTTTAATCACGCCCCACTACTAACGTCATGTGCGCGTGCATAGTGATATCGTGAGCAGTACAGACCATACTGTGTTATTATTTTATATATTATTATTATTAATGGTTTATGTTGCCAACAGACAAATGAAGCAGAAAAGTATAACTAATAAGTAACGTAACACTACAGGAGAAGAAACTCATGACACACAATGATTCCAGAGTAAATTGTGATGTAGCAGTCTCAACAATAAACGCGTTTTCCCTGGACAATACTAAACTATTCCAGTTATAAAACATTTTCAAACGCATTATTTTCGCAAATTACAGAAATTAAGACCCGGCGGGGGATGTATACTGCTTGTGGACCGCGTGCTAATTGCTAAAAGCTAGCGGGAGGTCCGGACCGTTACTCACTCTAAAAGGACTTACTAACTGGAGCTGCTATGTGCATCAGTTGGCTTTCCACGGAAAAGGCAGCATCAGACATTGCAATAAATAACAATCCACTACGCCTACACTCGGAAAACACCTCAATAAAATCGGGGCCTGAATTTTGGTGCACCTTTGCAGGTTTCCTGCAGGTTTCACAGGATTTTTGCATTATTAGCATGTAAAAAACATTTCTACTGTCTTTGAAGCATGTCTATGTTCTTTATGCTCTGTGTTGAGTATGATTTCACTAATAATAAACATACATTTCCATAAAGCATCTATATTTTCCCCGCCCATGTTGCTTAGAGTATTTAAAAACTTGAAAAGTATTAAATAAGGTAAATAGAACAGATAAAAATGTGCGATTAAGTTGCGATTAATCAGGAGTTAACTCATGACAATCATGCGATTAACCTAGATTAAATATTTTAATCGATTGACAGCCTCAATTTTGACATTGAAATATGTTTTACTGTTTTAAAACTGGACAAACATTTTATTTAAGGCTTAAAACATAAAAATGGAAGGTTGTAAATCATTGTTTGCACTAAGTCGTATAGCTCAGGAAAGTTATAACCATGTTTTTTTATAAGTCTTGAATTGGGGCAAGACAAACAGAAACACTGAAACTGCATCCAAACCTTTTTAGTACATAAATATATTTATTACAAATCAATACAGATAATTTCTTGATTATCCACCTTATTTTTGACGTAAATGTGGCGGTGCCATCTTTGAGCTTTTTCGCTTAAGACTTCCGGTGAGCCATTAAAGCTAATGGTACAACTCACCTTCAGGGTTTATTAATAATTATTTTTTTATAATAATAATAATAATATTAATACTAATAAATAGTAAAGTATTCAATAAAAATATGTTTTTAAATTTTTTAATCTCTATTTAATTTAATTTAATACAATACATGTAATATATTTTCTCTCATCTATGTTCTAACGTCAAGCTTACTGTCAGGTTCATGTCATGAAAACATCTTATCCAATTAAAATCGTCTGTCTCTATTAAGGCCCGGTTAGCTGGCTCATTCAATGGTTAGGACTTCATGAATCCCATGGAAGGCCAAGCTATGTGTTTTGGTGTGGAGAGTGACGGGCAAATAATAATGCCATAAAACACCAAAGAAGAAGAAGAAGTCCTAATCATAGACCGTTAACAGTCTAATGGCACGAATCTCTGCGTTGAGAGTGGTTGAGGTAAATGGCGGAAAACGTGATTGACGTTGTGGCTAGCTTGATAGGGCTAAGATAGGGCTGAGGTAAAAACGAAATTACTTAAGCAGGTACTCGTGAAGAGCGTACCGGGAGAAGCGCGTGCAGAGAAGCGCTCACAATGTGCGCATATCCGATGTGAACACGAGAAAAATAATGGGTTTAATTATACTTTCACTTCCTGACAGTTTCACTTGTTACGTGAGGATAGTAATGACTGACAGATGATGCCGAATTATAAACAATATAATTACCTAACTAAATCTGAGAGAATGCAAAAACGAAATATTTTTTCCATCATATACCCGATGGGCAGGGCGGAGATACATTTTGGTAGACCGACAAGATTTCGCAATAGCCCCAGGACCTCGGGGCTCGGGTTAGCGATTTTGCGAGCCCTTTTTATATTATAACAGTTATAAGCCATAAGGAGGTGCACTGAGAACGCAGGGTGCTATATTTTCCCTTATGAAAAAAGATTAACAAGCTATCCTACAGCTAAATATATATTTACAAAAAAACTAAAATAAATGAAAGATCCCAGGTGAAAAAGTAGTACACTTCCATAGTGTACTTAAAGTGCTTTATTTTCGCACACTAATTTTGTACTTAATATACTACAAATTTATATTTAGTACTTCTTAAGATGTTCTTAAAATCATCTAAGTGTACTTCACTTTGCTATTTTGAGACACCATAAATATGAACTAAAATGTGCTAAAAATGTATTTAAAAAATTTATTTAGATACCACTTTTAGTAAACTTGAACCCATCTTTGTATGAAAGTTGAGTTCAAGTTTAATTCAAGTGTTAAGTAAATACATTTTTTAATACAGAGATAGTATGTTAAAAATGCATTTTAGTTCATATTCATGGTGTCTCAAAATAGCACAGTGAAGTACACTTAGATGATTTTAAGAACATCTTAAGAAGTACTAAAGATGAATTTTTAGTATATTAAGTACAAAATTAGTGTGCGAAAATAAAGCACTTTAAGTACACTATGGAAGTGTACTACTTTTTCACCTGGGATCATAATTTAAGCTTGTTAAATGCAAATTTACAGAGCCTCTGTCATTACAGAGCAGCAGAGTCTGTATTTGTGTTGATCAGTTAAAGTAATTAGGGCCCGAGCACACCGGGGTGTGAGGACCCTATTGTTCTTCAAGGAGTTATTATTAGGGCTCGAGCACCGAGGAGCAGGCCAGAATGGCCTGCACCGTAGGTGCGAAGCCCTATTGTTTTTGCTCGGATTATTATTTTAATTTTTTTAGGGCCCGAGCACCGAGGAGCAGGCCAGAATGGCCTGCACCGTAGGTGCGAAGCCCTATTGTTTTTGCTCGGATTATTATTTTTATTATTTTTTTTTTTTTTTTTTTTTTTTTTTTAACACTTTTGGACTTTTTGGGGGCCTTAACATACTCGAAAACTCTTGAAAATTGGCACAGATGTCAGAGTCGTCCGTCATCGCAGAAATCCAAAGGCTGGAACACGGGCGTGGCACAGGGGCTCTGTAGCGCCCCCTGTAATGCAAAAAAAAACATTGATGCACAGATCGGGCAAAAATTTACGCACATGTACGAGAGTTGGTACGCATATAGATCTCATCGACCCGAACAACTTTCGCCCTCTAACATTTAAGCTCCGCCCAACAGGAAGTCGGCTATTTTGGATTGTTTCAAAAATGCATTCGTTGAACTTTTAAATACTCCTCCTAGTGGATTCATGGGATTGACACCAAACGTGGTGATCATGATGTCCAGACATTGTACTTGCTAAATTGCGAAGGGATTTTTGATATCTCGAACGGTTCTGCCATGGCGAGGCGATGAATTTATGGCGAATTTAGAGAAACAGGAAGTGTCTAATTTCTAAGGCAAAAAATATCTTATTGTGATGCCATGCAGGGTGTTTGTTCGTCTGAAGATTTCGATCGCATCGATGTGCCTATTGTGACTCCCGGGTATAGCGCCACCACCAGGCGCCAGGAAGTGTGTCAGTCGCAAAGCTGGATTTTTTTGACAATTCCATGCTATGTTCTTTTAAATACTCCTTCTAGGATATTCATGCAATTGACACCAAAAGTGGTCAACATGATGCCGAGACATTGTAGATGATAAATTGCGAAGGGATTTTTGATATCTCAAGCGCTGTTCCCATGGCAACGCGTCAAACTTTACTTTCATTTTAAAGGCATATTTAAGCCTTTTAGTTGACGCCGATGTTCCTTTAATATACTCCTTCTAGGATATTCATGCGATTAACACCAGAAGTGGTCAACATGATGGCGAGACATTGTAGATGATAAATTGCGAAGGGATTTTTGATATCTCAAACGCTGTTCCCATGGCAACGCGTCAAAGTTTACTTTCATTTTAAAGGCATATTTAAGCCTTACAGTTGCATGCAGTGAACTTTTATATACTCCTTCTAGAATAATCATGCAATTGACACCAAAAGTGGTCAACATGAAGCCGAGATATTGTAGATGATAAATTGCGAAGGGATTCTTGATATTTCAAACGCTGTTCCCATGACAACCTGTCAAACTTTACTTTCATTTTTAAGGCATATTTAAACCTTACAGCTGCATGCGGTAAATTTTTAAATACTCCTCCTGAGGAAATAATGTGATTGACTCCAGAAGTGGTCAACATGATGCCGAGACATTGTAGATGATAATTTGTGAAGGGATTTTTGATATCTCGTACGCTGTTCCCATGGCAACGCCCCAAACTTTACTTTTATTTCAGGCATATTTAGGAATTCTTGGCGTGCTTAGATTAACCTAAACATTGGCACACACATCAGAGTTGTCGGCTGTTCAGAGTGGACAAATAGATCAGACAAAGGCGTGTCTCTTTAGTGGCTCACTAGCGCCCCCGTTTGTCTAAAATGTGGGGTTTGTCTTTTACCTACAGTCCCCAAATGGCTCAGTAACAACATTAAATAGCCCACTGATGTTTACCCACTTGATGCCCTTGCCCACCGTGCATCGTTTTCTCGGACGCATCGTGTAGCGGTAAAAAAACGTGCGAGGGCCCGCCATTGCTGCTTGCAGCTATATTTTTTTTATTAGGGCTCGAGCACCGAGGAGCAGGCCAGAATGGCCTGCACCGAAAGGTGCGAAGCCCTATTGTTTTTGCTCGGATTATTATTTTTATTATTTTTTTTTTTTTTTTTTTTAACACTTTTGGACTTTTTGGGGGCCTTAACATACTCGAAAACTCTTGAAAATTGGCACAGACGTCAGAGTCGTCCGTCATCGCAGAAATCCAAAGGCTGGAACACGGGCGTGGCACAGGGGCTCTGTAGCGCCCCCTGTAATGCAAAAAAAAACATTGATGCACAGATCGGGCAAAAATGTACGCACATGTACGAGACTTGGTACGCTTATAGATCTCATTGACCCGAACAACTTTCGCACTCTAACATTTAAGCTCCGCCCAACAGGAAGTCGGCTATTTTGGATTGTTTAAAAAATGCATGCGTTGAACTTTTATATACTCCTCCCAGGGGATTCATGCGATTGACACCAAACGTGGTGAACATGATGTCGAGACATTGGACTTGCTAAATTGCGAAGGGATTTTTGATATCTCGAACAGTTCTGCCATGGCGAGGCGACAAAGTTGTGGCGAAATCAGAGAAACAGGAAGTGTCTAATATCTAGGGCAAAAAATGTCTTATTGTGATGACACACGGGGTGTTTGTTCGTCTGAAGATTCCGATCGCATCAATGTGCCTATTGTGACTCCCGGGTATAGCGCCACCACCAGGCGCCAGGAAGTGTGTCAGTCACAAAGCTGGATTTTTTTGACAGTTCCATGCAATGTTCTTTTAAATACTCCTTCTAGGATTTTCATGAGATTGACACCAGAAGTGGTCAACATGATGCCGAGACATTGTAGATGATAAATTGCGAAGGGATTTTTGATATCTCAAACGCTGTTCCCATGGCAACACGTCAAACTTTACTTTCATTTTAAAGGCATATTTAAGCCTTTCTGTTGCATGCAGGAAACTTTTAAATACTCCTCCTAGGATTTTCATGAGATTGACACCAGAAGTGGTCAACATGATGCCAAGACATTGTAGATGATAAATTGCGAAGGGATTTTTGATATCTCGAACGCTGTTCCCAATGCAACGCGTCAAACTTTACTTTCATTTTAAAGGCTTATTTAAGCCTTTCAGTTGACGCCGATGTTCTTTTAAATACTCCTTCTAGAATATTCATGAGATTGACACCAGAAGTGTTCAACATGATGTCGAGACATTGTAGATGATAAATTGCGAAGGGATTTTTGATATCTCGAACGCTGTTCCCATGACAACGCGTCAAATTTTACTTTCATTTTAAAGGTTTAATTAAGCCTGACAGTTGCATGCGATGTTCTTTTAAATACTCCTTCTAGGGAAATAATGTGATTGACTCCAGAAGTGGTCAACATAATGCTGAGACATTGTAGATGATAAATTGCGAAGGGATTTTTGATATCTCGAACGCTGTTCCCATGGCAACCCCCCAAACTTTACATTTATTTCAGGCATATTTAGGACTCTTGGCGTGCTTAGATTAACCTAAAAGTCGGCACAAACATCAGAGTTGTCGGCTGTTCAGAGTGGACAAATAGGTCAGACAAAGGCGTGTCTCTTTAGTGGCTCACTAGCGCCCCCGTTTGTCTAAAATGTGGGGTTTTTCTTTTACCTACAGTCCCCAAATGGCTCAGTAACAACATTAAATAGCCCACTGATGTTTACCCACTTGATGCCCTTGCCCGCCGTGCATCGTTTTCTCGGACGCATCGTGTAGCGGTAAAAAAACGTGCGAGGGCCCGCCATTGCTGCTTGCAGCTATATTTAGGGCTCGAGCACCGAGGAGCAGGCCAGAATGGCCTGCACCGAAAGGTGCGAAGCCCTATTGTTTTTGCTCGGATTATTATTTTTATTATTATTATTATTATTTTTTTTTTTTTTTTTTTTTTTTTTTTTTTTTTAACACTTTTGGACTTTTTGGGGGCCTTAACATACTCGAAAACTCTTGAAAATTGGCACAGACGTCAGAGTCCTCCGTCATCGCAGAAATCCAAAGGCTGGAACACGGGCGTGGCACAGGGGCTCTGTAGCGCCCCCTGTAATGCAAAAAAAAACATTGATGCACAGATCGGGCAAAAATGTACGCACATGTACGGGACTTGGTACGCTTATAGATCTCATCGACCCGAACAACTTTCGCCCTCTAACATTTAAGCTCCGCCCAACAGGAAGTCGGCTATTTTGGATTGTTTAAAAAATGCATGCGTTGAACTTTTATATACTCCTCCCAGGGGATTCATGCGATTGACACCAAACGTGGTGAACATGATGTCGAGACATTGGACTTGCTAAATTGCGAAGGGATTTTTGATATCTCGAACGGTTCTGCCATGGCGAGGCGACAAAGTTGTGGCGAATTCAGAGAAACAGGAAGTGTCTAATATCTAGGGCAAAAAATATCTTATTGTGATGCCATGCGGAGTGTTTGTTCGTCTGAAGATTCCGATCGCATCGATGTGCCTATTGTGACTCCCGGGTATAGCACCACCACCAGGCGCCAGGAAGTGCGTCAGTCACAAAGCTGGATTTTTTTTTACAGTTCTATGCTATGTTCTTTTAAATACTCCTTCTAGAAAAATCATGCAATTGACACCAAAAGTGGTCAACATGAAGCCGAGACATTGTAGATGATAAATTGCGAAGGGATTTTTGATATCTCAAACGCTGTTTCCATGGCAACGCGTCAAATTTTACTTTCATTTTAAAGGCATATTTAAGCCTTTCAGTTGACGCCGATGTTCCTTTAAATACTCCTTCTAGAAAAATCATGCAATTGACACCAAAAGTGGTCAACATGATGCCGAGAGATTGTAGATGATAAATTGCGAAGGGATTTTTGATATCTCAAACGCTGTTTCCATGGCAACGCGTCAAACTTTACTTTCATTTTAAAGGCATATTTAAGCCTTTCAGTTGACGCTGATGTTCCTTTAAATACTCCTTCTAGGATATTCATGCGATTAACACCAAAAGTGGTCAACATGATGGCGAGACATTGTAGATGATAAATTGCGAAGGGATTTTTGATATCTCAAACGCTGTTTCCATGGCAACGCGTCAAACTTTACTTTCATTTTAAAGGCATTTTTAAGCCTTTCAGTTGACGCCGATGTTCCTTTAAATACTCCTTCTAGGATATTCATGCGATTGACACCAGAAGTGGTCAACATGATGGCGAGACATTGTAGATGATAAATTGCGAAGGGATTTTTGATATCTCGAACGCTGTTCCCATGGCAACGTGTCAAACTTTACTTTCATTTTTAAGGCATATTTAAACCTTACAGCTGCATGCGGTAAACTTTTAAATACTCCTCCTGAGGAAATAATGTGATTGACTCCAGAAGTGGTCAACATAATGCTGAGACATTGTAGATGATAAATTGCGAGAGAATTTTTGATATCTTGAACGCTGTTCCCATGGCAACGTGTCAAACTTTACTTTAATTTTAAAGGCATATTTAAGCCTTTCAGTAGACGCCGATGTTCTTTTAAATACTCCTTCTAGGATATTCATGCGATTGACTCCAGAAGTGGTCAACATGATGCTGAGGCATAGTAGATGATAAATTGCGAAGGAATTTTTGACATCTTGAACGCTGTTCCCATGGCAACGCGTCAAACTTTACTTTAATTTTAGGCATGTTTAAGGCTCTTGGCGTGCTTAGTTGAACTTTAAATGTGGCACACACATTAGAGTTGTTGGCTGTTAAGTGTGCACAAAAAGGTCAGACATAGGCGTGTCTCTTAAGTGGCTCACTAGTGCCCCCGTTTGTCTAAAATGTGGAGTTTCTTTTACCTACAGTCCCCTAATGGCTCAGTAACAACATTAAATAGCCCACTGATATTTACCCACTTTATGCCCTTGCCCACCGTGCATCGTTTTCTCGGACGCACCGTGTAGCGGTAAAAAAAACGTGCGAGGGCCCGCCATTGCTGCTTGCAGCTATATTTTTTATTTATTTTTTTTTAACACTTTTGGACTTTTTGGGGGCCTTAACATACTCGAAAACTCTTGAAAATTGGCACAGATGTCAGAGTCGTCCGTCATCGCAGAAATCCAAAGGCTGGAACACGGGCGTGGCACGGGGGCTCTATAGCGCCCCCTGTAATGCAAAAAAAAACATTGATGCACAGATCGGGCAAAAATTTACGCACATGTACGAGAGTTGGTACGCATATAGATCTCATCGACCCGAACAACTTTCGCCCTCTAACATTTAAGCTCCGCCCAACAGGAAGTCGGCTATTTTGGATTGTTTAAAAAATGCATTCGTTGAACTTTTAAATACTCCTCCTAGTGGATTCATGGGATTGACACCAAACGTGGTGATCATGATGCCGAGACATTGTACTTGCTAAATTGCGAAGGGATTTTTGATATCTCGAACGGTTCTGCCATGGCGAGGCGACGAATTTATGGCGAATTCAGAGAAACAGGAAGTGTCTAATATCTAAGGCAAAAAATATCTTATTGTGATGCCATGCGGGGTGTTTGTTCGTCTGAAGATTCCGATCGGATCGATGTGCCTATTGTGACTCCCGGGTATAGCGCCACCACCAGGCGCCAGGAAGTGCGTCACTAACAAAGCTGGATTTTTTTTGACAGTTCCATGCTATGTTCTTTTAAATACTCCTTCTAGAAAAATCATGCAATTGACACCAAAAGTGGTCAACATGAAGCCGAGAGATTGTAGATGATAAATTGCGAAGGGATTTTTGATATCTCAAACGCTGTTCCCATGGCAACGCGTAAAATTTTACTTTCATTTTAAAGGCATATTTAAGCCTTTCAGTTGACGCCGATGTTCCTTTAAATACTCCTTCTAGGATATTCATGCGATTGACACCAAAAGTGGTCAACATGATGCTGAGGCATAGTAGATGATAAATTGCGAAGGGATTTTTGATATCTCGAACGCTGTTCCCATGGCAACGTGTCAAACTTTACTTTCATTTTTAAGGCATATTTAAGCCTTTCAGTTGACGCCGATGTTCCTTTAAATACTCCTTCTAGGATATTCATGCGATTGACACCAAAAGTGGTCAACATGATGCCGAGGCATAGTAGATGATAAATTGTGAAGGGATTTTTGATATCTCGAACGCTGTTCCCATGGCAACGTGTCAAACTTTACTTTCATTTTAAAGGCATATTTAAGCCTTACAGTTGCATGCAGTGAACTTTTATATACTCCTTCTAGAATAATCATGCAATTGACACCAAAAGTGGTCAACATGAAGCCGAGATATTGTAGATGATAAATTGTGAAGGGATTTTTGATATCTCAAACGCTGTTCCCATGGCAATGCGTCAAAGTTTACTTTCATTTTAAAGGCATATTTAAGCCTTCTTAGTTGACGCCGATGTTCCTTTAAATACTCCTTCTAGGATATTCATGCGATTAACACCAGAAGTGGTCAACATGATGCTGAGACATTGTAGATGATAAATTGCGAAGGGATTTTTGATATCTCGAACGTTGTTCCCATGGCAACGCCACAAACTTTCCTTTTATTTCAGGCATATTTAAGGCTCTTGGCGTGAGTAGATTAACCTTAAAGTTGGCACACACATCAGAGTTGTCGGCTGTTAAGTGTGCACAAAAATGTCAGACATAGGCGTGTCTCTTAAGTGGCTCACTAGTGCCCCCGTTTGTCTAAAATGTGGGGTTTCTTTTACCTACAGTCCCCAAATGGCTCTGTAACAACATTAAATAGCCCACTGATATTTACCCACTTGATGCGCTTGCCCACCGTGCATCGTTTTCTCGGACGCACCGTGTAGCGGTAAAAAAACGTGCGAGGGCCCGCCATTGCTGCTTGCAGCTATATTTAGGGCCCGAGCACCGAGGAGCAGGCCAGAATGGCCTGCACCGTGGGTGCAAAGCCCTATTGTTTTTGCTTCGTTTATTATTATTATTATTATTTTCCGAAATGAATCGCATTTTTGAAGGCCTAAACATTCTCAAAAACTCATGAAATTTTGCACACGCGTCAGAAGTGGTGAAAATTTACATGTGGTATAGGCGTCAGAAGTGGGCGTGTAGAAATGGCTCGATAGCGCCACCTGCAAAATTTCAAAAGAACAGCCCCCCCACTACGAAAAACGTACAGATACGAAATTTTGTAGGATCATCTATCACCCCAAGACCTACAAAAAAGTCTCTTGGAGCGAAGCTCTTAACCCCACAGGAAGTCAGCCATTTTGAATTTTCTCTGTTATTTTTTGACATTTCCAAGCGTCGTACTTTAACGAACTCCTCCTAGCGATTTAATCCGATCATTATCATATTTGGTCAGTCTCATCTAAAGGCCTTTGCGATGCTAAATTGCGGAGATCTTGACTTTTCGTGGGAGGGTGTGTCCGTGGCGGCCTGACAAAGTTCGACATTTTCGCCATGAAACAGGAAGTTGTTATAACTCAGGCATACAATGTCCAATCTGCTCCACACTTCACATGTTTGATAAGGGTCCAGGCCTGAACACATTTTAATGCCAATATTCAGCTTCAGTCATAGCGCCACCTAGAGGTAGCAGGAAATGCCATGTTTTACGCTGTGATTTACTGCTCTTAGAGATTTAATCAAATCGTCATCATATCTGGTCAGACTGATGTTAAGCCCTTTGCCATGATAAATTGTGAAGATCTTGACTTTTCGTTGAAGGGCGTGTCCGTGGCAGCCTGGCAAAGTGTGATATTTCGCCATGAAACAGGAAGCTGTTGTAATTCAGGCATACATTATCTGATCTGCCCCCGACTTCACAAGTTTGATAAGGGTCCCGGCCTGAACACGTCAATATAACAATAATCAGGTACAGTCATAGCGCCACCTGCTGCACACAGGCGGTGTGGCACATTTTTTGTTCTTTGAATATCCACCTATATTTACCCACTTTAATTCATATCGCCCTGGTTCACTGCTTAACTAATGCCATAGGGTGGCGGTGCACATGCGTGCGAGGGCCCTTCCATCGCTGCTTGCAGCTTTAATTATTATTTTTTTTCTTTTTCTCCGACTTCAGCGGGACTTTAGAGGGCCTAAACATACTCGAAAACTCATGAAATTTTGCACAGATGTCAAGAGTGATGAAAATTTACATGTGGTGTATGCTTTAGAATTAGGCGTGAGAAAATGGCTCTATAGCGCCACCTACAAATTTTCAACGAAGCAGCCCTCGGACTGTGTTTGACGTACAATTATGAAATTCGGTACGCGTCTGTAGCATGACAAGACCTACAAAAAAGTATCTTGGAGCGAAGCCGTAAACCAAACAGGAAGTCAGCTATTCTGAGTTATTTTTGTGATTTGGGCGCAGTTTTTGTCATTTCCAGGCGTCATACTTTAACTAACTCCTCCTACAGTTTTCGTCGGATCATCTTCATATTTGGTGAGTGTCATCTTAAGGCCTTTGTGATGCTAAATTGCGAAGGATTTGACTCTACGTAAAAATTTGTGTCGGTTCTGGCCCGACAAAGTTTGATGTTTTCCAATGAAACAGGAAGTTGCTGGAACTCATGCATACAGTGTCCGATCTGTCCCAAATTTCACATGATTGCTAAGAGTCCTGACCTGAACACATCTACATAACAATTTTCATTTATAGCCATAGCGCCACCAGCTGGCAACCTGAAGGAACATGTTTTAGCGCCACTTTCAAATATTGAATGAAGCAGCTGTAGCAAATGGCTCGGAGTCAGATTGGGGCCATTTGGCATCTGGATTTCAACAGCCCTAAAATTGTGATAATTAGATAACCCTGTCTCCTCTATCACCTATCAAGGCTGTAAAGTGGGCGACATTTAAAACAAATGCCGTCTTCAAAGGAAGTTCAAAGGAATTCCACCAGAGTCCACAGTCGCCAGAGACACAGCAGGGGGGGCACGGACTATATGTCTCTGATGAAACCACATTTAAAGATCACAATGAGCTGTTTAAATGTGTATATATTTTATATCCCTTTACTGCATGATCGTG
The DNA here is from genome assembly GCF_030506205.2 of Paramisgurnus dabryanus. Classification (NCBI taxonomy): domain Eukaryota; kingdom Metazoa; phylum Chordata; class Actinopteri; order Cypriniformes; family Cobitidae; genus Paramisgurnus; species Paramisgurnus dabryanus. The sequence goes on along the minus strand of NC_133357.1, from coordinate 28,766,721 downwards.
TATGTGTGATGTAACTGTGTGTTAACACTCTAGTTAGATTTTGTTCACTGTAGCATGGTTCATATCTTAGGTATGAAATTATTATTCAACGTGATCTTAAACCCATGTCTTGTCTAGTATCAAACTAATCCACTCTTTATTTCCTAATCATTTCTATGTATCCTATTACCATAAGCCGCATCAATGTCATTTAATATCGATTTGAAGAGTTATGGAAACAAACTTTTATCATGTGGCATTTACGCAAATGTGATGTCTGAAAGAACAAAGGCTTGTTTCCCGCGCGATCGAACACTTCGCACATTGGTCATTTCACCTAAAATGGGCTGGGCGCGTGAAAGGTCAAAACGGCCTATCGTCCAAGCTCAGTTGCTCAGTTGCTCAGTTGCTCAGCGCTCAATCGCTCAATTCGCCAGCGCAGTTTGGAAACTCGCTGAGACTCACCCAGAGTCCCTCGGATTCATCATCTTTTCTCTGAGCCCTGTCCTACTCTTCGGGACAGTAATTTCCTGGCTTGCACTTTGCACTTCGAGTTCGGACAATTTACGCGGAACACTCCGCCATACGGAACAACCAAACGGACTTACGAGCACACCTGGATTATCTCTCTCTCTCTCTCTCTCTGCTCGCACCCGCGCGCACAAGAAACTTCGTATTACATCACAAAGAGCCAAATGCAAGTATTAACCTTGTTCTACTCGCTGATGTTTAAGCTTTACCCCTTATGAAAATTAAGGCGATCCTTAGAGATTTTCCGATGGTTTGTGCAGATGTTAAGCAATAGTGTTTTTGCCAATCTTTTACTCTCTCTCTCTAGCTTTTCAGTCTTTTCTTTCTCATCTATGTTTTATGTTATTGTATATGTGTATGTTTAGTTAGTCATTGTGTGTACTTCGTTTTGTAGTTAATAAACCGGTTTTGCATTTTCACAATTGAATTGTTTCTGTGTTCAATGCTCACGAAATTAAAGTCACTATTTCTGCCTTTTGATCCAGCTACACGCTGCGAGTAGCACTGTATATCAGTAAGAAGGTTAATTTTAAAGGCCATGAAATTAACATTTCTTAGACGTTAATATACGATTATGGATATATGTCTTCGGTGGACGAACATATTAATTAATTGTTATTATTAATTCTGCTACGCCAGGTAAAACCTGATAAACTTGTATAATTAATTACAGTTAGTTATACATAATATTCCCTTTTGAGCTAAAATCTAAGATTCCCTTGGGAATCCCCGTAGTATTACAGTCGGAGGTTTATAGTGTTTCAAATAACTTTATTCCCCTCCTCCCGCTGAATCGCTACATATTAATGGTGGAGAACGCGCGGGCAGATTTAAACATTATTTTCTGAGCAAACCAGTTACAAATCAAATGTGTTTTTGCATTGTGTGAATGAAAAAGAACTATCAGCTATAACTGATTTCGTTCTTTATTTGTATGAATGAAAATGTATTTTCCTGTATCATTTTCAGGACGTAACAGACTCGCGCCCCTGTTATGTATAGCTAACTGCAGTCTTTAAGGTAACCGTATTAAAAACACTTTCTGTCTGATTCCGCCTAATAAAGAGTAGAATTCCTTTATGTAGAGCGAAGCGGTGGTCGAGTGAGTACTCCCATCTGATAAGGCCTTTTTTTGTTAAATCTCCAGGAAATGATTTGCAATTAGAGAAGCTGTCTATCGTATTTTTCCATTTTATTCACGTACGTGGATTTTTTAAATTGAAAGCACCGAGGGTAAGACTTCAATTTTTTTTTAAGGAGATGAAAACTTGATCAAGTATTTATAGTCACAACGTACGATAAAGCACGTTGGACTCTTTGTTTATTGCGTGTCCCGGTAACTAAGCCAAAATTAAAATAGGCAGCGCAAACATGAGCAAATTACATCCGTCGTCTTAGCAACGGAGCGGCCGCCGATGTAATTGTTGAATAGAAGCGAATCTTTGTCAGTTTAAAGCGTACTACCTAGTTCTAACACTAGATGTCAGTCTTGAGTGTCTAACACTTCTCCTTCTCCTTTACTTTACGTCTGACTTCCGCTTTCTTTGTTTGTTGGGCGAAATATCGCCATCTGGTGGGGAAAGTTCGTTTGGCCCTCTCATAAACTCTTTTGGGAAGTGTATGACAGGAGTCAAATTTGGAATTTTGACCTTACTTCAATAGCTAGGTTATTCTACTACTTTGTAGTTTTATTTCCTACATATTGAAGGTTATGGTCTTAAATGATAAATAATAATTAATATTGCTGTGGCTTTATTAATTTGTTATTTCTTTATTTAATTTTTATTTTATTTTGATTTATTTTATTTGATTTCATTTTTGCTGTTCTCTCTCGCTCCTTACTTTCCTGTTCTCTTTTCTATTGTAGAGATTGTATTTTAATTAAGTTTAAATTTAAATCTAATGCAGTTTGATTTATTTTAAATTTTAATTGAATCAATTCTTTACTGTGAATAGAATTCAGCCCCATAAGTCCCATTCTCAGTGAATTCATTTATGTTTTAACTGGTGCAATGGGATAAGCCCCTGTGCATCTCTTTAAAGCTAACACTTGATAGATGAATCAGGACTTCGCCAGCGGTGAGTTCTACAAGAGACCGGTCCCGCGGAACTGACTCGAGTGTGTACAGTCGGGGTGCTGCGGTAGCTCCCTCCTTTAGCACCTTAGGCAGCAAGACACAGTGCGACCTCTGCCACCGGGCACTCCAATCGCTAACCGTGCCAGCTGACACACAAAGCCCTAGCGGCAGTGCCAGTTGGTGGGTGACACCTTTGAGTGCGGCCTGGCGGTGTGAAGGGCGTGACTGTTGAGCGGTCGAGGTGGGGAGGGCAGAAGGCCCGGCACTCTTGGCTGCGTGCTCAGGGAAGCGCCTTGTCTCTGTGTTCCACCCTGGGTTGTCTTAAATAGTCAACAGGTGTTAGTGTAAAAGAGATGCATTTTTCTCCCCCCTGTAGCCACTAGAGGCACCAGATCCCTCTCACGTTGGGTCTAGCCCAGCCACTCTAGCTAAGCCACTCCCCTAGCTCGCATGACTCCATAGTGCCCTCTCCCTGTAAGGCCCTGTCATCAAATCTAGGGTAGAGAACCTGCTAAGCTGAAACAGGAAACCCCTTTTCCACCTCCTATCCTCTTCATTTTCCCAGCCTTAGGACTTAGTCTGTTGGCTGTCTCAATTCCCATTTTCAGATTATTTTTATTTTTTTTATTATTATTATTTTATTTGTTTTTTTTATTATTTATTTGTTTATTTTTCCTCTCTTTTCCGTTCCTATTTCATTTCCAGCAACCTACCCTCTCCTCATTCTTTATTTTTTTTGTTTTAGTTTATTTCTATCATTATAATTAATTAATTTTAATTATTTTGATTAACTTTATTTTGGGCTGAAAGAGCAAAACTGCACAAACCATTAGGAGAATTCATTAGTAGTACGCTCGATTAACCAAATGTCCAAGGCGACCTATAGGTTTTAACAAAGCGACAAATTACTAGAATTTTTCCCTTATTTCCCCACACTGATTATCTGTGCCGCTGGAGAAAGGCCCTGATAATAAGCTCATAGCCCACATATATATATATATATCAACCACTGGGACCAGCTAGAGGCCTGGCTCAGCGCTGTGACATCTGAACTCCTGCCCAACCTCACCAATGAACTGCAACACTTGGAAAGAGAGCAACTCGACGGCACCCTGAACAAGTTCATAGCCCTCGACCCAACGAGGAGCTACAGTCACAAGGATATAGCCAAGATCACAGGTGCCATCGCTCACAACCTCATCATCCAGCGTAAACTGGGCGGAGGGGACATCGCCCAACTGGAACAGGATGCAGCAGCTCTACAGCTCCAAGCGGCAGAGGCACGGAGGAATCAGGAGGACGCGCAGAATCGTCTAGATCAGCTGACACAGGGATTAGAGGATCAACACCCATCGACGGAGGAGGAACACTGGAGGCTAAAGGACGAGATTGGACAACTCCAAGAGGCCTTGTCAAAACTCCGCACAGACACAGAGCACAAGGAGCAACAGGAAAAGACAGCCAGAGAAGAGCTGTCTGGAAAGCTCCAGCAGGCTGAACATCTTCTGGTCAGAGCAAAGGTAGAACTGAAGGAACGTGATGCCAAGCTGAAGGCCTGTGAGAATCACCTGCGAGCGGCTCGAGAGGAAGGTCGAGCTCTGGCTCAGCAACGAGACCAGGCTAGGGACGACCTTGACTCCGCCCAAAGAGAACTCATTTATGCATATAAACTGCAAGCTGAACAAGTAAGGGAAAAAGCAACCTTTCCCTTTCATTCAACCAGTGAGCCTGCACCCCCCCACCAAAGCTTTTATGTTGAAAAGGGGGGTGGGAGCCCACTGTTAAAGACATCAGCCAGCATCCCAGAACCTCTCACTACCACAGAGGGGTGGGAACAAACAAATTTCCCGAGGTCACCTGCAGACATGCCCGGCGTGGCACCCAAAGACCTCGACAAGCTGGCTAGAAATATCCCAACATTTACCCCAGACCCTGCAGGTGGCCATGATATCCACTCTTACCTGCAGGACATTGACTTTTATTTGCAAACACTGCCAAATGTAACCACAAGAGACAAACTGTATCTGCTACGGGTTACTTCCAGTCGTGAGGTGAGGAGTTTCCTTGACCGGCAGCCAGAAAACGTCAAGATGGATTACAAGCAGCTGCAAAAGGCTTTAATAGAAGAGTTTTCGGATCCAGAGTCAGAACATGGACTAGTTACAGCAATGGACCTCAAACAGAGCAGAAACGAAACTCCACAGGCCTACTACAACAGACTCAGGCGAGCTTACTTTGGCTCACGGAATGAGCCAGGAATGGAGGAGGACTTTAACTTCAGGACCCTTTTCCTGCGAAATCTTCATTTCACAGTAAGCCAACACTTAGGGGTTATGGCCTGCCCTCGCACGATGACAACCAGGCAGCTGCGGGACTTGGCCCATAAAGCTTATGGTAAACAAAGAGCGGCCTCTGAAAAGACTGTTAAAAACCCTGTCATTCTCCCTGTCTCTGAACTGTACCCTGAACTACCACTGGAGGGCGCACGACCGCGCCACAGTGAAAGACCTTTCAACAGAGGGTCAAGAGACTTTACAGCCAGCCAGGAATGGTACGGCCATGAAGGGGCTCGTCCCAAGCACCAAATGGGACGCGCCGAGAGGTCATGGAGCCGGCCAAACTCATCAGACAACCAGAAGGGTGGCGGCTCGTGGGAACCTGGCCGACGACCTAGAGGTAACCGTCCTGCACCTGGCAGATCAAATACGGGTAACAGTCCGAACAGTCAACAGAGAGATCAGTCTCGATACACACAGAGCAAGGCTAAGTCTGAACTACCCCAGAAACAGAGTGACACAGACACGTCTGAATCAGCAGAGATTCTGAGAATATTGAAGGAGTTAATCCAAAAGAGGCCCCACAAGCAGGACCACGAAGACAAACCCGACTCCTTATTCATTTCACAAACCAAAGACTTTGGCGTACAAACAATATCTCAGACACCAACCAACCAAAGCCTGCAAGTACCAGAGAGTGCTGTGTTAACTGTCTCCTTCCCTACAGAGTCACAGGAAACCAGTTTTAACTGCCTTCCCGTTAATACAACAGCCCCAGTACCAAGCCTCCTGGGAAACCTGATCGAAAGAGGAGAAGCAAAAAAGCTATATCTATCCATCACCTTGGAAAATGAGGTCGAACTAGAAGCCCTCGTCGACACCGGAGCTGACCTAACGCTGATGTCATCCCAGCTTTTCACCAGACTCCAGAACAGAGCTAAGGCCCAAAATTTGACCCTTAAACCCCAAAGGTGTATGCTGAATGTGCAGTCTTACAGCCAGACTGAAGTTCAACTGCAACAGGTGATTCATATCCACCTGACGATCGGTCCTATGAGCATCATACACCCTGTGTACATCTCACCAATGGACTCATACCCTATCCTCATTGGCAAAGACCTGCTAGACCGCTTTGAACCCTTAATGGACTTTAAACAGTTAAAAATTTGGGCTCAAGTGCGAGAACCTTTACCCTTTCAATCAGCCAGATCATCTGAGGTAAACTGCCAGGTCACACAGGTCATGGACGACCCCCCAGCCAGCCGCGGGAACTTCGTCTCAGACCTAAACTCCAAAAGTTCACCGCTCTGCACTCTGCATCCAGCCAAAGACTCAGAGCCATACCCAGGACTTGACGCACAAATTCAACAAAATGTAAAAGATGCAGATGCCATGCAGGATGATGCAGATCATCAGAAACTACAAGCCTTTAACATCGCTACCCAAGCTATGTTAAACCACCTCTCAGACCCCTCCACCTACCCTATCACAAACTCTGACATGTCTGCTGCTCCAACCCGCAAACGTCTCAACGATGTCAGGCACCTGCTGCGCATACAACACAACATCCTCTGGTATGTCCCTGATGAACGCACTACACCTGCGCTTGTGGTTCCTCAGGCCCATAGGGGGGTCCTACTGATGCATGCGCATGACACAGCATGTGCTGGACACCATCGCACAAAAGCCACGTATGAAACACTGAAACAGGTGGCATACTGGCCTGAAATGCAGCAGGATGTAGCACAATACATCAAGGGATGTCTGGTTTGCTGCCAGTTCCATCCGGCTAACCCAAACCAATGGGCACCACTGCAAAAAAGAGGTGTCAACTTCCCATTGTCAGACCTCCAGATAGACTGGGTTGGACCATTACCCAGGTCAACGAGGGGCAACGAACACTTTCTCACGGTTATCTGCCAATTCACAAAGTTGGTAGAATGCTTTCCAGCACCCAATGACACCACCCAGACCACAGCATACACCACTCACCAGTATCTGGATGAACTTCATCTGGGAACGACCTTCACTTTTCAAACGACCAAGATCTGGTACTACAGTTTCGCCCCGCCAATTCAGACAGCTCACCAGCAGCTGTCAAAGAAATTTCTGCCACACTGGACCGGACCTCATGAGATTGTGGACAAACTCTCTCCCGTTGCATACCGGATCAAGATGGGCAGGAGTCAGAAGGAACCAATTTTCAGAGGGGTCCACCGGAACCAAGTCAAGAGACACTCAACATTGTGGCATGACAGTAGAGGGGAGACTAGCACTAACCAGGCCAAACTCCTTCCACACTGCCTCATCACTAGAACTCTGCCACCTAGGGAACAGCCGCTAATGAAAAGAAAGAGAGCTGTCCGGACCAAACAAGGACCTGTAGCGCTCACCTATTGTCCTTTCTCTCTCTCTCTCTCTGTCACCAGGATGCTGCTGTGGATCACTGTCCTGTACATCAGCCTACAAGGGGGGTGGTCGCAACCTGAAATCGTGTCGCCGGGTCCAGCTTCAGGCATCGTCCTAAAAGAGCAACCTGGACTCCTGATCACGAACTGCAGAACACATAGCCAAAAAGTCTATGTCCGACTCAACCCTCGTGATGTCTACAGAGCACACTACACAGCATCAGCACCAGAAACCAGTTGGGCAGGAGAACGATGGGCGCAGAACGCTATGTTTCACGCAGAGGCCGACATCAAACACATGCTGTACCAACTTCAGAAGATGACTGTCACACAAGCAGATCTCAGCGGACAAACTAAGCGCCCCAAGCGGTTCCTGGGGGCCCTACTCGGAGCCGCCGCAGCAGTCGGAACTTTGTTCAACATTGGAGTCACCAGTGTCAATGCAGTCAGCATAGCCACGGTGAGACGACATGTGAATGAGATCCAGGAGGAAATACCTCAACTGAGAGAACAACTGACAGCTCAGAGCAAATCACTGCAAACCATGGGAAAATCCTTAAAAGATACTGTCGTAATTCTCAACACACACAGTGTCGCACTGAAACAAACAGTGAACTCTTTGAAACAGATTTTCTCAGTACTGCAGGTGGATCATGCCTATTCTCAACTGGTCACAGCTCTGATGTCAGACATGCTGCGCGAGGTGAGCTCCTCTGTGGACAGTCTAGCCATGGGTAGAATTCCACCCTACCTGGTACCCCTAAGCCTGGTACAGACCATTTTATCCTCTGCCACTGCAGGGCCAACAAACACTCTGCAGGCGCATCTGGCCTACTCCCTAGGCAGCGCAATTCCCTTAAGCATAGCCCCTGAACAAGGCGAACTTGCTTTTCTGATAAACCTGCCAATCATTGAGTCACACAACATCTACAGACTCAAAGACATTGTCAATGTTGGCTTCTGGCAGGGAAACACCCACATCAGAATACGCACCCCCGACGTTGTGGCTTACCATGACAGCAATGAACAGCTGTACCTTGCACCAAACCTGCGCATGTGCAGCCTCACTAAAGACATTCATTATCTCTGCCCCAGCAAACCTTTCCTTCGGGACAACACTGACGGCATCTGTGGGCTGCGGCCCATGAAGATTGACTCTCGTTGTCCTGCCTCAGCTAAACCACGAGCCGAGGTCACTAACACCCAAGCAGAAATCGTAGGTGACCGATGGCTGGTCAACACCCCAGCCAGCACAGCCATTTTGACCTACGACCAACACGACACAGCCACCCGCATCAGTCTACCAAACCAGACGATGTGGATTCAAGTTCCAAAGGATGCGATTCTTCACATCGATGAACTCGCACTCTATCACCTTCCCAGTGAGGAGTACCACACCGAACTGGAAATTTCAACTTTCTTCAGGGACCACAACTTCACTTTAGACCCTGAACTGGAGATGAGGATTGCAGAAGGGGGGACCCAACTAATTGATGTCACGCCCATTGACACTGCCCTCCAGGCACTTGCTCGGATGCCAGCTATGCACAGCCTCCCTGTTGTCCGAGCCTGGACCGCCGCTGACACGGTACTGTGCCTCTCCACAGGAGTAGGATATGCCCTTACTCTTGGCCTCGCTTTCATCCTGTACCGAAGAGTCAGTGGGATGCAGGAAACAGTGAACAAGTGCACAGCTGCCCTCCCTCGAGCCTTCAAGCGGAACCGTGGGAAGCAAGACACACAAGCCGAGCAAGAGCCCAACCTCATCGAAATCACCCCTCTGCAGGCACGCAGAAGCACTGCAGAAAATTAAGATACACCTGCCATCCAGACCAAATGACCTGTCCAACCATCGCCTATTGAACCATCGCCCACCAAAGTCTCTCAAGACCCTGGTGGCCATGAAGGGGGGATATGTAGCAAATGGCTCGGAGTCAGATTGGGGCCATTTGGCATCTGGATTTCAACAGCCCTAAAATTGTGATAATTAGATAACCCTGTCTCCTCTATCACCTATCAAGGCTGTAAAGTGGGCGACAATTAAAACAAATGCCGTCTTCAAAGGAAGTTCAAAGGAATTCCACCAGAGTCCACAGTCGCCAGAGACACAGCAGGGGGGGCACGGACTATATGTCTCTGATGAAACCACATTTAAAGATCACAATGAGCTGTTTAAATGTGTATATATTTTATATCCCTTTACTGCATGATCGTGTATGTGTGATGTAACTGTGTGTTAACACTCTAGTTAGATTTTGTTCACTGTAGCATGGTTCATATCTTAGGTATGAAATTATTATTCAACGTGATCTTAAACCCATGTCTTGTCTAGTATCAAACTAATCCACTCTTTATTTCCTAATCATTTCTATGTATCCTATTACCATAAGCCGCATCAATGTCATTTAATATCGATTTGAAGAGTTATGGAAACAAACTTTTATCATGTGGCATTTACGCAAATGTGATGTCTGAAAGAACAAAGGCTTGTTTCCCGCGCGATCGAACACTTCGCACATTGGTCATTTCACCTAAAATGGGCTGGGCGCGTGAAAGGTCAAAACGGCCTATCGTCCAAGCTCAGTTGCTCAGTTGCTCAGTTGCTCAGCGCTCAATCGCTCAATTCGCCAGCGCAGTTTGGAAACTCGCTGAGACTCACCCAGAGTCCCTCGGATTCATCATCTTTTCTCTGAGCCCTGTCCTACTCTTCGGGACAGTAATTTCCTGGCTTGCACTTTGCACTTCGAGTTCGGACAATTTACGCGGAACACTCCGCCATACGGAACAACCAAACGGACTTACGAGCACACCTGGATTATCTCTCTCTCTCTCTCTCTCTGCTCGCACCCGCGCGCACAAGAAACTTTGTATTACATCACAAAGAGCCAAATGCAAGTATTAACCTTGTTCTACTCGCTGATGTTTAAGCTTTACCCCTTATGAAAATTAAGGCGATCCTTAGAGATTTTCCGATGGTTTGTGCAGATGTTAAGCAATAGTGTTTTTGCCAATCTTTTACTCTCTCTCTCTAGCTTTTCAGTCTTTTCTTTCTCATCTATGTTTTATGTTATTGTATATGTGTATGTTTAGTTAGTCATTGTGTGTACTTCGTTTTGTAGTTAATAAACCGGTTTTGCATTTTCACAATTGAATTGTTTCTGTGTTCAATGCTCACGAAATTAAAGTCACTATTTCTGCCTTTTGATCCAGCTACACGCTGCGAGTAGCACTGTATATCAGTAAGAAGATTAATTTTAAAGGCCATGAAATTAACATTTCTTAGACGTTAATATACGATTATGGATATATGTCTTCGGTGGACGAACATATTAATTAATTGTTATTATTAATTCTGCTACGCCAGGTAAAACCTGATAAACTTGTATAATTAATTACAGTTAGTTATACATAATATTCCCTTTTGAGCTAAAATCTAAGATTCCCTTGGGAATCCCCGTAGTATTACAGTCGGAGGTTTATAGTGTTTCAAATAACTTTATTCCCCTCCTCCCGCTGAATCGCTACACAGCCCTTGGACTGTGTTTAACTTACATGTACGAATTTCGGTATGCTCATGTATTATTACAAGCCCTACAAAAAAGTCTCTTGGAGCAACGCCCTAAACCAAACAGGAAGTCAGCTATTTTGAATTATTTCTCAGATTTTGGCTCAGTTTTTCTCATTTCCAGCAGTCATACTTTAACTAACTCCTCCTACAGTTTGCGTCGGATCATCATCATATTTGGCGAGTGTCATCTTAAGGCCTTTGTGATGCTAAATTGCGAAGGATTTGATTCTATATTAAAATTTGTGTCTGTTTCGGCCAGCCAAAGTTTGATGTTTCGCTATGAAACAGGTTGCTGGAACTCAGGCATACAGTGTCCGATCTGTCCCAAACTTCACATGATTGCTAAGAGTCATGACCTGAACACATCTACATGTCAATAGTCACTTATGGTTATAGCGCCACCAGCTGGCAACAGGAAGTGACATGTTTACAATGATTATCCAATGTCTGATCTGTCCCAAACTTCACATGATTAATAAGAGTCCTGGACTGAACACATCTACATGTCAATAGTCACTTATGGTTATAGCGCCACCAGCTGGCAACAGGAAGTGACATGTTTACAATGATTATCCAATGTCTGATCTGTCCCAAACTTCACATGATTAATAAGAGTCCTTGAGTGAACACATCTACATGTCATTAGTCACTTATGGTTATAGCGCCACCAGCTGGCAACAGGAAGTGACATGTTTACAATGATTATCCAATGTCTGATCTGTCCCAAACTTCACATGATTAATAAGAGTCCTGGAGTGAACACATCTACATGTCAATAGTCACTTATGGTTATAGCGCCACCAGCTGGCAACAGGAAGTGACATGTTTACACTGATTATGCAATGTCCGATCTTTCCCTAACTTCACATGATTAATAAGAGTCCTGGACTGAACACATCTACATGTCAATAGTCACTTATGGTTATAGCGCCACCAGCTGGCAACAGGAAGTGACATGTTTACACTGATTATGCAATGTCCGATCTTTCCCTAACTTCACATGATTAATAAGAGTCCTGGACTGAACACATCTACATGTCAATAGTCACTTATGGTTATAGCGCCACCAGCTGACAACAGGAAGTGACATGTTTACACTGATTATGCAATGTCTGATCTGTCCCAAACTTCACATGATTAATAAGAGTCCTGGACTGAACACATCTACATGTCAATAGTCACCAGTGTTGGGCAAGTTACTAAAAAATTAGTAATTAGTTACAGTTACTAATTACTTCTTTTAAAAGTAACTGAATTACTCTACCAATTACTGTATATCAAAAGTAATTAGTTACTTAGAAAAGTAACTTTTAAGTTACTTTTATGTCTGCTTTTTAAATGTAAATATGAACAGTACTGAACAGTCAAACAGTAAAATGATATGGATGGGCTATTTTACACATAAGACTCTAATATATCACAAACTGTAGGAGCCTATTTTGCTTTAGATTCAACCTTTGAATATTTTTGTTAGAAATTATCTTAATATTTAAACTTAGTTTATTTATGTATATCATTTAGACCATTTAGACAAATATTCTGCATGTTTACAAAAATATAAAATGTGTTAAAATTGTGTAGTGTCTCTTTAAAAATTTGGAGACAATTGTGTCAACATGTCAAATTTTCTAAAATAAATTATAATTTTTCTGATTTCATATTTATTTTAATAAGTTAGAAACGTCTCCGCTGTGTCCTGCTGACTGACAGGCACGATGCGTGTGCAGCAGATGAGGCAAATTATGGGTCCTCCGAAGGTTAGACCGTCTCATTTCAGTTCTCTTCGCGAACTTCTGAGCGCCTTGAATGGGCAAGTGCTCACCTTTTATTGCATGCTTAGTAGGGTGCAGCACTTGAATTGGAACACAGCTTGTGAAGCTTGCCACAGGGACTGCGCTCTTTGGTCATATATTGTTTGTTTTCTGTTGGATTTAAATGATACACAGGATTAAAGGAAGATATTTATTCAGAAAACGGAGTAGGCTACGTGGATTGTTTTGTCGGACGGACACAGAGCGAGTGGATTGTTTTGTCAGATGGACACAGAGCGAGTGAATTTTTTGTTCGGATACGGAGAGACTGAAACTAAAACTAAAAGCGAGCTCACACATACTATGGATTTTTAACACGGGTGTACACCGCAGTGTGAATATTTTAGTGGAAACAACAATCGCGGATCGTTCTCTTCCATGAAGCCGATGTAAACATCTAAGAATATATGATCATTTCTTAGATTTATTACCTTTGTGGACTACAAATGCAAGTTGATGTCATACTGCGATTGCTTGGTGAAGATAATTTACAAACATGAGACCGGATGGATTATGACTTGCGCACAATTTTTAAACAAAGGTATGTTGTCCCGTTTAGATTTTTCATGTTCATTCTATATGCACTGTCAGCTATGATGAAGTGTAATGAATTATTGCGCCGCCAACTACAGTCCTGCGACGTCAGATATGTCTTGTCTATTTTTTACAAAATAGAGTAACGCGCGTAACGAACTCATTTAAATTTCAGTAATTGTAATTGCGTTACTTGATTTAAAAAAATAGTGGAGTTACAGTAACGCGTTACTCCCATCACTGATAGTCACTTATGATGCCAATAGTCAGTTACGGTCATAGCGCCACCAGCTGGTAACAGGAAGTAACATGTTTACAATGATAATGCAATGTCAGATTTGTCCCAAACTTCACATGATTGATAAGAGTCCTGGACAGAACACATCTACGTGCCAATATTTACATGTAGTCACTCATACACACACACACTCGCTCACTCACTCTCTCTCTCTCTCTCTCATGATATCTTACACGATGCTACCTCGCTGTCATTTGTAATTAGCAACAGGAAATGTGGCACATTATACTACACTTTTAAATGGTTCACCTATGTTTACATGCTTAAATGCCTATTTACTACTGTTCCCTTTAATTCTTCTCATGCCACGGCGTGGCGGTGTCAGGTGTGCGAGGGCCCTTCCATCACTGCTTGCAGTTTTAATTATTATTATAACAAATTTTTGGTGTTCGCCAAAAAAGTAAATAGACAGAATGAACCAACTTGACCGAACAATGAGGTATTTAATGACACAATGAAATGGCAACTGGAATCGGAATGTCGTGAGACTGACGGGTCGGTTACTGGTCTCTGGTCGGTCAATCAGTGCATCTCTAGTTTTTTTTCTTTTTCTCCGACTTCAGCGGGACTTTAGAGGGCCTAAACATACTCGAAAACTCATGAAATTTTGCACAGATGTCAAGAGTGATGAAAATTTACATGTGGTGTATGCTTTAGAATTAGGCGTGAGAAAATGGCTCTATAGCGCCACCTACAAATTTTCAACGAAGCAGCCCTCGGACTGTGTTTGACGTACAATTACGAAATTCGGTACGCGTCTGTAGCATGACAAGACCTACAAAAAAGTCTCTTGGAGCGAAGCCGTAAACCAAACAGGAAGTCAGCTATTCTGAGTTATTTTTGTGATTTGGGCGCAGTTTTTGTCATTTCCAGGCGTCATACTTTAACTAACTCCTCCTACAGTTTTCGTCGGATCATCTTCATATTTGGTGAGTGTCATCTTAAGGCCTTTGTGATGCTAAATTGCGAAGGATTTGACTCTACGTAAAAATTTGTGTCGGTTCTGGCCCGACAAAGTTTGATGTTTTCCAATGAAACAGGAAGTTGCTGGAACTCATGCATACAGTGTCCGATCTGTCCCAAATTTCACATGATTGCTAAGAGTCCTGACCTGAACACATCTACATAACAATTTTCATTTATAGCCATAGCGCCACCAGCTGGCAACCTGAAGGAACATGTTTTAGCGCCACTTTCAAATATTGAATGAAGCAGCCCTTGGACTGTGTTTAACTTACATGTACGAATTTCGGTATGCTCATGTATTATTACAAGCCCTACAAAAAAGTCTCTTGGAGCAACGCCCTAAACCAAACAGGAAGTCAGCTATTTTGAATTATTTCTCAGATTTTGGCTCAGTTTTTCTCATTTCCAGCAGTCATACTTTAACTAACTCCTCCTACAGTTTTCGTCGGATCATCATCATATTTGGCGAGTGTCATCTTAAGGCCTTTGTGATGCTAAATTGCGAAGGATTTGATTCTATATTAAAATTTGTGTCTGTTTCGGCCAGCCAAAGTTTGATGTTTCGCTATGAAACAGGTTGCTGGAACTCAGGCATACAGTGTCCGATCTGTCCCAAACTTCACATGATTGCTAAGAGTCATGACCTGAACACATCTACATGTCAATAGTCACTTATGGTTATAGCGCCACCAGCTGGCAACAGGAAGTGACATGTTTACAATGATTATCCAATGTCTGATCTGTCCCAAACTCCACATGATTAATAAGAGTCCTGGACTGAACACATCTACATGTCAATAGTCACTTATGGTTATAGCGCCACCAGCTGGCAACAGGAAGTGACATGTTTACAATGATTATCCAATGTCTGATCTGTCCCAAACTTCACATGATTAATAAGAGTCCTGGAGTGAACACATCTACATGTCATTAGTCACTTATGGTTATAGCGCCACCAGCTGACAACAGGAAGTGACATGTTTACACTGATTATGCAATGTCCGATCTTTCCCTAACTTCACATGATTAATAAGAGTCCTGGACTGAACACATCTACATGTCAATAGTCACCAGTGTTGGGCAAGTTACTAAAAAATTAGTAATTAGTTACAGTTACTAATTACTTCTTTTAAGCGCACAATTTTTAAACAAAGGTATGTTGTCCCGTTTAGATTTTTCATGTTCATTCTACATGCACTGTCAGCTATGATGAAGTGTAATGAATTATTGCGCCGCCAACTACAGTCCTGCGACGTCAGATATGTCTTGTCTATTTTTTACAAAATAGAGTAACGCGCGTAACGAACTCATTTAAATTTCAGTAATTGTAATTGCGTTACTTGATTTAAAAAAATAGTGGAGTTACAGTAACGCGTTACTCCCATCACTGATAGTCACTTATGATGCCAATAGTCAGTTACGGTCATAGCGCCACCAGCTGGTAACAGGAAGTAACATGTTTACAATGATAATGCAATGTCAGATTTGTCCCAAACTTCACATGATTGATAAGAGTCCTGGACAGAACACATCTACGTGCCAATATTTACATGTAGTCACTCATACACACACACACTCGCTCACTCACTCTCTCTCTCTCTCTCATGCTATCTTACACGATGCTACCTCGCTGTCATTTGTAATTAGCAACAGGAAATGTGGCACATTATACTACACTTTTAAATGGTTCACCTATGTTTACATGCTTAAATGCCTATTTACTACTGTTCCCTTTAATTCTTCTCATGCCACGGCGTGGCGGTGTCAGGTGTGCGAGGGCCCTTCCATCACTGCTTGCAGTTTTAATTTTAAACTTTAAAACTGCATTTAAAGGCAGACAATGCCCATTCTGTTATTTAACTTTGCATGCTCAGAATTTTTACACGTTCACTGTATGATTTAACGAAATACGAATAGCCTAGTATTATATTCTGAACTGAAAAAATTATGAAAAACAAAATACTCTTTATTTGGATGTTTATTCCCCCCATGCTCACTTGTCTCCGTTTCCCTGTTTTTAAGAATTAAGGCGGTGTAGTAAGTAGAACCTATCCATTAAAATTGTGACTTTAATTTATTGCGCCATGCGTAATTGCGCATGGAGAGGCATTTGCACTTCATTGCATATTTTGAAGGCCCAGCTGTAGTACTCACGGTTCGCCACTGGTACAACTAATGGTAGTTGTATTGCGATTTTAGGTGGCTAGTTGGGGGTTAACAGAATATATACGACTAAAACTGCTTATTAGTTAATGTTTATAGTTCTTACTGTGTTTGTGCATACTTTTGTTATGTTTTAAATAAAAAAGCAAATTATTTCCTAAATTGACTCGGGCGGTGTAAAAAGCGATCTACTAATATTCTGTATAAAACAAAAACTATACTAAATAAATGAAATTAGTTTATGTATGTTTATTATGATCTGTTTGAAATAACTCATAATGTGTTGAATGAGAGAAACTGCTGCTGCTGCTGAAAAGCACCACATTCACGTGATCAGCTTGATATATCACCATAAAGAGTAAAATATTATAACAGTCAATTCAAAATTGCCGTTTATAAAAACTCACTCAAGGGGGACATTTGAGACATTTTACAAACACATGAAAAAGGTTAAACACAAACTCTTGGTCTTTTTCATGTACAAACACTTGACTGAGTTTTCCACTGTATAGATACTGATGCTTTAAAACATATAGAATCTATAGAATCTACTCAATAAAATTGTTGTAACAATTTGCACTCACTTTGTTTGGGTACATTGTATATTTGGGTGAAGGTTACCTAAATTTGACAACTATGATTAAGGTCTACCTAATATTTCTCATAACTAATTACTTATAAAAATTTAGTAACATTAACTAAATACAGTTATACTAAATTATTATAAATAATGATTATTCATTAGGACAAATTACTTATTTCGGGACGGTTCAATATAAAATAGGCAAACACAGGATTGCATAAATTGCTGTAGGGGTGCGCGGATACAAACTAACGCGGGGTAAATTGTAACATGCACCGTTTACATGCACAGGGTTGAGCGAATTTTTTTCTGGTATTGTTTACATTTGAAAAAGACGATCTCCCGCAAATTATTAGAAATGTATAATCTTTTTCCAGAGAGTTATTGATGAACGAGTGTTTTGGTGGCATGTAAGTAATTTTTTCATCATATGTTTTTTCGGTTTCTAAGTTGGGTTTGTAAAATACCAAATCCAATGTTATGTCATCTTAATTAGTGTTTTGTTGACTAAAACATAGCAACATTTTAAAATATGTCTGCAGCTCTTAGCAACTTTTTAGTTGTAACGCTGTGTTACAACTAAACCATTAGCACTTACGATATGAAAACAGACACACTTTTGACACACTTTTCTAATCTTTAATATTGATTGAATAAGGTCATGTCAAAGATTGAAATCATAATTAAATTAATGGCTAAAATCAGACTTTGATTTCTTTATATCAGAATTTGAGACTTTAGTAGGGTTTTACAGACTGGGTCACATATAAAAATGTTTTTGTCATAACTGCTTGTTTTTCCTCACTTATTTACACATTTGTATACATTTATAATTGAACTACAGTATGGTTAGATGAGGGATGAATAGTGTGGATACCTGTCTATTATAGACAGATATATAAACAATATCCACATCAAGTATATAGACAAAATAGTATTGAAATATTTGCTTGCAAACTTAATTTTTAGCAAGTGTTACAACTAACCCCCTGCCTGATACAATTAACCCCACATATGGGGTAAGTTGTAACGTTTGCACTTCTGTCACTTCTGTCATTTATATCAGAGATGTGTGTGTTTCTTGTGTAAAAATATAATAAATCAAACTCAATATTTTTTGAATGATTGAGCCGAAACCAAAAGGTTGTGCCCTGCTCTCCCCTATTTATTGACCAAATAACATTTTGTATTGTTACCACAATTAAGAGAAAAATCTTTACGAGTTACCACATCAATTAAGAGAAAATTCTTCACTGTCCAGACAAGTATTTCCCGCAATCCACAATACCACTATTATCCACCAGGAGCTGCTCTTCCGCAACTTATACAACATGCAATGCCTTATGTGAAAGAGTAAGAACTCCTTGTATGTTTTTAAGATCGCTCTGAATCTGATCACTATCAAAAGTTTCAAAAACGCAATTATCTCACCTTTTTGCTCAAAATATGTTTTTGAAGAAACCTACCCATATTTGAGAAGTGATAAGAAGAGAACTAATCAAGGTAGAATGAAAAAAAAATTGAAAGCAGAGGGTCTGTTTTTTTATTTGGTATATGTTTTGGTATACATTTTCTGGAAGGCATTAAACTTTTGTGAAAATCATGAAAAATGCTGGCGCTGGCTGGCAACTTCAAAAAACGCTGGCAACACTGAAAAAAATGATTAAATCAATTTACTCAATTTTTTAAGGTAAGTGGTCGCAATCAATTTATTTAGCTACATTTAAACAAAAGATTTTTATTTTATTTCACAATTTTTTTGTTTAAATGTAGCTTAAATAAATTGATTGCAACCACTTGTCCTAAAAAATGGAGTAAATTGAATTTTCTGGAAGGCATTAAACTTTTGTGAAAATCATGAAAAATGCTGGCGCTGGCTGGCAACTTTAAAAAACGCTGGCAACACTGAAAAAAATTATTCAATCAATTTACAAAAATTTTAAGGTAAGTGGTCGCAATCAATTTATTTAGCTAAATTTAAACAAAAGATTTTTATTTTATTTCACAATTATTTGTTTAAATGTAGCTTAAATAAATTGATTGCAACCACTTACCCTAAAAAATTGAGTAAATTGAATTTTCTGGAAGGCATTAAACTTTTGTGAAAATCATGAAAAATGCTGGCGCTGGCTGGCAACTTTAAAAAACGCTGGCAACACTGAAAAAAATGATTTGCCTTCCAGATGACTTAGGTCATCCAATCAGAGAATGTTAAGTGTTCCGCGGGTCAAATTAAAAACCAGAGGAGATTGAGCGTTTTCTGTGGTTGCACCAAAACTGTGGAACAGTCTACCTGCTGTTATTACAACTGCCACCACACTATGAGTTTAAGGTTAAACTTAAAACCTACTTGTTTTCCTTGGCTTATAAGTGTAGTTGATATTGCGGTGTCTGGAGTGTTTTTATGTCTTTGTCCTGTCTTTTCTGGTGTAATTTATGTTTTTATTTTATTTTAACTCTATGGATTAATGTACAGCACCTTGGTCACAATCGTTGTTTTTAGTGGTGCTATATAAATAAAGTTGAGTTGAGTTGAGTTATTCATTTTTTTAGAGAAGGAAAGAGTTAATGTAAATACAAAATAATCCCTTACAATACATTTCAAGTGAAATACAACATATCATAGTGTTACATAAAGCTTCTTGAACATATTCCATTCAAAAATAAACCAAAGTCTTCATAAGATGTCAAATATACATTAGAAGCAAGATTCATAAATACGGTTTCTTCACGTTATCATTAGAAAGTGAAAGGAGACACTGAAATGAGAGAAGAAACTGATCTCATTTACCTAAGTAGACTGGCTACAAACAAACATTTTAACTTCATTTAAAACTAATTAAGTGCAAAAAAATACAATTTCATATTACATCTCACAGTACATAAAACATTGAACACTAACAAGAACGTACTTAAATTCAATTTTAAGTTATTCAACTTCATATACAAGTCACATTACATATAACTATAAATCACAAAATACTTTTTAAAAAGACATTAAATTAAAAAAGGCAATTGAAAGGCAAACGTTAATTATAAATCTGTAAATGATAATAATAATAAAATGGCTTTATCAATTGATCCCTTCTAACACAAAACTCAACAAGTCAACAGATAAATGCAAGACAACTTCAACAGTAACGTTAATAATGTAGCATACCACATCTACAGCTTTGGTGTTGTCTGTCTGCTCGACGCCTTCCCATCTGTACATGAACCGTTGCTCAGCTCTCTTGTCACGTGCTCAAGTTGAACCACTCACGTGCAGCAGCAATAATAATGGAAGTATAATTGGAATATATTTCAATCATAAATATAGATTTTTATTTGTATTAGCAGGTGCAAGAACAGTAATACAGTAATATATTCTTTAATATTGTAAACGGGTGCTTTAAAGAAAGCGAATGAAAAGTGAATCCATGTGCAAAAGGTTTTAATATGTAAAATCCCAAAAAGGGCCAGCAAACAAATCCAAAGGGCAAATCCAACAAACATAATCCAAAACAGGCAAAGTGATCAGGGCAGGCGGTAATACAGGCAAAATCCACAAACAGGCACAGGTCAACAACAGGCAGGTACAAAAACAGGATTCAGGATCACAGATCACAGATCACAGATCACAGATCACAGATCACAGATCACAGATCACAGATCACAGATCACAGATCACAGATCACAGATCACAGACAGGCTAGACTTTACAAAAGTAATAATCAGCAGAGAACAGGTGAACAGGAAGTGGTATATATACAAAACAGACAGGAAGTGTGAAGTGAAATATGGCATGATGAATATCAAAATAAAAGCCAGAACAGAACAGAGTATCAAAATAAAAGTTCAAAACACAAAACACAACCAGAACACACAACAAAATATTACAGAACCCCCCCTCTTAAGGGTGACTCCTGGAACCCAACAAACATTTACATTTTGTCATTTAGCAGACGCTTTTGTCCAAAGCGACTTACAAGTGAGGTAAACAATAGAAGCAATTATGGCAACATAAGAACAGCAATACATAAGTGCACTGGAAATAGTCTCATCAAGTCCAATACAATTTACATAGCCAAGGGTATGTTAGTAATTTTTTTTATATAGATAAAGAGGAAGGTAAATAGAGAAAGAGATAAAGAGAAGGGTAACTAAAGAAAGATAGTAAATCTGTAATTAGGAAGTTAGGTAATGGTGGAAGAGATGGGTTTTTAGCCGAGTCTTAAAGACAGCTACAGTGTCAGCAGATCGTGTCACGACCGGCAGATCATTCCACAGTTGTGGGACAGTTCCTGAGAAGGTACGCGTTAGTGTTTTCTTCCCTTTTTGAGATGGTACCACAAGCCGTCGCTCGGTGGCAGAGCGCAGTGATCGAGAGGGTACATACTGTAAGGCTCTATAAGTAAGTGAAAGTAAGGGGGTGCTGACCCAGTGGTGGTTTTAAAGGCCAGGAGCAGAGCCTTAAATTTGATGCGAGCTGCTATAGGAAGCCAGTGTAACTTGACAAAGAGAGGAGTGATGTGCGCCCTCTTTGGCTCATTGAAGACCACTCTTGCCGCTGCGTTCTGAATCATCTGTAAGGGTTTGGTAGTGCAGGCTGGAAGTCCTGCCAGTAGCACATTGCAGTAGTCCAGCCTGAACAGGACAAGAGCTTTGACCAGGACCTGCGTAGCATGCTCATCTAGGAAAGGTCTAATTTTCCTAATATTGTAGAGGATGAATCTACAAGAGCGAGCGGTGCTGGCAACTTGCTCCGTGAAGCTAAGTTGATCATCAATGACCACTCCCAGGTTTTTGGCCGAACAAACAAATCATAAAGTCCAATGGTGGGTGGGTGGGCGGGCCAGGACCTCTTGGCAACGGCAGGGCAGTTCAGAGGAGGTCTTGGGTTGTGTGGCCAGGATGGTCCAGGGTCGTGGGGCAGATGTGGGCCAGGGTCGTGGGGCAGATGTGGGCCTGGGTCGTGGGGCAGATGTGGGCCTGGGTCGTGGGGCAGATGTGGGCCTGGGTCGTGGGGCAGATGTGGGCCAGAGTCGTGGGGCAGATGGGGGCCTGGGTCCTGGGGCAGGCGTGGACCTGGGTCGTGGGGCAGGCGTGGACCTGGGTCGTGGGGCAGGCGTGGACCTGGGTCGTGGGGCAGGCGTGGACCTGGGTGAATCCATGTGCAAAAGGTTTTAATATGTAAAATCCCAAAAAGGGCTAGCAAACAAATCCAAAGGGGAGATCCAACAAACGTAATCCAAAAACAGGCACAGGTCAACAACAGGCAGGTACAAAAACAGGATTCAGGTAAACAGATCACAGATCAAAGATCATAGACAGGCTAGACTTTACAAATGTAATAATCAGCAGAGAACAGGTGAACAGGAAGTGGTATATATACAAAACAGACAGGAAGTGTGAAGTGAAATATGGCATGATGAATATCAAAATAAAAGCCGGAACAGAACAGAGTATCAAAATAAAAGTTCAAAACACAAAACACAACCAGAACACATAACAAAACATTACACATATATTCTGTACAGTATATATTCTGCATATTCTACATACAAATAAAACAATATATTGCAGTATATTGTACTCCAATAAACAATATTTTTTATATGTTGTTATCTGCTAAATTTAAGGTCTTACTCTGTTAAACTAATTACAGTTTTTCTTCATATCACATGTTTTGTGAAATACGGATTTTTCCCTACAGCATTTATATACTGTTAATAAATTTACAGACATTTTAGCTCCTCGCTAGCTGATAACACCAGAGATGATAAATTTAAAGCAGTCTATGCAGTAAACATTTAACTGTGATTGATATGATTTTACATTTAGTTCTGCTATGTAATACATGAAGATGTTGTTTTATTTTGCAGTGACATAAGAAGAGTGAAATATACAGAAAGAGAGATGCAGTACTGCGAGCAACTCCGGCAGAAGTTTTCCAACATCACTTCAGCCAGGTGTGTGTAATGACAGACTAATCCAGCACAGTAAGGCCACTGTCACACTGCAGTCAAAGTTTTGCTTATATGTGACCCAGATCTGTTTCTTTGCATGACTGTGAGAACAGCACAAAATTCTGATCTGATTTTAAGCCTCTTTCATATGTGCTTCTAAATAATTGTTGATTATTCCCTATTAATAACTATGGGCTCTATCTTGCACCCAGCGCAATTGACTTTGTCAGTGACGCATATATCATTTCGTATTTTGCACCGGCGCACAGCGGGTTTTTCCCGTCACAGACGCACGTCGGCAAACTAGGGAATGAACTTGCGCTCCCTGGGCGGTTCAGCGCAAAAAGAGGCGTGTTCCGGCGCAAACCATCCCTGATGCTATTTTGCAGTTTCAAAAAACAATTGCGCCACTGACCAGAAAAAAAAAGTTTAAAGTCAGTGGCGCGTTGCGCGTTGTTCATTATGCTATTTTAAGGGCGCATGCTTGACCATAATGTATAGCGTGCACAACGCGCATACACTTTGCATCTAATCTACACAGATGCAACAGTTATTTTTGCTAATCATAAATTGTTACACTTAAAAATATTAATACACGAGATAAGGGGAATCATAGTGGTGAGCATTGTGGTGATAGTTTTTATTTATTGTGTGGCTGCGTTAAAAAATTCTCATGCAAATAACAATTAAAATATTTTCATAAGTTTGTTGTGTGGCTGTATTAAGTTTATTTTATGTAAATAATAATTAAAATGTTTTCATAAGAAACCTTAATGTATATGAACTTGATTTGTAAGAGTACTTTGGGGTTGGACCTTGTTTGCGTTTCTTGAGTCCGATTTCAAAGCCCCCAAACCCTTTCAGCGGTGAGGGTGGACGCAGCGATGTCCTCTGCTGGCGTCAGGTCCTGTGTAGAGGCAGATCCACCTCCCGTTACACGGCGTGCCCGATTTATGCTGGCAAGCTTGGGATTCCCCCGTCTCCTGACATCATTGTAGCGCTTGGCGCAATGATATGCCAGCTGATGAGACAATTGTGGCTATTTCCTCTCACGCCTGTTTAACCTACGCTGATTTGAGCGGGTTTCTCCTATCCCCATACAAAACAACTTCTCTGTCTTTGAGTGCTCTTACAAGAACGTCGGTCTCCTCGGCTGTAAACCGCTCCTGGCGTGCGCCTGGTAAATTCGTCATAATAATAGCAACCCGCCATGGAACTTGCGCCCTTGCGCTTAAAGGGAATGTTGGATAGCGTTCTGATTGGTTTATTTGACGTTACGCCCAAACCACACCTATGAATAATGAACCTACTTCAGACCAACCCCTTATTGATTTGCGCCCGGCGCAAGAGTTATTTCTCACGCCGGGAAAATAGCAACAGCGCCCAAGATCCGCCCACAAACTCACTTGCGCGTTGCGCTTAGCACTTGCATTTCAGATCGTTAAAATAGGGCCCTATATGTGAAAGAGTCACATCTAAAACATAACAGCATGCTGCTGAAAGATTTGTACTATTACTGCTGTATAGTGTCAAAAGATAAACACATAGAATTTACACAAATATATACACACAGCACCGTTCAATAATTTATGGACAGTTTATGTGTATTTCTCATGTCATTTTATCATTCATTGTCTTGAGGTTTACCCTGAGATGTTTTTAAACTGTATTGAAGGAGTTCAAATCTATTATGGACTCTTTTTTTAGCTTTTTTTTCTTCATTATTCAGTCAAAGCAGTTCATTTCAAAAATATTATTTTACAGTTTACACTTTTGCTTTGTTATGAAACATTATGGGCCCTATTTTAACGATCTGAAACGCAAGTGCGAAGCGCAACGCGCAAGTGAGTTTGTGGGCGGATCTTGGGCGCTGTTGCTATTTTCCAGGCGCAAATCAATAAGGGGTTGGTCTGAAGTAGGTTCATTATTCATAGGTGTGGTTTGGGCGAAACGTCAAATAAACCAATCAGAACGCTATCCAACATTCCCTTTAAACGCAAGGGCGCAAATTCCATGACGGGTTGCTATTATTATGACGGATTTACCAGGCGTACGCCAGGAGCGGTTCACAGCCGAGGAGACCGACGTTCTTGTAAGAGCAGTCAAAGACGGAGAAGTTGTTTTGTATGGGGATAGGAGAAACCCGCCCAAATCAGCGTCGGTTAAACAGGCGTGAGAGGAATTATAGCCACAATTGTCTCATCAGGTGGCATCCCCATTGTTGCGCCAAGCGCTACAATGATGTCAGGAGATGGGGGAATCCCAAGCTTGCCAGCATAAATCGGGCACGCTGTGTAACGGGAGGTGGATCTGCCTCTACACAGACGCCAGCAGAGGACTGCGTCCACCCTCACCGCTGAAAGTGTTGAAGGCGGTTTGGGGGCTTTGAAATCGGACCCAAGAAACGCAAGCAAGGTCCAACCCCAAAGTACACTTACAAATCAAGTTCTTATACATTAAGGTTTCTTATGAAAACATTTTAATTATTATTTACATAAAATAAACGTAATACAGCCACACAACAAACTTATGAATTATGAATAACTTTAATCGTTATTTGCATGATAATTTTTTTACGCAGCCACACAAAATTAATAAAAACTATCACCACAATGCTCACCACTATGATTTCCCTTATCTCATGTGTTAATATTTTTTATTGTAACAATTTATGATTTGCAAAAATAACTGTTGCATCTGTGTAGATTAGAAAAGCAAAGTGTGTGCGCGCTGTGCACACTATACATTATGGTCAAGCATGCGCATCAAACTCAAAATAATTTCAACTATTCAGAAATAGCTTATGGTTTTAGTTAAGTAGGTATGAAGGAGAAAGATTTGTAAAGATTTTTAACCATCTTTCAGGCTACATGCAAAATAAGTCAACTTTATAAACATAAAGAAAATGTTATATGGCGTCTGTGCGTGTGTGCATGTCATTATCACATCCCAGCAAAGTGAAAGCATGTGTGTAACTAGACTCGAAAACAACGATAAACTAGGGCCTAGTCCACATGGATACAGGTTATTTTATAACCGGAGTTTTTCCTCCTGCGGCTTAAAAAAATTCCGTCCACACATGCTAAGTTTAAATAAATCTCAGCCTACATGAAAACGCAAAAACACGCTACAGTATCATGCGCTGTCAAGAGCATGCCACACCAGCAGGCAGGCGGTGATATTACCCTAATCCTAAAGCCACGTTGGCCAATCAGAAGCCTTAATCGGAAACAAAAACACCAGGGCTGCATTCAGCCCCGAACAAAACGTTGCACAACGTTTATTAAACAGAAACAGTGATGCGTTGAACACTCTGTTGTGATGACGCAAGAGTTGCAACTACGGTAGCTGAGAAGCCATTCTTTGTGTTCTTTTTAAATGTTTCTGAAGCCTGATGAAATTGTTATAAATGTGGGTTTAATACTGTAAAATACCCTCGATGTTACAGTCACTGACATTGCCGTCCCGAATGAAAGACAACATTCCAACTTGAACCCATTGAGCGAGCTGTCTCTTTAGTACTGCGTTGTTTATATACATCTTGCCGCTGATTGGGCCGACATTTCTGACACACCCACCAAACAAGAGAAAAAAAACCTGTTGCACACCGTTGCACACTTTTTCTAGGAAACATGTCGTTCAACCCGGAAACCGTAGCAAAACGTTGCGCACCAGTGTGAGCTTGAACGTGCCCCAGTTTTTCTGTCTACACGACAACACTTCAACCGGCGTTTCTGAAAAATGTTTTCAAAAATGTTTGGTTTTAGTGCCCTGATACTGCGTTTCCATGTGGACAAACGGCCGAACCCCGTGAATAAAGTCACGGTTATAAAAATACCCGTGTTCGTGTGGACAAGGCCTAGATCAATAGTAAAAGTGTCCTTAACTACTTACTTTAACACTTTTTGCATTTAACTTATAATAAAGTGGTATAGCTGCACGTGAGAGATGCTTACGGAGTAAATGCGTGTTGATTTTAGGCTGTAAACGCAACGGTCACACTCTGCTTTTAAAGCAGTCTGTGCAATACAGGCAACTAATTACCAAGGACTAATGAATTAATTTAGCTTCCAATCAGTGTGGGATTTGTGAAAAAATCAGAGGGAAGATGTCTCTGAAAAGAATAGGGTTGTGCATAAGAGTTTAGCAGGCTGTATGGATGCAATTTTCGCAGTTAAAATGTTAATGGTTTAAAAGAATGAAACAAATTAGTATTACAGTATTAGAAAAAGATTTTATTATCTGATTACTTCATATTTAAAAGTAATCGATAGCTCGAGCCCCATGCTAACGTCTTGCTCTTGGTCTATACAAGTACATGAAAAAACACCAATTCAGCAAAAGAAACAAAAACAGGTTATTTCTTTCTTTCTTTCTTTCTTTCTTTCTTTCCTTCTTTCTTTCTTTCTTTCTTTCTGTCTCAGTATTGAAATCAAGAACATCACTGAGGATCTTTTAACATTGATGAGGTGCCCACCAATGTCCAATATCACCCAGAAAGAACTTAACAGGTATGTCCCACTCCCCATATTCTGTTAATATACTGCAAAAATCATGTTTACTTCAATAAAACTCAAAATATGAATATATCAGGTATATTGTTCCCTTTCTGTCACTCAATTGACATTGTGTTGATGTAGTAACACTAAGGCTTCGCTTTTGGGAGGCCCAATCACCTCTGATTTTTTTATAAATGGCCAGAGAGAATTTGACGAGTGGAATTTGCATTCCAGTCTCTGCCCCCATTTTCTGGGAATAAAAGATGGCATTCAGCCACTTATTCAGAATTGTTTTATTTTCAGATCTTTGTTGTTGGGTGTGGCTGTTGTATCACAATATCTTATTGAACGAATGATCAATGTCTCAAGTGTTTGGCTTGCCAGCATGACAAGGCAACCAAAAAGGTTATGGATTGCAGCTGTAATGTGTCAGAGGAGAACTGGCTCTCTCCTGGCTCAGCCTGGTTTTTCAAAAGTTTTTATTTATTTTATACATCGTTGGAGTTTTGGTTCCTTGCCACTGTCCCCTGTTTACTCGGCTTGTTTTCCTAGAGCTCTTTTCACTGACAGACTACACAAAATACATGGAAAATGTGTCAGGGATTTGTCTGGAGATCATTGGATTTTGGCAAATGTTTTTTTTTAATAATCTGTAAGCTACATATGATCACAGACATCCCATAAAGATCCTGTAAAGACGTGTATTATATTTACAACCATGCACTTGGTTGTTGTTGTTGTTGTTGTTTTTTTGCAGCATTTAAAGTTTGCCTATTGTTCGTGATTTCTCTCTGGAGAAACCATGCGTGTGCATTTTTTTATTCGATCATAAACGAATGCATGAGGTATAGTTATATTATGCTGGCAATCGATTTTTAGTTTCATAATCACTGCTCTATTCCACTTTGCAGACTTTTTTCTTTGTGAATGTTGATCTGCATTTAAAACCCCCATGTCAAAGAGCTAAACCATAACTTCTTGTGGCGAATATACAAGCATCCTCACACCTTACGCCATGATTTTTGTCTTTTGGTCACACTGGACAGGTTCTGTAAACGTTACTAGGTCTCTTTTATGGGAATGATCCCAGAATCAATCACGGGACATGTTTTTGTGTTCACACAGAAGGCACACTGGCAATTTAATGCACTGTAAAAATGCTAATTAAGTGAAACCATTTCAATGTGTTTTTATAAGTTATGCTAAACTTAAAATAGTAGGTTGAATTGACTTGCAGAACCAAGTTGTTTTAACTTTGTGCTGCAATTTTATTTACAGTGTGGGAATTTTCTGGGATCAACATGCTGTGTAAATGGAGTTTAGGAGATTGCTGACATTAGGTTAGCTTTTTACATAAAAAAAAAAAATATTGTTTTATATATATATATATATATATATATATATATATATATATATATAATTATGTGTAACATTATATTAAATCCTTGCATTACAGTAGATCTTAAAACTGTCTGACTCAATGTCCATCAAACAGTAAAAGAAAAAAAGTTTAAAATATATTAATATTGTTTTTGCCTGTATGTGTGCCAAATCTATTAGTTTTATCAGTAATTTTAAGGTATGAGTATGGTAATTTTTGTGGTATTTGGGATTTTTCAGACAAGTGTAGTTCTTAAAGTTTTTTTTAATAGAGAATGTCAAAATATAAATAACTTTTTTTTTGCTCCTTCTGACTCAATTTGCCAGCATGGATCACAAATGATGCAGCAGCAAATAGAAATGGCGAAAAAAAGGTCTTCTGAAGGGAAAAATTAATACAAAACAATGGCAGATGGTTCTGTTGAAAATGTAAACAGGCTGTTGTAAACACACATTTGCATAAAGCATCTATATTTGTCCACACCCATGTTGATTAGAGTATTAAAAACATGAAAAGTGTTAAATTAAGGTAAATATAACAGATTAAAATGTGCGATTATTCACGAGTTAACTCATGACAATCATGCGATTAATCCAAATTAAATATTTGAATCTATTGACATACTTATTTGCATTTAGAAGGACTGTTTCTTGTGTAGGGTTGCAAAAGGGCAGAAAGTTACCAATTAAATTACAGTAAATTTCCAGAAACTTTCCATGGGAGCCAGTGGCAGCTCGTGACTCCTCATCCGAGGGGCGCGAATTCAAAATAAGTGTTCTGAGTATCATGTGTGTGGTTCCCTTTTCCAAAATATGTGTCCTGCGTGTTGAGAGATCATGTGTGCATCACGTGTTTTGTCAAAATAAGTGCCTGCTGCACACGCATCAAAACCATTTATGATAAAAGAGACGCTCATGTTCCAAAAGACACTCCCTTAACATTAAACTCTGATTACGCATGAGATTATGCGAGTATCTGGCAAACGCGAGCGTCTCTTTTATCATAAACCCTTTGACGCGTCTGCAGCAGACACTTATTTTGGCAGGACACGTGATGCACATACGATCTCTCAAAGTGCAGAACACATATTTTGAAATTACGTACCACACACATGACAGCTACATACATGTTGTGACGAACTTCGCATCGTGCGCCCTCAGAAAAAGAAGTCACCAGCCGCCACTGATGGGAGCTTTGTCTGGGAAATTTTGGAAATATTCCAATTTGGAAACTTAAACGGAATTTATGAAAATTATTTGAAAATGTAGGAAAATGTATATACTATATCATATACAACCGTAAATAAAAAATTTGTTTGGTCATAGGCAGACATGCATGCAAGGCAATACGTCTTGACAAAATGACGTCTTGACTGTTTAATTGTAAACAGAACTTTAATTGATTCTTTCATTGAGTAACACAAAAGCATAATCAATATTATTATAGTTATTATAATAGTGCTAGCTTACATTTAGATATCCGATTTACTGGCTAGCTAGCTAGCTACTATATAAACACATTTTGGCATGTGCTAGTAAAACTGTTGAAATGCATCAAGTGTGGCTTCTGTGATAGTCAAGGCCTGGAAATTGGAGGATTATATACATTGGCAAGAAAAAGTGAACCCCTAGGAATGAACTGGTTCTCTACAGTGATTTGCCATAAAATGTGATTTGATCCTCATCTAGGTCACAACAATAGACAAACACAATGTGCATAAGCTGACAAAACACAAATAATTCTAGTTTCTTGTGTCTTTTTTGAAAACACCCATTAAACATTTACAGTGCTGGAGGAAAATGTAAGTGAACCCATAGACCAGGGTTCCCCAAATCTTACCCTTGGAGGGCCGGAGCACTGCAGAGGGCCGGAGCACTGCACAGTTTAGCTCCAACCCTGATCAAGCACACCTGAACAAGCTAATCAAGGTCTTTATGATCACTAGAAAATCACATGTGGGTAAGTTTGAGTAGGGTTGGACCTTAACTCTGTTGTGCTCCGGCCCTCCAGGGTAAGATTTGGGGAACCCTGCCATAGACTTATTACTTTAACCTGTGGAATGACCTCAAGAAAGCAGTTCACACCAGACATCCTACACATGTGTTTGAGTTGAAGTGGTTCTGTAAAGGGGAATGGGTAAAACTTCCTTCTGAACGATGTGCAGGTCTGATTCAGAACTACTGAAAGCGCTTGCTTGAAGTAATTGCTGCCAAATGAGGTTCAACAAGCTATTAAATCCAAGGGTTTACTTATTTTCCTCCAGCACTGTGAATGTCTAAGGTAGGGTCATTTTTAAACACTACTTTTTAAATTATATTTCACCTAAATGTTTTCTTCGTCAGTGTATTTGTCTTTACAATGGTATAATGTTTTTGCACACTAGTTTACACACAGCACAAGGACGTTTAAAACAAATTAATGTTATTTATCTAAATACATGTAAAGATGGACATTTTGACATTATTTTGTATGCTGGATGTAAGAAATGATCTGTGCATGTTATGGAACACTCTCAGAAAAGAAAGTACATAATTGTACCTTTAGGGGTACAATGGCTTGTCACTGGGGCAAAATTGTACCCTTGTGATTTGTACCTTAAGGGACCAGTTTTGAACCTCTGGTGACAATTTTGTACCTTTATTTAACAGTACAAATATGGACCCTTCAAAAAGGGTACAAAATTGACTTTGACAGGGTACACTCATTGATTATGGTTTTAAAACGTATACATATATCTCAATCTAAGTACTGTAAACTTTAAATTGTAAGTGCATATGACTCAATATATTTGTGTTGGTTTAGCCAATCGTTTAGAGTAAAGGTACATTTTAAACATTAGTTCAAAAAATGAAACAGAAAAGATAAAATACACAGTTTGTTGAACAATCATTTATTTTACAAAAGGTTTAGATATAAAACAGACGTGTGCTGTTCAGTCCAAATTCACAACATTAAAAATTAATATTACATTTACACTTTACTTATGAAATATATCAACCATTCCTTTATGACTTTAACAGACTGTCCAAACAGGAATATTTTAAAACAAAATCAGTGTGCTGTTTCTTAAAGGGGACAGAGAATGAAAAACCATTTTTACCTTGTCTTTGTTGAATAATGGTAGTCTACCCGCATTCACAAACATACAAAAAGTGCTAGACATGCTAAACATCTCAGTCTCATAGAAATTCCTCTTTTAGAAATGTCAGCCAGAAAATGCCCCAATCTGAAAAACTGATGCTTATGACATCACAGGCATCTCACTGCCCCTCCACTTTAAAATAATTGGCTACATTTTTTGAGTGGCAGCAAAGTCAGCCAATCAGTAATGAGATTGCAATTTAAGTCAGTAGGGGGAGCCAAATAGGTGCAAAACCACTTGTTTGAAATCCCCCACCCTTATAGAGCTATCTGAGAGAGGTTTTTAGGAAGCTTCTAGGACATTACAGACCCAAACAAAAATATTTTTGACTACATGTCACATCACAGAACAAGGATAAATACCCCGTTCATTCATTCTATGTCACATTTAAACCAAACAACATTTAAACATTTTTAACAGGGCCACATCTGTCCTTGCCAAGCAGTGAGAAAGCACACAAATATACATTTTTTCACTGATAAAACTGTGGTGTACTCACAGCATAATGAGTAAATAAATAGGTCCATATGGAGTAACATTTCTTTAGTTTTTGTTGTGTTAATGAAGGGTGGTAGAGGATAGTCAGTCAGCCTCCTTAATGGTAAAGATCGAAAACTGCTCTGGGCACGTTCATACTTATCTGTAAGAAAACACAAAAATATGAATAAATTTTCCACTGACAGAACTGTGGTATACTCACAACATAAATAAATGTGGTACCTTTTAAGTTTTTGTGTGTGAATGATAGTGGGTTGAGAACAGTCAGCCACCCTCAATGGTAAAGATCCAAACTTGTGCTGGAAACTTTTGTGCTAAACTGTGATAAAACACACATGAATATGAATTCATTTTCCACTTAAAGAACTGTGGTGTACTCACACAACATAATAAATAAATTAATAAATGTGGTAACGTTACCTTTAGAAGGTTTCTGTGTAAAAGACTGTTTGGTGGCGAGTAGACAGTCAGTCAGTCAGTCAATCTCCCCCCTCACTGAGAGAGATTCAAACTTATGCTGGAAACGTTTGCACTAAACTGTGAGAAAACACACATAAATATGAATTAATTTTCCACTTAACAGAACTGTGGTGTACTCACACAACATAATAAATAAATTAATAAACGTGGTGACGTTACCTTTAAAAGGTCTTGTAGGACTGTTTGGTTGAGAGCAGACAGACAGACAGACAGACAGACAGACAGACAGTCAGTTAATGTTAGTCCTTACTGAGAGAGAAACATATAAATATGAATTATTTTTCACTTACAGAACTTTGGTGTACTCACACAACATAATAAATACATTAATAAATGTGGTAACGTTATCTTTAAAAGGTTTCTGTGTAAATTACTGTTTGTGGCAAGTAGACAGTCAGTCAGTCAATCTCCCCCCTGACTGAGAGATTCAAACTTGCGCAGGAAACTTTGCGCTAAACTGTGAGAAAACACACAAATATGAATTTAATTTTCCACTTACAGAACTGTGGTGTACTCAGTTAACATAATAAATACATTAATTAATGTGGTAATGTTACCTTTAAAAGGTCTTGAATGACTTTGGTTGAGAACAGACAGACAGACAGACAGTCAGTTAACGTTAATCCTTATTGAGAGAGAAAACACATAATATATTATTAATTTTCCACTTAACGTTACAGAACTGTGGTGTAATCACACAACATATTAAATGAATGAATAAACGTGGTAACATTACCTTTAAAAGGTCTTGAATGACTGTTTGGTTGAGAGCAGACAGACAGACAGACAGTCAGTCAGTTAACGTTAGTCCTTACTGAGAGAGAAAACACATAATATATTATTCATTTTCCACTTAATGTTACAGAACTGTGGTGTACTCACACAACCTATTAAATGAATGAATAAACATGGTAACATTACCTTTAAAAGGTCTTGAATGACTGTTGGTTGAGAACAAACAGACAGACAGACAGACAGACAGTTAATGTTAGTCCTTACTGAGAGAAAAACTCAAAAATATAAATAAATTTTCCACTTACAGAACTGTGCTGTACTCACACAACATAATGAATAAATGTGGTAACGTTACCTTTAAAAGGTTTCTGGGTAAATTACTGTTTGGTGGCGAGTAGACAGTCTGTCTGTCAATCTCCCCCCTGACTGAGAGATTAAAACTTGTGCAGGAAACATTTGTGCTAAACTGTGAGAAAACACACATAAATATAAATTAATTTTTCACTTACAGAACTGTGGTATACTCAAACTACATAATAAATAAATTAATAAATGTGGTAACGTTACCTTAAAAAGGTTTCTGGGTAAATGACTGTTTGGTGGCGTGTAACGTTAGACAGTCTGTCAGTTAATCTCCCCCTTGACTGACTGAGAGAGATTCAAACTAAACTGTGAGAAAACACACATAAATATGAATTATTTCTCCACTTACAGAACTGTGGTATACTCATTGGCGGTTCTGGCTAGATTTACGCCCTGGGCAAACCATCCCTTGACCGCCCCAGAAAAAAAAAAATTACCCCCAAACCCCGCCACCAACATGTATTATTTTATTATATATAATCTTAAATACAAAAAGGTAACAAGAACAGAGAAAAACATGTAATACAGTATAAACACCCACTCATGCACACACACACGCGCACACACACACACACACACACACACACACACACACACACACACACACACACACACACACACACACACACACACACACACACACACACACACACACACACACACACACACACACACACACACACACATGCATGCACACACACACATGTGCGCACACAGACACACACCTGTGAAATCCTGCCAGGATCATGTGGCTGAGGAGGTAGATGGCTCCAGGACCATCCCTGAAGAGGCCTGTGTGGCTGCAGAGGTAGATGGCTCCTCATCAGACTCCACGACCATGTCTGTTGCTGCTGTGGAAGTATCTGACTCCTCATTTTGGCCAGTGGGTGCTCTAGCTCAAAAATATTGCAGAAGTGCACCTGAATTTACAATTAAGGTACAATATGTAAGTTAGATACACTTATTTCACACATGCATCAGTTACCCAATTAAAATGACCATAACACACATTTTATTAGCATTTGTTAACATCCTATAAACAAAGCATAACAGACTACAAATTATTTAAAAAGCTATATCACTGTAGCTTACATAATGCCATGTCAATGTATATTAGAAGTTATTTAAGTTAACATATAGCGTAAAGCAATAAAAAATTACAAAGTCAGGCGGTCTGTGTGAATTTGCACTTTTTGGGTTGCACACACAAACTGTTGCCTATGGGTGAATTTAGTTGCATGACATGATGCCTCAATTCTAATAGTTGCTAGTTCAGCAAAACTAAAACCAAATACAGTCGTATTCTGTGGCTAATAGCAACAAATTAGCAAGAGACCAAGGCTAATATAAATAGGCTATTTTACTACAGTCACTCATAGAAATCGGCATACCTTTATCTTTTGCCCGTTTCTCCTCATCTTCTTGTCTTCTTTTTCTGAACTGGGCAACTGATGGCTTATTTTGGTCTTTTAATTTGATCCATGATGATGAAGACTCGACATCATTAACTTTGCATTACATTTTGCCAACAACAACGTCCGTTCGCAGGTCAATCAACCGGAGTCACGTGACGTGAGCAGAGGCGCGGGAAGATATTTTCGGTAGGAGGTGCTGGGGTGCGGATGCGGCGGGGGGGGTATAGAGTTATAAAATTTTAAAGTTGTTCACAAGCTTTTTATTCTGCAGACCACTCTACCTATAAATTTCTTCTTTTAAAAACTCACTCGCACCTCCCATCCATAAAGTAAAGATGAGCTGACGGCGCATACAAACTATATAGCCTATTGCAACATAGTAGAGTTTGAATTCTCTGCCAGAGTCGTTATTTTCTGCTACTATCCTCTAGCCGCCCGTTGATTAAGCATATTTTTCATTATAACTTTATTAGCCTCATTGGGTGGGGAGAAAGCTATGCCATATAATCAGAAATATTATATATAGACTAGGCCAAAGTAACAAAGGTGTCCAAAAAGTTACACAAATTACAAAATGCTTTGTAAAAGTTACAAAATGCAACGCGAGTCATGTGCGGAGTCTCCTCTGGCACGCATCACGCACCGGGTCTGCTGTTCTGTAGCTTAAGTGCAACATGGAGTTTAAAGATGTAAAGAAAAAAAGAAAAACAGGAGAATTAACTTTGAGCAAGTTTGCAGGAAAGTCGAAGGCATGGAAACAGTTTATGCAATACAGTTTATGTATACATTCTCACTCGTGCCAGTAGCCTATACGCCTTTTTTGTTTTCCTTTGCTTAAGTTTTTACTATTTCTAAATTCTAACATGGAAACTTTATTGACATCAATCGAGTTAAGGCGATCAGTGGACATTTTAATTCACGGGTTTCATTTAATTCTATTTTTACACGTAAGTGTAATATTTGTGTGTTAAGTTTTGTTTCAGTTTGCCATGCCTGCTGCACGGCGATGTAAAAATAAGATATTTTTCGACTTTAAAATTCGAACATCATATCCTAAATTGTCGGAATATATTCCATATAGATTCATTTGAATTTATAGATGTTTAACATTAAAATCGATGCATGGGAATAATTTATATAATTTTTTGAAATGCCCACCACTCTTAAATGCGCATGTTCCTTGTTGTACATAGAGGCTTTACACTTTAGTTCCTTTCATGTCGTTTGAATCATTTAATTCAATCTTTTTTACTTTAAATGTTACTTTAAATGTTCTGTAACATTTACATGTGCGTTAAACACCGCTAAACAATTTGGCTATATTTTTAAATAGTTTTTGAAAAGATGACCTTTCTCTGATATGCAGAATGAGGAGTCAGTTGGAGAAATAACGCTAGTCCTCGGGACTTTTGGGCTGTGTGATTGAAAAAAATCCAAAATTCTCTTCTGAGACATTGCGAAGCTGATAGATACAGATAGCCTAGTAAATGCATTCGTCATTGTGGCTGTGAGTGTGCATGCTTGTCTGTTATGCTTATACGTATAGATGGGTTGCAGGCAGGGGTTAAATTGGGATTTGTTATGTGGGGGGGCTCAGCGGGGAGGGGTACTTCGAGGGGTAACATGTTTAATACTGATGATAGCAAAGCCACTGGTGTGTTTCAATGACATTCTGGACCTCTGATAGGATTTGATAAGTTTCAGCTTTAAAGCTGTGCCAGAGGTTGACCCCAAATATTTTAAAAAGAGCGTCTGAACTTTAAATGATGCAAATCTATGAGTTTGACACCCTATATCCATTTGTTCCACATGTCATTATGCACAATTGGTCACATTTTAAAGGAAGTTAAAAGAATCAACCTCCTTGAATAATTTTAGGCATAAGATACCCAAAAAGACTCTTACATTTCTTATAAATTAGCCATAGAGATTCCCTATGCTGGTCAGCAGCTAAAACAATCATATAGTTAGGTTTGATTTGT
Source organism: Paramisgurnus dabryanus (assembly GCF_030506205.2). Taxonomy (NCBI): domain Eukaryota; kingdom Metazoa; phylum Chordata; class Actinopteri; order Cypriniformes; family Cobitidae; genus Paramisgurnus; species Paramisgurnus dabryanus. The sequence continues at coordinate 28,729,083 of NC_133357.1, read as the reverse complement.
GTAATCAAAATACATTATTTTATTAAACTATGCCTATACAATGAGTTATATCCAGTGTTATCCAGTTAACACACTGTAATTAATTGAGTGACAAATACTTTAATCCTTTACACGTTTCTAGTCTTCTATTAAGTTTTCTCAACGTGGGCACCATTCTTACCTCTCTCTCTCGCTAAATGATCTTGCGTGAGAGCGCGTTCTTGAAGTTCTGAGTTTGTTCCGCTTGAGTTGCATAACTTGCGCGAAGACGCGTTTAAAGGGGAAAGCGCGTGTTTTCGCGGCAATTGCACCGCCCAATTCGCGTCATTTGCATCGCCCTCGCGACTGGTTGCGTCTTTGCATTGACTTTGTATGTAATCTGCTCGCGCAAATCGTTGAACTTGCGTTGGTGAGTATGCCCCATAATGAATGAAAACGCATTATTCCCTTCACGTCAGGGCACACGCACCAGCGCAGCGAGTGCACGTGCACAAGCGCAGCTGGTACACTGGCAAGAGCAGAGCGCGACCTTCAGCCTATGTGCCGGGGCTTAGCCCCGGACGGCCCCGGCCCAATTTAAACCCTGGTTGCAGGTTTACTACAGGGTGCGCAGTGCGCATCCAGGAGGCAGAAAGCCCGCTTGGTGAGCTGATCCGCCACTGCAACAACCTTAATTATTGAAGCGTTCTTTATTGTTTGTATATAAATAAAACTTGATTTTAATTGGATCTGTTTTTCTGTCTTTATTTTTGCAGTGTTACTGTGATACATGTATGAATTATAATGTTAGACTAGTAACGTAATAGTCGCATCTATGTTAACATCAGGCACCCAGCACTGACGCTGTTGGTACTATTTTCCCACGCAACAACTCCTTGGCATTTTGACTTACAGACACAGCTACTAGCCTACAACACAATGGACATCTCTTCTTTCTGCCTCTCGGTTGCGCGCAACCAGTTAATGATGTTGCCGTGCAACCCATCTCTTCACAGGGCTGAATCGCAATCACGTCGTCAAAACAAATCTGATTGGCTAATAAACACTGAATTAAATTAAATAATTTTAAAATTACTAAAATTATCCCTCTCTTCATCACACACCCCAAGCATGACATACAAAATGTCTTGGAACAGAAACAAACAATCAGAGATATTTATAAGCCATAATTTTATTGTCATCGCAGTTTTAAATCTTTGCCACCAGGGGGTGCTGCAGCCCCTGCAGCACCCCCACTTCCCGCGCCCATGGACGTGAGTCACGTAGATGACTATACTTTTTTTTCACATAACCCAATTAATTACATGTTCGTAGGTATATGGGTCTATGTTAATTTTAGGAATGAAAAATGCAATTTATTTGGAAGCAGACGCAGAAGTTTGTGTCGTGTTGCCTCTGGCCTGGGATCAGTCAATCCCTCGCTCGCCCCCCTTAAGGCGAGCGAGGGACTTGCAGTCGCAAGTTGAATCCCCGCCCCACTCCCCCGTGCCTCTTCTGACACGCACACAACCTGTGTATCTCAGCACGAACTTGACATGGAAATGAGCGGTAGTCTAGAAAACTGTTTTGATATAATTTTTTTTTTTTTTAGGGCACTCATGCGCCCTCACAGAGATTGAGCCCTGGGCGTTCGCCCACATTGCCCATAGCAAAAACCGGCCCTGGGTATACTTAATGCACATTAACCTGCTCATAAAAATGAGTCTGAGGCAATAGTGCTGTGTCAATTTCGCTTGTCTCGTCGCATACAACTTTACACAAATTACCGTAACCGAATCAGTATTAAAATGAAGAGTCACGACAAACAATAAATTTTTAAAGTTTAAACATGCTTTAAAGATGATGAAGGAGTTTCCAGTGCTTACCTGTTAATGCTCTTCATGTCTGTCGTGTTGTCCTCCTGCTCTGTGAAACTCGACTCCGACCTTGAGATGTGGGGGATGGGCGCGTGCAGTGCTTTAAGTGGCCTTGTAAAAAATAATAAATCCTTTTATAAGTTTGTGGATTTGCTTGAGCTAGAAATATTTACTGAACATAAATAAAATGTGCAAAAGGTAGATATGTGAGTAAAATTTTCAGCATGGTTAAAGATAGAAAGAGCTTGAAAAAAACTTTAAAATGACACCAAGACCATGTCCATGGGTTCAAGAATAACAAAATACTGGCCATCTGAAACTAGAAAGTCATCACTTTATTTTGTCCCATTGTTTTCCGTTTTGCAGGTGTTAAAACTCCCGTGGTCTTCGTCATTCAAATTAATTGAAATTTCGTTCACTTGTAGTTTAGCAATTAAACTAAATGTCTATTACAATTTCAAGAATGTTTTTACTCTGCACATTGCCTGAGGAAATTTGAAGGTGCTTGAACCAAACTGACAGCCGTGACACAGCGGAGATTGTCACGTACCTGCAAAAGGGTATTGGATAAAGCTTGCGTCTGACCTGTAGCTGTCATTCTGGCTTGGTGGGGTGTCAGCCAGCCAGTCCTCTGATTCTGACCTTGTTCTTTTACTACTCAGAGTCTAAAACAAGGAGGGCATATTAAGTGTTCATTGTATTTTCATTTTAACCGAGCAGCTATAGTTGCGCGTTTCACACACAAACACACACCTATCCAGTCCAGACCACACTGACTGACAGTCAGCGGCAAAAGTGACGCATGCGCTTTTAACTTGTAAACGCAAGGGCGTATGGGTAATGTAGTCTCTGCTCTCGGTGGGACGAATTAGGAAGCGTACATTGTGAAGGGCGCTCTGAAATGCGGCAGTGCAGCCAAAGGATTAAATTAAACCTCTGATTTTTAAACAGATGTGCAAATGAGCGTTCCGGTAGGCTACGCTAAAAGCACGTTCTGGGCGCACGGAGAGGTGGTGGTACGCTCAAGAGCTATATTTAGAAGTGGTGGTACTGAGTACCAGCGCGTTCTGGCCCACTTAAAGCACTGGCACGTGTCAAAATAAAAGCGTGTTTCTTCTGGTGTGTGTGAGGGATTCAGTTATTCAGTATTTATTCAGTTTTAGTAATGGTTAATCAATTGCAGTTTTTGAGTTCATAGCACAATTTTTATGAATTGAAATTAACTTTTTTCTTTAAAATTAAAATTTAAAATTAAACACATTGTCAATGAACAGAAGAAAACACTACTTCAAGACCCATGTGCCCAACTAAAGGAAACAAACATTGACACAATGGTTACTTACTTTATTGACCAGATTTACAAAGAGGCTGTCTCTTAAAGGGGGGGTTCAATGGTATTTCAAGCATTCTGACTTATTAACACAGTTATAGAGTTGTTTCCTCATGCTAAACATATTTCTGTGCCGAATGCACTTCGCTAGGGTTTGTACAAGTTTCGGAAAGTTTTTTTCGATTACAGTTCTAACTGACGTTACAGGGGTTTTCTATACGTATCACTTCTTTATATGGGCACTTCCCGGAAAACCCCTCCCACCCGTCAATCAGCGGGAGACGCTAGAACTTACAAACATTCACATCACGCGACAGCTCTGTTTAATTTCAAAACTCAACAATGGCACGAATGATGAATGAAGAAGTGTGTTTTTGGATGTAAGGAGAACACATCCATCCTTATGAAAACAATGGATATAGTTTATTATCCGGGGTAGCAGCGGAGTTTTGCGTGTGTGTTTGATGCACTGGATTTTCCCAACCGGGTCACGAGTTTCATGCGGTAAGACTTCTGTCTTATGTTGGAAATATGCGTGTGCATATTATATAAATGACACAAACATGTAGTGAACCATAAGTTATAAGTGTTGTATAGTGTTGCATGACTCGTACTCGCTCCACCCGCGGTAGTAACTCCTCCTTCTTCATTTTTTCGTTCATTATCGGAAAGATTCGGTTAGCTCTAATCTTTCTTTTATAAATCTGATTAAACTAAAGACTCTTCGGAGATATAAAGGATGTCATACTACTCTATAGGTACTCCAGATTAACATCAGAAATGCAGAAACAGCGTGTGTTACGTGAGCTTTAACATTGTACCTTATCCTTTAAAAGAAATGGTACAAATATGTAGCTTTTAATGCTTGGGAACAAATATGTGCCTTTTTGACCCCCGTTCATGACTCTTTCAGAAAGCACGGAAGGGAGGGGGCGGGGATGGGAGGAGTTTGCTACACTCCGTTTTGTTTGACAACACTTTAAACGTCATCAAGAAGTGACGTCACAAGAGAAATTTGCAATTGTGAAGAGAAATTATGAAACCTTAACCCCAAACCTAATGTCCCAGTGTGCAAGGGACAAAAACTCCAGAGGAGAAAAAACCTTAAAGCATTTATCAACAATGCCTGACATTTAACATTTCTCTGTTCTCAGAGCTAATAACAAAGTCTTTAGTGCTGCATTATATTGTGTGCATGTTAGCACCACATCATTATAGATCAGAGTCATCAAAGTCATCAGTATAGCACAAAAAAAAAACAGTCAAAAGATTGTCATATCTTGTTCATCCGGTTTTATGTTTGCTCAAATGAGTGATTTTACTGAATAAAACTGTAAAGTGATTTTGAGGAATGTATTAGTAGAGGTTCAAGTTAAAATTCCACACATAGCCCTCTCGGTTGTAATGAAACTAAGTTAAATATCATCATCCTATAATGTAAAGAACATTGTATTAATCTTTATATTTTTTTATGTTGACTAAGAACATGTAAAAGATTAAACATCAGTAAGTGAAATCAAACTTTGATTGCTTACATTAACAAAGATGAATAAATACTGTGACAAATGTATTGTTCAAACTAATGAAGCTTTATCTAAAGTGTTACCAATTTTAACAAACTATATATCGTTAGCAAGCTCTCAGATTGAGGTTTTCATATTTCATCACAATTTTGCAAAAATAATGATATAGTACAAGCAATTTTCTAAAATGTCACTGGCCAGCAGTTGGGCTGAAGGTGTTTTTACCTATGAAGAGTTTGGTTACAAAACGCAATAAATCCATTTTGACTAATATATGTGTAAAATTGTGTTTTCTATACCAAAATAGTATATAGATAAAAAGATAAAAACCACTATTTTCTTTTACAAACTTTCACAAAGCATCTTTAGGATATAATAACATTAAAAATTCAAATCCATAATTAGATTTTCAAGGATTTATTATAAAAACAGATTCTTTTTTCTACAAAGTTTTTTTTCTTCAAAATGCTATAAATCAATTAAATCAATATATAAATGTGCATTCATCTTTGCCAAGTCCACTCTAAAAAACGTTGGGTTGTTTTTTTCCACTCAACTGCTGGGTTGAGCCAGTTGGGTTATTTTGTTGGGTTGTTTTATCAGTGTTGGGTAGTTTTTGTGTAACCCAACTCGTTGGGTTAAATGTTGGGTAATTTTGAAGCAGTTGGGTAATCTAGCCGTTTCTCAATATTACTTTCTCTAGTTCACAAAATTTATTTTAAAGATAAGTTCAGGCGAGAATATATATGTATAATGTTCAAATTTGCAGTCGGTTTGTAAAGAGAAAACCAATTTTATAATTTAATTAAACGAAGTTGGAATGTTCCAGGCGCGACGACCGGGTGCGAGAAATCTCCTCGCCTCCCCCACACAGAGTCAGCTGAACTCCTGCATCTCACTGCAACGCTACCTGACGCGGGAGTTTTTTACCTCAGGATTAATGAACGGTTTTTCGTTGACTTATCTTTGATTTATTTGAAGGAACAAGGTTTGTATAATTGTTTTTAATCTTTTAAACTATTTCTGAATGCAAAAGTATGCAAAATGATGGTTCACATGACATAACTCTTATTAAAAGTTTTATTAGCTTCCGTTGGCTAGTCTGTAATGCCCAGTAAATCTAATCTATGTTAATGCTTGGCTTTTAAATGATTTAAATATTTCGTCTGATCAAACGTTTTATGAAATATGTCTCAAACATGGCTTGTTATAATAGAAACGTCATAACGTTAGAAGGTTACGTACTCTAATGGTTTAGAAATCCAGTTTAAAACAGATAACGTTAATATGAGGAAGAAACGTGTACGTTTTAAATAAATAATCGTTTGTTTTTAATCTCATGTTTAGATTATGAAACTTTAGCCTTGAGTTCACAGACAGGGTCACATATTGTTAAGACATTTTTGTCTTTTTCAAATGTTTTTATTTCTGAGAAAAGTTTTAGATCTTTCTGTTAATCAAATGTAAATTACGGGGTCCACTCCTTCATGTCCAAAAAATGTGCATCCATCCTTCACAAAAGAAATCCAAACGGCTCCACAATGATAAACAAAGGGCTTCTGAGGGTAATCCGCGCGGTGTTGTTGTAGAAATATCCACATTTAAAACTTTATAAACAAAAATAACTAGCTTCCGGTAATGCCGCCATCTTGTTGGGTCCGCATTCAAGATGAGAGCTGTCCTGAATACAGAGGAGTCTAAGATGGCGGCATTACCAGAAGATAGTTATTTTCGTACAAATTGTATCCCACATGTTGTGTAATTGATAAAAGTGATCAGGTGGGAGAGTGGATAGTGTCCTAGACTCTCATGCAAAAGCCCTTTGGATCGAACCCCGGGAAACGCATTGTTATTACCGTCGTCACAATTAAGTTACATATTTTTTGTTGTTGTTTTAACATCTGTTTGACAACTACATGAGCTTTTAGGCTCATCATTGTCAATAACTATAAGCTGGTCTATTTAATAAATAAATTGAATAGAGATAAATACCACATAAACAATAAGAAATTAATAAAATATATCAAGCCACCATGTCACATCTGCTGTGTGTGGAAGGACTTAGCCTACTTCTTTTTTACAGATAATTTCTCCAGCCTTTGAAAACTCCTCTCACAAAAACCCACAAGGTCAATATGCGTTTATTTCACTTTTATACAGATGTGCGATTGTGTTGTCTGTTCCCGACCGTGCCAATCAAACGCTGATTCGGCAGACCACACCTGATGAAACATTTAGTGAAATACTTCGAGGCTTCGTTTGGTCATAGTCACGTGAAATGGGTGTTTTGAATCACGCTTCGGATCAGTGTTTCGACACATCTGCGCTTCGGGATCTCGCAAAGCTTCGGAACGACTGTTTCGCGTCAGCCATCCCTAGTTTGTGGTCACGGATCGTAAATGCCAGATACAACTGACTTGACTATCATACAACTTGAATAAGATTCCTAAAAAACACTGATGCACAATTGCGGATGTGTAAGTATAAAGAATAAATAAACTTGTCTTTTAAACGCATTGGTCTTCCTTAAACAACTACAATATGATTTGCATGCAGAATAAATCGTACTAAAACTAAAGATTTTTTATAAAACAAGTGTCACAAGGTGACGATCTTTTGGGCGGAACCAAAAGTCGGGAAACTTTGGTTCCGCCCGGATGTTTCCGCCCAGACCGGGAAGAGGAAACACCGGACATCCGGTAGCATCGCGAGGGCTGTAATCAGCGAAATCAAGCACAGCTGTGCGTGTTTAAGAGGAATGCTGGTTGATTGGAGGGTTACAGCACACAGAGGAGTATTTAAGAGCAGTGTAAATCACAGTTTGGGTGTGTAGTGTGTGAGTTGAGGTACGGAGCTGTGCTTGTCCGTTACACGTTGGCAGTTGGTTGCATTTTCTCTCTTTCTCTCTCGTAGTTCTCTGTGGATGTTACCGTAGAGGAAACCCTGTGGGTAGAAGACAACAACGGTGATTGTGACACGCTTGGAGTAACCAAGGAGGAAGGAAACGAAGCAGTTTGTAAACTAATCATCAAGAGGATCGCTGTGAGTATTGGCTCTGGATAACTGAAGCATAACTATTAACCTGTGTATTATCGAACGCCTCCAGGAGGCGGCCCTACCCCTGACTCAGCGTGGTAGGTGGGCCGCAGGAATAAGTGGATCCAGTAGCCATAGCAACAGAACCAAAAGCTCCGGCCGTGGTACCATCGCCCCCATTTGACCTTAGTGAAGAGGAGGACGTCGGGCGTCTCGTGTGTACACTTGTAGTGTGGGGGGGTGAGTCCATGTCATTTGAAAACTTTTCACGTTGAAGTGGTGCTGTGTATTTGCTGTGGGTTGCTGTGCAAGTGCTGTGTGTCTTGTCAGACGTACCCCGCATCACCCCTTCTGCTAAGGAGAGACGGAGAGGCTGACGGTTGTGAGCAACATCCATTATTGTACGCTGTGTGCGATTCAAGTGTAAAGTGACGGTGTGGGTTTTTTTTGGAAGTCGCCCATCTGGTGTGTCGACAGTTGCAGAGTGTGGCGGTGAAGATTGGGAAGCTGGCAGTGCGTGTGTGAGTACAACCACGAACCTGTATATTGCTACTTTACCTGTGTGTTCTATCTTGTGGCAGAGTGAGAGGCGAAGGAGTTCCGCCGCCCCGTGGTCTCTACAAAGGGGCGCCCCTGTCCGGCATTCGATCGGCCTACGGGCATTGAGGATAGGGCAGCGCTCGGCCCGGTGAGACGGTGTGACGTTCGCCCCCTGCTGACCAGCGCATCCGCCGAGAGGGTTTTTGCCCCCGGCGCCCCCTAGGAAAACCATCGTCGTTCGCCTTTCTGTGCAGGCCAGCTGTCGTAAGCCCGCCCCTGTACATTGTCGACCAGAACGCAGTAGAACGAACTGTGGACAGTCACACATGCCCGAGCTGTAAACAGCAGAGAGGTGAGAAGTATCCAAGCGCACTAACTGTGTTGTTGTGTCCAAGCTGCCTGTAAAGGAAGAGAGAACGAGAGTGAACGTCAGTAGAACGAACTGTGGACAGTCACACATGCCCGAGCTGAAAACAGCGGAGAGGTGAGAAGTATCCAAGTTGCACTAACTGTGTTGTTGTGTCCAAGCTGCCTGTAAAGGAAGAGAGAACGAGAGTGAACGTCAGTAGAACGAACTGTGGACAGTCACACATGCCCGAGCTGTAAACAGCAGAGAGGTGAGAAGTATCCAAGCGCACTAACTGTGTTGTTGTGTCCAAGCTGCCTGTGAAGGAAGAGAGAACGAGAGTGAACGTCAGTAGAACGAACTGTGGACAGTCACACATGCCCGAGCTGTAAACAGCAGAGAGGTGAGAAGTATCCAAGTTGCACTAACTGTGTTGTTGTGTCCAAGCTGCCTGTAAAGGAAGAGAGAACGAGAGTGAACGTCAGTAGAACGAACTGTGGACAGTCACACATGCCCGAGCTGTAAACAGCAGAGAGGTGAGAAGTATCCAAGCGCACTAACTGTGTTGTTGTGTCCAAGCTGCCTGTGAAAGAAGAGAGAACGAGAGTGAACGTCAGTAGAACGAACTGTGGACAGTCACACATGCCCGAGCTGTAAACAGCAGAGAGGTGAGAAGTATCCAAGTTGCACTAACTGTGTTGTTGTGTCCAAGCTGCCTGTAAAGGAAGAGAGAACGAGAGTGAACGTCAGTAGAACGAACTGTGGACAGTCACACATGCCCGAGCTGTAAACAGCAGAGAGGTGAGAAGTATCCAAGTTGCACTAACTGTGTTGTTGTGTCCAAGCTGCCTGTAAAGGGAGAGAAAAGACGGGAGTGGATGTTAGGAGAGTGACCTGTGGAAAAAGAACCATACTTACCAAGAACTAGCAGCAACCCGACAGGTGAGGACGATCCCAGTCCAGGTTAAACGAGTCTTCGTGTCTCCGTCGAAGCCTGTGGAAGGAAACACAAAGTGGAGTGAGCCGTGAAGTATTGGGCCGACGTGACACAGGTACCGCAGATAGAGAGAGAGATAAACCCCAAGTTCACACTATTTGTCTTTGCCTCCAGGAGAGAAGAGGAGGGCGCCACGGATAGCGGAGTTGGCAGGAGCCTGTGTTCCCGGCCCACTCCCCCCTATACTTTGGTCCCCAGCCCCTGGGACTTCCGTTGCCCCCTTCCCCTTTCTGCCACCTTCCCGTGCTGTGGTCTGCCTGGAAGGCAGAGAGGAAGTTAGTTTTAATTGCCCCTTCCCCATTCCCCCAGTTATTTTAAATATTTAAATAAAGTTTGTTTTAATACTTACCTGCTCTCGTGTTGTTTGGTCATTGGGTTGGCTTTGGGGACCTCCTCGAGGTGGAAGTTGAGAAGGGGCGTGGCTTTAGGTTTAGTAGCCAGCCCCTAGCCGTGACAGATTTTGGCGTAGTCGGCAGGGCCCCACCTCGAGTTGAGTAACCAAGGTCGCCCAATGACCGACAACGCGGGGCCCGCAGCCCCACCCCGTGCCACGTCCATCATCATGGGTAGCCCATGGATGCAGAAGTATGGAGGAGCAGAGTCGGAGGTCCGACTGACAGAATGGAAGGCCCAACTCGAGTACTTTGCCGACCTACAGGGCCTTAGCGCCGCTCAGCGGCTCCAGTTTGTGCTGAACTCCCTGGAGGGAGAAGCCCGGCGAGAGGTGCAGGCCGCCCCCGAAGCAGTTAGAGCCACCGCCCAGACCGTATTCCAGTTTCTCACCGAACAATATGGTGACCATACCCCCGTAGCTGTCCTCCGTTCCCAATTTTTTAACTTTAAGCAAGGCCCCCGACAAACCATTAGAGCGTTTGCCCTGAGGCTGCGGGAGCAGTTCACCCGATTACAGGCCCGACGCGACCATGGGCTGGGGGACGGGGAGAATCTTCTACGTGACCAGTTCCTCCTGGGGATGAAGGAGGGCCCCGTAAGGCAGAGTCTGAGGGTCCAGTTTCGGAGGGACCCCGGGCTCACCTTTGAAGACCTTAGGAAAGAGGCACTGGCCCTGGAAGGTGATGAGGTCGAAGTCAGTGAGGCCCCAGTATGCGCGGCGGTGAGCGAAACGGCACCCACACCATCTGAGCGGGCGGATTAGAAGCAGGCCCTAAAGGCGGAACTGTTGAAGGACGTCCAGGAACAGATATCGGAGCTGTCTAAAGCCCTCTTGGGAGAGTTGCGCCAAGGAAGGGCGCGGGAGGAACCGAGGCCGGCCCCCCGAGAACGAACTTACTCGGAGCGAGGCCGAGAGCCACCCGGACGTCCAGACCGTTTTAACCGACCCCGCTTCGAATGGGATGACCAAGGGCGGCCCATTTGCAATCGCTGTGGTAAATCAGGACACATCAGTCGCCAGTGTGGGCCTCGTAGGGCGTCGGAGGGGGGTTTTTAGATCGGCCGGCCACAGTGGGTCGTGTGGCCGGGAACCCTCGGGAAGACCCCAGAAGCAATAACCCCAGGCACCAGATGATCGGGCATAGCCCAATAGCGGAGGTAAAAGTGTGTGGCAAGACAGTACAATGCCTGGTAGATACGGGCTCTCAGGTAACGTTGTTTGCAGAAAGCCTTTCACAAGAAATATTTGGGAAGCAAGGAACTCAAGGGGCAGAGGCCCCCTGGCTGACGTTGCGGGGCGCAAATGGCCTAGAGATCCCTTACGTCGGTTACCGACTAACAGACTTAGAAGTCCATGGGGTATTAGTCCCCCAAAAAGGTGTGATTATTGTCGAAGACAGGTGTTTGGGTGCCCATCGAGCCCTACTGGGCATGAACGTCCTTTCTGAATGTTGGGAAGAGTTATTTCAGGCTAAGCCTGGCCCTAGGATCTCACCTGCCGAGAGGCCCAAATGGGAGCGTGTAGTCGCTGACTGTCGTCGAGTCCAGATGGCCCAGGTCCGTAGAGACCGAGAAGAGGTAGGAAGAGTGATGTGTCGATTTGCCTTGTCTATTCCCCCTAAAAGTGAGGCCATTGTGTGGGTGAGAGTGCCCCCTCGAGAAGTCGACCCCGAGGAGTGGGTATTGGTTGACCCTCATGCAGACTGCCCTCAAGTGGAAGTGGCACGGGGCCTAGCGGCGGTCCGCTGGGGAAGAGTCCCTGTGAAAGTGCGTAATGAACACCCCTACGCAGTTCATTTACATCGACACCAACGACTGGCCCGACTAACGGCGGTCGCACCCCATCAGGTGAGAGAGGAGAGAGACGTCAGCTTCCGTCAGGTGTGCCCCTCTGTGATTGAGGTGGCCCTGACGCAGATGGATGCCCCCACGAACGACAGGAAGAGTGAGGTGCCGAAACACCTCGAGGGTGAGTCGTTACAAGGGGAAAATTTGGAACCGGTACAGACACAGAAACTCCAGGCTCTTCTTCGGAAATGGCAACATGTGTTTGCGAGTCACGAGGAAGATTATGGGTGCACCAGAGTGGTGGAACACCACATCCCGACTGGGGACGCCGGGCCGAGCAGAGAGAGATATCGGCCGATTCCACCTACCTTATACACAGAGGTACGCACACTCTTGCAGGGCCTGCTGGAGCGAGGCATTGTTCGGGAGAGCAGTAGCCCGTGGGCGGCCCCCATCGTGCTTGTACAGAAGAAGTCAGGGGCCTGGAGGTTCTGTGTAGATTATCGTAAGCTCAACCTGGTAACCAAGAAAGATGCTTTTCCCCTACCACGGATCGAAGACTCCCTTGCCAGTCTCACGTGGTCCGCATGGTATTCTACTCTGGATTTGGCCAGTGGGTATTGGCAGGTGCAGGTGGCCAAGGCAGATCGAGAAAAGACCGCCTTTACGACCCCGTTTGGATTATTTGAGTGGGAACGGATGCCCTTCGGGCTTTGTAACGCTCCGGCCACGTTCCAGCGACTGATGCAGCGCTGTCTTGGAGGGCAGTTAATGGAGTCAGTTTTAGTATATTTGGATGATGTGATTGTGTACTCCCCAGATTTCGATTCCCACCTTCAGCACCTCGAAGAGGTCTTCCAGGCCATGGAAAGATACGGGCTGAAACTGCAACCTGATAAATGCCATCTGCTGAGGCGAGAAGTCCATTTCCTGGGTCACGTGGTCAGCGCCGCGGGGGTGTCCGTGGATCCCGGAAAAGTCTCTGCAGTAAGAGACTGGATTACACCCAAGACCGTGAGGCAAGTACGATCATTTCTGGGATTTGTGGGGTATTACAGACGATTCATCAAAGACTTCTCAAAGATTGCTAAACCTCTCAACCAGTTGCTGGTTGGTACAGGGCGAAACCGGGGACGGGGGTCACCCTCCATCAGCTGGGACGACCCTTGTGAGGCTGCGTTTCGGAAGCTAAAACAGGAACTGTTACAGGCACCCATTTTGGCGTACGCAGACTTCACTAAACCATTTGTTTTGTACACAGACGCAAGCAACTTGGGGCTGGGGGCCGTATTGGCCCAGCGACAAGAAGGAACGGAGCGAGTGATTGCTTATGCAAGCCGAAGCCTCCACCCAGCAGAGAGGAACGATGCGAATTACAGCTCGTTTAAACTGGAGTTGCTGGCCCTGAAGTGGGCCCTAAGCGAGAAGTTTAAAGACTACCTCTGGGGCGCAAAGGTAACAGTAATCACGGATAACAATCCTCTGGTACATTTGCAGACGGCGAAGTTGGGGGCCGTGGAACAGCGGTGGGTAGCCCAGCTGGCCAACTTTGATTATCACTTGCAGTATCGACCTGGGCGAGAGCACACAAACGCCGATGTCCTTTCAAGACTGCCGGAGGTGGACGACCCCGGGTGCCGGGGGGGCCAAGAAGAGGATAGCCCAAGCGAGGGCTATATGATAGGGGCCGTGGATGCCCCAGGAGGTCAACAGGAGGCCGCGCCTGGGAACTGGGGGTGGGACCCCCGCCGGTGGATAGAGAGGCAGGCCCAGGATCAGGATGTGCGTCAGGTAAAGACGTGGGTGGAGCAGGGCCGACGGCCAACGTCGCCAGAACGACTAGCCCAGACAGAGACGGGGAGAAGGCTACTGGGGCAGTGGGACAAGCTGGAGCTGCAAGAAGGAGTGCTTTGTAGAAAGGTTAGTGACCCGAAGCTGGGCGAGGAGGTGCGCCAGATCGTGGTGCCCGCTGATCAGACGACAGTGTTAGTCTCAGCCTATCATGATCAGCTGGGGCACCAGGGACAAGAAAGGACTACATCGCTGCTACGCAGATTTTTCTACTGGCCAGGGCTGGAAGCCACAGTACGTAGTTTGATCCAGGCTTGTCCCAGGTGTATGTTGTTTAAATCCCGGCGAGAGGCTCGAGCGCCGATGGTGCCCATCCATGCCAAAGCCCCCCTCCACATTATGGCAATGGACTTCCTGACACTGGGCCGGCCACAAGACCGCTACCAAAACATCTTGGTGATTTCTGACCTATTCACCAAATACGCATGGGCAGTCCCCACCCTCGATCAGACAGCTAATACCACCGCGACTGCTCTATGGAGGAATGTCTTCCAGACATTTGGATGCCCGGAGTTTTTGCACACGGATCAAGGGGCCAATTTTGAGTCAAGGGTGATCCGAGAGTTATGCCAGCTGTATGGGTGTACCAAGACCCACACGACGTCGTACCATCCCCAAGGTAATGGCAGCTGCCAGAGGTTCAATCAGACCCTGTTGGGGCTACTGGGGACCTTGGATCAACGGCAGCAGAGCGACTGGGTGAGTGCTTTACCGAACCTACTACAAGCATATAACAACAGTATACATAGTACGACGGGGTATGCCCCTACTTACCTGATGTTCGGCAGACATGTGCGGATGCCCACGGACCTGGTCGTAGGAGTGGCAGCCGGCCAGGAGGAAGTGAGTGTGACCGAGTGGGTGGGACGCCATCACCAGCGGCTTCACTTCGCCTACGAGCAAGTATCGAGGAAAATACAGACAACAGGGCAGAAGAACAAGCGGTTGTATGACCGGACGGCCCGGGATGCCCCCCTGTTACCAGGAGAGAGGGTCTTGGCGAGGGACAATAGGCGGCAAGGCAAAGGAAAGCTAAGTGACCGCTGGGAGACCATCCCGTATGTGATTTGTAGGCAGCAGAGACCGGGACAGCCGGTGTACACCATCCGGCCGGAAGGAAAGGCCGGCCCTGAGCGGGTGGTACACCGGAACATGATTCGCCCCTGCCCCAACTATCCTGAAGCAGCAGAGGAAAGGGTTGTGGAGCCGGTACCGGCGGCTCCCTGGATGGGAGGATAGGCTGTGGTACCAGGCCGACCCGCGGTGGCGTTGCCCCCGGCTGCCCCGAGAGAGCGAGAGTTGGCGTTCGAGCCAGCTGAACCCCCGGCTGCCCAGAGGCAGCGAGAGTTAGCACCCGAGCCAGCTGAACCCCCGGGACAACCAGAGTTAGCACACGAGCCAGCCGAACCCGATTCACCCGTGAGACGCTCCCAACGGGAGAACCGAGGCCGCCCCCCTGCCCGTTACGGTGAGTGGACGACTCCGAGGCATTCCAGGGACTAGAATGCATTGGCGGGGGAGGATGTCACAAGGTGACGATCTTTTGGGCGGAACCAAAAGTCGGGAAACTTTGGTTCCGCCCGGATGTTTCCGCCCAGACCGGGAAGAGGAAACACCGGACATCCGGTAGCATCGCGAGGGCTGTAATCAGCGAAATCAAGCACAGCTGTGCGTGTTTAAGAGGAACGCTGGTTGATTGGAGGGTTACAGCACACAGAGGAGTATTTAAGAGCAGTGTAAATCACAGTTTGGGTGTGTAGTGTGTGAGTTGAGGTACGGAGCTGTGCTCGTCCGTTACACGTTGGCAGTTGGTTGCATTTTCTCTCTTTCTCTCTCGTAGTTCTCTGTGGATGTTACCGTAGAGGAAACCCTGTGGGTAGAAGACAACAACGGTGATTGTGACACGCTTGGAGTAACCAAGGAGGAAGGAAACGAAGCAGTTTGTAAACTAATCATCAAGAGGATCGCTGTGAGTATTGGCTCTGGATAACTGAAGCATAACTATTAACCTGTGTATTATCGAACGCCTCCAGGAGGCGGCCCTACCCCTGACTCAGCGTGGTAGGTGGGCCGCAGGAATAAGTGGATCCAGTAGCCATAGCAACAGAACCAAAAGCTCCGGCCGTGGTACCATCGCCCCCATTTGACCTTAGTGAAGAGGAGGACGTCGGGCGTCTCGTGTGTACACTTGTAGTGTGGGGGGGTGAGTCCATGTCATTTGAAAACTTTTCACATTGAAGTGGTGCTGTGTATTTGCTGTGGGTTGCTGTGCAAGTGCTGTGTGTCTTGTCAGACGTACCCCGCATCACCCCTTCTGCTAAGGAGAGACGGAGAGGCTGACGGTTGTGAGCAACATCCATTATTGTACGCTGTGTGCGATTCAAGTGTAAAGTGACGGTGTGGGTTTTTTTTGGAAGTCGCCCGTCTGGTGTGTCGACAGTTGCAGAGTGTGGCGGTGAAGATTGGGAAGCTGGCAGTGCGTGTGTGAGTACAACCACGAACCTGTATATTGCTACTTTACCTGTGTGTTCTATCTTGTGGCAGAGTGAGAGGCGAAGGAGTTCCGCCGCCCCGTGGTCTCTACAAAGGGGCGCCCCTGTCCGGCATTCGATCGGCCTACGGGCATTGAGGATAGGGCAGCGCTCGGCCCGGTGAGACGGTGTGACGTTCGCCCCCTGCTGACCAGCGCATCCGCCGAGAGGGTTTTTGCCCCCGGCGCCCCCTAGGAAAACCATCGTCGTTCGCCTTTCTGTGCAGGCCAGCTGTCGTAAGCCCGCCCCTGTACATTGTCGACCAGAACGCAGTAGAACGAACTGTGGACAGTCACACATGCCCGAGCTGTAAACAGCAGAGAGGTGAGAAGTATCCAAGCGCACTAACTGTGTTGTTGTGTCCAAGCTGCCTGTAAAGGAAGAGAGAACGAGAGTGAACGTCAGTAGAACGAACTGTGGACAGTCACACATGCCCGAGCTGAAAACAGCGGAGAGGTGAGAAGTATCCAAGTTGCACTAACTGTGTTGTTGTGTCCAAGCTGCCTGTAAAGGAAGAGAGAACGAGAGTGAACGTCAGTAGAACGAACTGTGGACAGTCACACATGCCCGAGCTGTAAACAGCAGAGAGGTGAGAAGTATCCAAGCGCACTAACTGTGTTGTTGTGTCCAAGCTGCCTGTGAAGGAAGAGAGAACGAGAGTGAACGTCAGTAGAACGAACTGTGGACAGTCACACATGCCCGAGCTGTAAACAGCAGAGAGGTGAGAAGTATCCAAGTTGCACTAACTGTGTTGTTGTGTCCAAGCTGCCTGTAAAGGAAGAGAGAACGAGAGTGAACGTCAGTAGAACGAACTGTGGACAGTCACACATGCCCGAGCTGTAAACAGCAGAGAGGTGAGAAGTATCCAAGCGCACTAACTGTGTTGTTGTGTCCAAGCTGCCTGTGAAAGAAGAGAGAACGAGAGTGAACGTCAGTAGAACGAACTGTGGACAGTCACACATGCCCGAGCTGTAAACAGCAGAGAGGTGAGAAGTATCCAAGTTGCACTAACTGTGTTGTTGTGTCCAAGCTGCCTGTAAAGGAAGAGAGAACGAGAGTGAACGTCAGTAGAACGAACTGTGGACAGTCACACATGCCAGAGCTGTAAACAGCAGAGAGGTGAGAAGTATCCAAGTTGCACTAACTGTGTTGTTGTGTCCAAGCTGCCTGTAAAGGGAGAGAAAAGACGGGAGTGGATGTTAGGAGAGTGACCTGTGGAAAAAGAACCATACTTACCAAGAACTAGCAGCAAACCGACAGGTGAGGACGATCCCAGTCCAGGTTAAACGAGTCTTCGTGTCTCCGTCGAAGCCTGTGGAAGGAAACACAAAGTGGAGTGAGCCGTGAAGTATTGGGCCGACGTGACACAGGTACCGCAGATAGAGAGAGAGATAAACCCCAAGTTCACACTATTTGTCTTTGCCTCCAGGAGAGAAGAGGAGGGCGCCACGGATAGCGGAGTTGGCAGGAGCCTGTGTTCCCGGCCCACTCCCCCCTATACTTTGGTCCCCAGCCCCTGGGACTTCCGTTGCCCCCTTCCCCTTTCTGCCACCTTCCCGTGCTGTGGTCTGCCTGGAAGGCAGAGAGGAAGTTAGTTTTAATTGCCCCTTCCCCATTCCCCCAGTTATTTTAAATATTTAAATAAAGTTTGTTTTAATACTTACCTGCTCTCGTGTTGTTTGGTCATTGGGTTGGCTTTGGGGACCTCCTCGAGGTGGAAGTTGAGAAGGGGCGTGGCTTTAGGTTTAGTAGCCAGCCCCTAGCCGTGACACAAGCATATCAAGAAACTAATAAATCAAGAAATTTCACGCATCAGGCTCATTCAAATCCTCAGTGATTCACACACAGTGTCAGCAACTCATCCGTCAGAATCATCGGCAATCCTCGCCTCGGCAATCATCGACAAACTTCGTTCGGTTCCTTTTTAGTTCAACGCGCTATTTCGGCTGTGCGTCCTGCGTCATCAACCCGGAACTTATGCCCAAAACTAAAGTTCGATTCAGTTCGATTTGTGAACCGGCTCGACCGGTTACTTCCTGAGAACCGGCTCAAAAGAACGATTCGTTCAAGAACCTAACATCACTATAACCCAATGTCCGTTGTCAGATTGTTGTTGTAGTCTCGTGTTGTGTGTTCCTGTGGATTATATCACCGACTCGACTCACCCGCTTCATCACGCTGATCGCCTCAGTCCAGCTACCATCATTTCTAATAACTCTGTGTTTTCAATAAACCGTTTAACTTGCATTTGCTTCCTCTCATTATTCGTGACAAACATGGTTGCATTCTTCTCAGAGGCTGAGGTGACAAAACCATTCTCTTTTGTGCTTGGCTTGGAAGATGGCGATCTGTGCCATCAACCCTTCGTTGTTTTTGACAGACAGTCACTCCAGCAATACACCCTCCTTGGTGCTGTTGACGTGTTTTAAACTTTTTATGTTTTGGACATTAATTTTACCAAGCAGTGCACATCAATGTGGGTGTTTTTGGAGCCCGTTGTTTACAAACTCCCAAGAACAGAATCCTTTCTATAAGAAGTCTGTGTAGTTATTTGTCATGCTAAGGTGATAATTCATGTTGATCATACAGTATGATGACTGTTTGTGCAACTTTGTGTTGATCTTATTTGTTACATTTAACCATAAAATGCTAGATTCTGATTGGCCAGTCGTGACATTCTACTACTGCTCAAAACTAAAAACTCTGATGCTGCAAATGATTTTGACAGGAACTGTTTAATATTACACAAAAATTAAATATCAATGTCTATTAATTACATATCCGACATTAAATTTACAAATGAATAAACCAATGTGTTTGTGACATTTGTCCTGAAGAAACTGTTGGGGCTTTTTTCTGTGATGACATGCTGCCAATACATTATTCCTTACTGTAGTAAATGGGAATATCTTTGTTACTGGAAATTGGAGTTGTCTCTAGGGGGCAGTGGTGATTCAGTTGGGAGTATGGCTTGGTCATAGGTCATGTGATATACATATAAGGAAGTGATTTTGCTCATGCATCATGTTGTCTCTAAGTGTTGAGTAAAGACTCTAATAGCTATACCGTGGTCCGCTTTTCCTTTACTAATTGCAAGGATATTACATTTGGCGACGAGGATGTTGTAACGAGATAAACAACGCGGACGCTTGGCTAATGTTGAATGACGAGGAGGAAGCTAACGCTGATCAAAGCTTAATGATGGCAAATGCTATGATAGGAACACTTACGGCCTTTGACAGTCAGACTCAAGCTTGGGAGGAATATATGGAAGTGTTGGGACACTTTTCGTGGCAAATGGGATCGTGGATGAGGAGAAGAAGCGAGCAATACTGTTAAGCTCTGTTGGCAGTAGGACGTACAGTTTAATGAGAAACTTACTGAGTCCAAACAAGCCTGGAGAGAAGTCATATGAGGAGTTAACGGCTCTGCTGCAGTCGCATTTTAACCCGAAGCCTAGTGAGATTGTCCAAAGATTTAAGTTTAACTCGAGAAATAGATCACCAAAGGAAACTGTGACAGAGTATGTGGCGGTACTACGAGAACTCGCTCAACATTGTAATTACGGTGATAAGCTGAAAGAGATGCTACGCGACAGGCTTGTGTGTGGCATAGCGGATGATCGCATGCAACGGAGATTATTGGCGGAGCCGGGGCTTACTTTTGAAAGCGCTATGAAATTTGGCGCTGGCTATGGAGACTGCAAACAGAGATGTCCGTGATTTGCAAACGCTGGATGGCACTGTGAGTACAACTGCATCCCAACTAATAGTGCATAATGTGTCGTCACACTTTAAAGGACAAGGTAGAAAAACAACATTGACATGTTACAGGTGTGGAGGTGAACATATGGCTAGAGACTGTCGGTTTCTAAATGAAAAATGTCATGCATGTGGTAAAAAGGGACATGTGAAGAGAGTGTGCAGATCCTCGTTTCCTGTAGACCAACAGTTTAAGGGGGGACCCTGGGAGTGGCAGAGGTTACTGTGAAGTATAAAGACCATGTTAAGCAGCTACCCATAGAGGTCGTAACCACTGCAGGACCTAACCTGTTAGGTAGGGCATGGATGAAGGAGCTGGGAATGAACTGTGTCCTTATAAATAAGATACAGCAGCCAGAATTGACATTGCAGGCAGTCTTAAAGGAATAGTCTACTCATTTTCAATATTAAAATATGTTATTACCTTAACTAAGAAGAGTTGATACATCCCTCTATCATCTGTGTACGTGCATGTAAGCGCTGGAGCGCACTGCGTCACTTTGATAGCATTTAGCCTAGCCCCATTGATTCAATGGTACCACTCAGAGATAAAGTTAGAAGTGACCAAACACATCAACGTTTTTCCTATTTAAGACGAGTAGTTATACGACCAAGTTTGGTGTTACAAAATAAAACGTAGCGCTTTTCTAAGCGGAT
Source organism: Paramisgurnus dabryanus (assembly GCF_030506205.2). Lineage (NCBI taxonomy): Eukaryota > Metazoa > Chordata > Actinopteri > Cypriniformes > Cobitidae > Paramisgurnus > Paramisgurnus dabryanus. The sequence continues at coordinate 28,708,495 of NC_133357.1, read as the reverse complement.
TTAAAAGAGGAACTATATTGTATGGCGGAACAGCACTTTTGGGAGTACTTCGACTCGGCGCAGTAACACCCTCCCACCCCATTATGAGTCGGGATGGGGAGCGGATTTTTCAGGCGAGTTGAAGTACTCCCAAAAGTGCTGTTCCGCCATACAATGTAGTTGCTCTATTAAATCCGCTTAGAAAAGCGTTACGTTTTATTTTGTACCACCAAACTTGCTCGTATAACTACTCGTCTTAAATAGGAAAAACGTTGATGTGTTTGGTCACTTTTAACTTTATCTCTGAGTGGTACCATTGAATGAATGGGGCTAAGCTAAATGTTATCAAAGTGTCGCAGCGCGCTCCAGCGCTTACGTGCACGCACACAGATGATAGAGGGATGTATCAACTCTTCTTAGTTAAGGTAATAACATATTTTAATATTGAAAATGAGTAGACTATTCCTTTAAGGCAGAAGGAAGAAGTTTTTAAGGAGGAACTGGGAACCTGGAGAGGCCTGCCAGCAAAAATTTATGTGAATGAAAACATGGCTCCAAAGTTTTATATATCCAGGCCAGTCCCTTATGCCATGAGGAAAAAGTTGGAGATGGAGTTGGAGAGACTCATAAATCAAGGGGTTATTGAGCCTGTGAAGTTTTCAGAGTGGGCTGCACCGATTGTGCCTGTGTTAAAACCTGATGGTTCCGTTCGTATCTGTGGAGACTATAACCTCACCGTTAACCAAGCTTCGAAGCTGGAGCAGTATCCAATACCAAAATTGGAGGATTTGTTTGAGAAGTTGTCAGGTGGTGAAAAGTTCAGTAAACTAGATCTGAGTCATGCGTATCAGCAAGTAGTGCTTGAGGAGTCATCAAAGCCCTATGTCACTATTAATACGCACAAAGTTTTGTTCCAGGTGAATCGTCTTCCATTTGGTGTTTCTTCCAGTCCAGCCATATTTCAACGACTGATGGAGAGTTTGTTAGCCGGCATCCCGAATGTAGCTGTATATCTGGACGACATTCTGCTGACGGGTCAGAATGACCAAGTCCATCTGACAACATTAAATCAGGTATTAACACGATTGCAGGAAGCAGGTCTACGCTTGAAACGCAACAAATGTGTATTCATGGAACATGAAGCGGAGTTCCTAGGCTATAAAGTGGATGCCTCTGGTCTTCACCCGTTGCCACATAAGGTTCGGGCAATACAAGAAGCCCCCGCTCTGACCAATGTCACAGAATTAAGAGCTTTCTTGGGACTGCTTAATTACTACAACAGGTTCCTGCCAAACCTGTCAACATTGTTGTCACCGTTACATGGATTGCTTAAAAAGGAAACCCTCTGGAAATGGAAAGCTGAACAGGAAAAAGCTTTTGAGGAATCTAAGCGACTCATGCAGTCATCAGAGGTGTTGGTACATTATGATAGCCAAAAAGTTCTGATCCTGTCCTGTGATGCTTCCCCTTATGGGGTGGGAGTGGTTTTGTCGCATCGCTTAGCAAGTGGGCAGGAGAAACCAATCAGCTTCATGTCCAGGACTTTAACAGCCGCTGAAGTGAATTACTCTCAATTAGATAAAGAAGGCCTAGCCGTAATGTTCGGCATTCAGCGCTTTCATAAGTATTTATATGGAAGAAAGTTTGTCATTTGTACTGACCACAAACCTTTACTGGCCCTCTTCAACGAAATGAAAGCAGTGCCCCAAATGGCTTCTCCTCGCATACAGCGATGGGCCGTTACCTTGAGAGCATATGAATATGAAATGGTTTATAAGCCAGGGAAACACCATAGTAACGCAGATGTGTTGAGTCGGCTTCCTCTACCTCAGCAGTCTCTCGAGGAAGAGCAAGAGGAACGTGTTTTGATGATGGAGAATGTAGCCCTCATTTCGTCAGTGGAAATGAGTCGATGGACAGGTAGAGACCCTGTGATGTCCAGAGTAGCCCAGTTCATTCAGCATGGGTGGCCGCCACAAGTAGAGGACTCCGTTTTTCAACCTTATGTTTTGAGGAAAACAGAATTAAGTGTACAAGATGGATGTGTACTGTGGGGCTCCCGTGTAGTGGTGTCGCCACCAGGACGAGACATTTTGTTACAGCAGCTACATCACGGACACATTGGTATCACAAGAATGAAAGCTTTAGCACGCAGCTATTTTTGGTGGGCGAAGTTGGACGCAGACATTGAAAGTGTTGTTAAAAGATGTGTCACATGTCAAGAACATCGCAATTCGCCAGCTTTAGCACCACTGCATCCCTGGGAGTGGCCCAGCAAACCCTGGCAAAGGTTACACATTGACTATGCAGGACCTTTTATGGGTCACATGTTTAATCAAGATGCTTATCCTGTAACGTCTGCTACGTCAACCATGACGATTGAATGTCTAAGGAAGAGTTTTAGCAATCATGGTATACCAATTGTGTCAGATAATGCATCTTGCTTTGTGAGTACAGAGTAGAGGTCTACACGGGTCCAAAAATTCCTACCCGAACCCGATCAGACCCGCAAATGTGCTACACTGAACCGACCCGGACCCGTCTGTTGTTATGAAAGCTGGACCCGGACCCGACCCGGACCCGTCTATTATTTAAAAGCTGGACCCGGATCCGACGAAGACCCGTCTATTATTTAAAATCTGGACCCGAACCCGTCCGGGAAGACACAGACCCGACCGGCAAATATGCTTTAGCTAAATGTTATTAATAAGTCAATAAACAAGTAGCGAAAATTAAACTTTTTGTCTTACCCATAGAAGTTAGTCTTCTCCCTCCTGATGCACAATCCTTATTTCCAAGAAAGTTCCATCCATGTTTTTCCTCTCTTGACAATTGAAATGTTTAATGCTTATTCCAGCTTTTAAAGTCCACTTTACAGTCATGGTGATTAATAACGCAGTTTTACATCGGGTCAACTTGCTTAATAATGTTTGCCCATTTGGATTATAATAACGATTGCTCGTTCAGTGCCATGGCTGCTTTCGTTAGCTTTGCTTCTTTGCTATCATCTCTGTGCTCTTGAGTCACGAAAACTTTAGATATAACAGCAAGACGGTCAATTTATAATATTATTATAAAAATTAGAGAAGTCAGTGCAAAATGCGCGGTACGGCGGAATAGGTCCCGCCTTCTAAATAAAAGAGCCAATTGTCAAAGGTAAAGTCATTGCGTCTCACTGCAGAAGCTCCTGACTGGTAGCCAGAGAAACATTACAAGAGCACATGCGCGTTAGCTGCCTGGTTGGAGCAACCAAATATAAACTTTTTAACGCAATTTTAGCGTCAGAAAAAATGCATGCTATGCGACAGTTCATCTAAGTTTTTGTTGCTGATTTTGAAATATTTTATTTAAATGTGAGTGTGTGTTCTCCGAGTCCGATTGACCTCGGGTATTACCCACAATGTTAAACAGACCCGGGACCCGAAGTAATAGATTGAGACCCGACCCGGACCCGGCTGATTATTTAAATATAGACCCGAACCCGTACGGGTCCCGGGTCGGGTCCCGGGTCTTCGGGTCTCGGGTCTTCCGTGTAGACCTCTAGTACAGAGTTTGAAGAATTCATGAAAAAAATGGGATTGAACACATCACTTCTGCGCCTTATCATGCTTCCTCCAATGGCTGTGCAGAGCGTGCCATCCAAACTTTTAAAGCAATGATGAAAAAAGCAGCTGGCGGAAGCCTGAACACTAAAGTGGCAAGAGTTCTGTTCAGTTACCGTATTACACCACAGTCCACCACGGGCCTGTCGCCGGCTGAATTATTACAAGGGAGGAAGTTAAGATCAATGTTGGACAGGATACATCCCGACCGCAGAATGAAGGTGGAATGGAAACAAAATATTCAAAAGAAACATCATGACAATCAAATGTTAGGAAGAAATTTCCAGGTGGGAGACGCGGTGATCACAAGAAATTTCAGTCACGGTCCTAAGTGGACACAGAGAGAGAGAGAGGTAAGTGTAGATGGTGCCTCAGCAGGTGGAGATGCTGGACAGCGCTCAGATGTGGACAGCGCTCTGGGAAACCCTTTAACTGGAGACACGCTTACTCTGCTGTTGCCACTCCAGCCGAGAGAGTGCGAGAGTGGAGAAACGAGAAAATCCAGCAGACTGTGGGCGATGACAGGAAATAACCCCTCGGGGAAAAATACAGCTGAACAGGGGATCTGGATAATAAAGGCATCAGAGAGCACAGACTATGATTAGCAAATAACAAACACGACTAGACAAGAACTAGACAAAGCTAGTGCGGCATGAACATACAAAGACGAACTTGCAAAGAACAGAGGAAACGAGGGGAATTTAAATCAAACCGGAATGGGCAAAAATGAGAATCAGGTGAGTGACGCCGGTGAGAAGAGTCAATGATAATGAGGTCACCAGGTGAAAGGCGCGCACGTGTGGAGCTGTCAAAACAAAACACAACACATAAGGAAACAAAGACAAGGTGGCCGGTAAGACCGAAATCATGACACTTTTATTCTTCATGGGCAATAATTATGCTTTTTCAATCAATTCAAGCAATTTAAACCACCAAAATTTCAGCTTTAAACACATTAACCAAACATTGGGTTGTTTCAACCCAACAAAAAATTATTTCTACCCAACAGATGGGTTCAAAAATCAACCCAACTTGTTGGGTTAAAATAACCCAGTGTTGGGTTGGTCCATATTTAACCCAGCGTTGGGTTAATTTTAACCCAATGTTTTTTAGAGTTTATAATCATTTAGTTGACTAGTGGTATACACTGATTAAAAACATTAATGGAATTAATCAAAACACTAACTTTGTCATATTAAGAACACTGTCATTGCTGCGGTCATCCTTGGGATGTTGTCGTTGAACTTTTTTGACAGCGATCAGCTGTAAAATGTTTTGGTCCTGCTCGATTTTCGTTGACTTCGAGTAAATAATGGAACGTTTTTCATAAGATCCCCTGGGGTCAATGTGTTATATGAGAGAAGCTTGATGCTGTCGTGTGAGAACAAGCAACAGCCGCCATTTTTCCTTCGCCTGAGTGCCTCTCATGTAAAATATTTGATTTTGATGGCTTACATTTCTTCCCCGCCACAGAAAACCGTCACAGGTTTATCAATGCAATCAAAAGTATCATTTTGTTTGTTTGTTGATCACAAAGTACAAAGTGGATGAGGAAAACTAGGATTCTGTGTGTATTCCAAGCGCCGCCCTAATTGTTTACAATGCGTGGAATGGTGCGCCAGGGCCGGCGCCACGGGGGGGCAGGAGGGGGCGTCTCCCCCTCACTGGCACTATCCCGCCCCCTCAGATCACCATTAATGTTGAATGGGATTTTAATGATAAAATGCGCTATTTAAAAATCACATTTGCCTTGTGTATTGTCTTCCTGAAGTGAATTTTAGAGTCTAATTATTTAACAAAACAAAAAAACAAGTGTGCATGTATTCTACCGTGACACACGCCCACTCCATGTGTATAGGCTTGTTCGACTTCATGCGGCGCCGCTAGAACTGTCAGGCGAAGAAGTCAAAATGCCGCGAGAGCGAGACGAAATGACACTTAGTATGATTTCTCGAATCGTTCTCGCGGTACTTTGACATCATCCGGCTGTTTTGGGTCTTTCAGCAGCGCATGAAGCCTTTTGTGTAAAAATAAAAAGTTACAGACAGGAGTGGGAGAGTGACCTGGGCCTAGCAATGGATATATGGAAAATAGCACTGCAAGTTCTGCAAACCGTAGCTACTCCGGATTGTCACACATCAATTAATGCCGTGGCGTGGATGAATTATCGGAGCATTTCAGGTGCACAGATCCAAATGTTCGGCTGTCATTAAGTCAATTCTGGCCCCATGAACTTTAGCCAGACTGTACATAGTTTTGAAAAGTTCAGATGTTCATGTTCTTCAGCATCCTTTGAAGTTAACGTACAACCAACAGCCTATTATTGTTCTGCATTTAACGTTAAAGGTAAGCGAGCCTGTACGATCTCTCTCTTTCACACACCTGTTTATCAGGAGTAAATAGATAAAAAACAGAAGTTGTTGAATTTATAATTAACGAATTTGAATTAGCCTATCCTACAGCATAGCTGTACATGTAAACGAGTTGTCATTTTGCTATTGTGATTCTCTAGCTGCTTAATCGCTAACGTTAGCTTATGGTGCATTACTTGTGGCAGTTAAAATAACTACGTTATATGATCAAATTGAACCAAAATGTTGATAAAATGTTGCGTTTGGACCGTTTTGGGGCTGAAAACCATCAACTCTATTTGCCAACACTGTCACCCACCATTACGTAAAATTTAACTAATGTTACTGAAAGCAAACACGAAGTATGAACATTTCATAATTTCAAGGTTTTATATTGCATTAACTAATTTCACCATGGACATTCGAAAATGGATTAAAAAGAAACTACAGCAACTGCCACTACCTCTGAACTTCAAATGAGCAGTGTTGTGCTAATATGTAAAGTTAGGTATGCGGTTTTTTGTTGTTGTTGTTGTATTGTTCAGAGCTTTGTACGTTGCTCACTGTAGCTGTAGTTTTTGTGGTTGTATTACAGAGATGTTTGTTTATAACACGTTAAAACTTAATGTACCAAACCTATGTATTTTCTAGCTGGGGGAATTATATGCATTCATGTGATCGCCCCCTCTGGTATTTTAGACGCCCCCTCATCAGCGCTCGGCTGGCGCCGACACTGTGGTGCGCTGTGATTTGTTGAGAATGAAGACTCCCGTTTGTCACAGTTTGCAAAAAAAGGGAGAAAAGATGACAGAATACAGAACTGATTTTGCCGTTTTTCGCATTTTGGAACCAAACTCTTCATATTTACTATTAGATATCCTATAAACCTGAAATAATCAAACTGTATATTGTTGGGAATTAGTTTTCATATTTCAAAGCCATTTGCCATATTTCAAAGCTATTGGATGATAGAAATTTTGTAGTGACAGCCATTTCATTAAATGTTACTCACACCGTAGGAATACATATGAATAATTATATAGTCACAACACTAATAACCTATTAATTTCTTCAAAAATCTTGACAAACTGTATATCATTGGAAGCTTTAAGAATGTATTTTCAAAAACCTTTTTCATGAATAATTATGCAGTGACAGTAATTTATTAATTTGTGATTTGCGAGCATGCAGCAAACCATTAACACCTAGTGGCTTTTTTTTGTAAAACCACTAAAAGTGTGATAGAAGCCTCCTTGTTTGTTTGTTCAAATTTTTTTAATACATTTGATTAGAAAGTATATACTTTATTGCATTATTTTATTTTATTTTAAATAAACTTAAACTGCTGTAACAATTTTTTAATTTAATGTTTAGAACTCAAGACACTTCAGTGAAAAACTATAAAGTGTCTTCTTTAAAACAAAGAGACCAAGATATTGCAGGCATCCATCACCTCATTTGATTTAATGTGTTATTTTTCATATCCTAAAGATTGTTACTTTTACTCTATATTAAGAAGCATTAATGTTTAATAAAGTTTTTCAAAGGTGGTGTACACTGTAAAAGACAACCAATAGAATCTGCTCAATAAAATTGTTGTAACAATTTGCACTCACTTTGTTTGGGTAGATTCTAATATATATATATATATATATATATATATATATATATATATATATATATATATATATATATATATATATATATATATATATATATATATATATATATATTGAGTGAAGAGTACCTAAATTTAACAACTATTAAAAATGAAAGGAGACGCTGAAATGAGAGGAGAAACTGATCTCATTTACCTCAGTAGACTGGCATGCTAAGCTTATGGATAGTGTTGCAGTTATTACTGGTATAAAATAGATAGTGAAGGTAGAATGTACCCATTATTTTGTATTTTACTTGCTAGCTTATATACTTGAGTAAACTATAACTAATTTTTACGGGTTGTATTAAACCCCCTCCAGAGTAATTTTTTTACAGTCTACTCCTTTATACATCCCAGAGGCACATGTCGAAAATCAGCAACTGTGGGCGGTTGCATAAACTGCTTTGACTAGTCTTACAAGTTAGTCATTCATAGCTTTTTGCAGTCCGTTAACATGGAAATATCAAATTTGAATCTCGTGTTTTGTCACTACCCATGTAACGACTATTCACAAAAAAAATGTGACACAGTTTTCTGACACACACTCCAAGCGAGTGATTAGTCACAACAGACTACCCCAGCTTGACCAATCAGAAGGTTGCGCTACAAACAGATCAATCACTATTACTGTGTGTTTGTGTTTATTAACACAAAGAAGCTAAAAGAGAGAGAAGCTAAAAATGTTTTTGACTAATCCTGAAACCTATGACCATTATAGTGTGACTACAGATTTGGCCATTGGAATGAGTGATGTTCTATTGCATGAAAGACGTGACCAGTAGAGGGCAGTCGTGTTTCATTCTAAGTTCTGTCATGTAACCACTTTTATGTACTGAAGGATCCCATATTGAGGGCTTCTTGGTATTACAGAGACACCAGCATGTTTGCTTCTTAGCAGGTGGCATTTTTATTGTTGCCTTTTCCTAATATTTTCCTTAAAAAAATTCTTCATATGCTCAAATCCTGTACATACATTTTATAATAATTCAATGATTTCTGTTTAGTTCCACCAAATATAAATTGTTATAGGAAATAAATAGCTTTTTTAGGATAATGCACACTTTTTTGCATCAAATACTGTAGATGCACATAGTAGTAGTTAAGTGTTTGCAGTTTCATGATGAATTTTTATCAATTTTTGCATCAGTGATTCTGTGATCGATCCCGTGGTCTGTTTAAGAATGCACTTATCCTCGCTAGCTACACCTGGCTTGACATAGCTGCACGTTCTCATCCTGGCTTAGCAATCGTGCAATAGACTAAGCCAGAATGCCCTGATTAAACTATGTCAATCTGGGCCTTTTCTGTTATCCTGGCTTTATTAATTCTACTTTTCTGCAATACCCCCCTGCTTACTCCATTTTTGTTTATGTTGTTGTGAAATATATTAAACTACGTTTTTAGAAAGAAGTCTCAAGACAAAGCGTCACAGATGCCAACTAAACTAACAACAAAATGGAGATACCTGCAAGACTGACTGTCTGAACAATTCATTCAAAGTTCCCATTCTTATACAGTTACAAACCAATGATCGTATTTCCAATTTTGCTCAATGCCATTATCTCATAATTTACATCTCTGAGGGATTTTGTTAGACTCTGGCTACTAGAGCCTTTCACTTTATTGTCAACACAAGGAAGACAGTTGTAATAAAACACTAAAAGGATCACAAGGTTAAAAAAATTAAAGGTAGGGTAACAGATTTGATCCTGAAACATTTTTTGTTATGCTGGTTAAAAGTCTCCTCACATCCTGATAGCAATCACTGTGTTAAGTTGTTTAAATGTATTTGTAAAAATTTATGTCATCTGTGAAAGGCGTAGGACCAAAAAATGTTCAACAAATCATAGATTTCGGTCCGAACGGACGTTTCCTTTTATGTCCCTCATAAGTAAGTGTAATTTGAATTCCCACCGCGCAGCGAGTACACGCAGACACTATACGTCATCGGCGCGTTCACGTGCGCTCTGTCTGTAAACAGCGAGAACAGCAAACTTTTCTGCTGAATTGACAACCTACACAGGAGCAACAAAACTAAATGCATCTTTTATAACAACAACAGCAAAAACTGCCTGGATCAGCAAGAGCAAAAATCCAAATTAACATCGTTAACTTTACTGCTTTACCGCGAGATGCAAACAGCTACAGGAGGCAAAGGGTCTGAAAGGGTCGTTGCACTGTTTATTTTGCTAAGGTAGGTACGCGATATGTTTGTATTGAGATGGATTCAGATATTATACTTTGATGAAACGTTGTGTTGCTTATGAAATTTGTGTTCGTTTACGGATTAGCATAACGATATAGTTACTACGTCTACAAAACCGAACGTGTGCTTAAACTAATTCTGATGTAAACCAGTTGTTTATGTTGGTTATTTTGGAAGTGTTTTTTTGTAATATTATATATTACAAAAATATTATATATTATAATGTAAATTTACTTTGTACTGCAAAGTTCTCTCACTGGTGAATGAGACATGAGACATGACCGTCTGATCTGTGCGTGTTCATGTGTTTGGAAAGAGGCGTGACTTTGGATGGCGATTTGACTTGAGGGTGGGATCGGGATTTCATTGCTAGGCGGCTACCGTTAGCATTTTTCAAAATGTGTTACCCTACCTTTAAGTTCAAATAATTAGGGTTGTTCCAATTCCGACACCAGTACCAGAATTGTGGCCAATATTCATATATAATATTTTTATATTCCTTGATTTATTTGTTGCACTGTTATATAATGTTATACAGTTATGTTCTAAAACTCAAATACCTTTTCAGTTTACAGTGTTAGATTTGTAGTTGCAGCTGAAGTTTTTTCACTTATAATAAAAATAAATAATATTAATGTCAAATGTCTTTCAGATAACAGAAATACTCTAGTCCACTGTATATATTTGTTCATGTTTTATACAGGAATAAGTCTGAAGCACACCATAAAATAATTATATCAATTCATACAGGGCTAGTAGTATGCACAGCTGTATATACAGTAGGGATGTGCATCGATGCATCGCGCTCCCATTAAAAAGACCTGTCTGAAATCGATTCTGAATCGTAAGGCTCCGATTCAGTGTTTCATGCACAGCTTGTGCATGTACTACGGCTCCGTGATCAGTAGGAAGTCCTTATCAATCTAAAATCACTACAAGTTTGACTCGTTTATAACGTGCATTTAAAAAAGCAACACTCGTCAAACACAATAATTTAAAATATTCTTTATTATCATGAAAATACCTGAAACAATCTGAAGAACAGCGATATAAATATTCCTTTAGACATTTCCTGGAATAGTGTTTGGTATACTACTTCTTCTGTGGCACAAATGGTGTTTCTAAGCGAGAGCGCCCCCTGGCTTTTGGATGTGCCTGCATTTCACCGTAATTCATTCAAATTCATTCATTGAGAAAACGCGCATTTGCCCGATTAATTGTCACAACCCTAATATACAGATACACAGCCAGGTATTGGATCAGTACTCGGTATCGGCTAATACCCTGAGCCCAGGTATCGGAATCAGTATCGGGAAGAGAAAAAGGGTATCGGAACATCTCTACAAATAATAGACTTTGTTTCTAATTAAACACATAGTTAGGAAAGCAATTTAAACAGACATAACAGATTACACTAAAGCCAAGGTGTCCGAAAAGAGGTTTGATTAGTGATGTTTACTTTCTATGTGGAAAGAGTTTGATTCAGTTTAACAGGCTTGAACATGAATTGTTGTGGGATGTACATTTCCTGGAGCACTGAGAGAGTCCTATAGTTTGCATCTTGCGCATATAGGTAGCTACAGTGTTATAAGTGGCAGTTAGGTGCACTATTTAGGGTGCAAACCATTCAATTTAACACAACATAAACAACAAACTGTCACTTTAAAGCCGGCTGTCATGTTATTTGTTCGCATTAGTGAAATTGTAGTACTTATGTTCATGTTTTGGGTGTTTGTGTCATGAATACACATTCATGTGTGATTAAAAAGAGCCCTTGGAAATGCACTAATGTAAAAGTAGTCTAAGGGGTGTCTGGCCATGTGTGATTGCACTTAGCTTTTGCTTATGTAAACCCATCAAAATTGCCATCCCAATGTAGCTTATGAGTTTAATCGCATTATTTTTATCGAAGTATTGTGTTTAACATGAGGTAAAGTATAATCGCAATATTACCAAAATCCCATTATAATCACATTATGAGAGAGCATTTAAACGTGATCATTGATCAAGTCTGTCTTGTTTTTTTAAAGGGAAAAACTCAGTTTCGTTTATTTTTCAGAAATCTCGTTTTTTTGGTTGTGCATTCCAATTCAACTGCAGTTGGTTTGTTTTGATTTAAACCTCCATAACTTAAAAAATACAGCTAAGTAGCACCATAAAACAAAATAATAACATGATAACATAATAATAAACATGTTTTGACAAAAATGTTAAAAACTTAGTTATCTCGTTTTGCAACGAAACTCTTCAAATATTAAGTTGTCCAAAAAACAGCAGTCAACATTTTTCTCTGTGGCACTTAAAACTGAAGAAATTTCTTAAGATTTAACTTCACTTAAAACTATTGAAATTCAGCAGCAGATATATTATATAACAATGGGTGAAACATTTGCTTCCCCTCTTTCCTAATAATGGACAAAAAGAAGCTGTTTTTTCAGAATTAACTATTATTTTGATCTCGCCACTTTCACTAAACAAGTTAATAACTTGCTTATTTCATTACCAATGACTCTATAGTTTTTCTATTACACTACTACATCTGTAAGTAAATCATTTCCAATGCAGAAATATTACTACTACGAATAACAGTGGTTTATCAAGTTACTGATGTTGCACTGCTATTATTTTGAACATAACTGTACATTAATACTATATACTGTACCTCGTCCAAATGAATGCATTTACATTTTCTACATCATCTTACTCTTTTTTTTTACTCTTCTTACAGAGTAAGACTGCGTGCCTGTTGTAATGCAACAGGTGTTTTATACTACACAAAGCAGAACACAGCTGTCAATCAAAGTGTTCCATATGAGACGAGCTCAAAACTGACATATCAAATAAATGAGGAACTTCACGACATGCTTCCTGAGGTACAAGTGACATTTTTATATTTTTACAAGGGAAGATTATTTCAGTTCATTGAACAATTCAATATTTTAATTTGGAGGTATTTAACCCTGCTCCTAAACTTTGCAGGTCAGTTGGTTGAAAATATTTTCATTGTCAAATGAAAAAATTCATTTCTATCTCGTGATTCATTTCTGTAATGATTTCAGCACTAGTATATACTAGTATTTGCTAAATCGTTTCTTTTTAAAGCTATGTCAGATCAAATACTTTATAATGCATGTATATATAGATATAAGCCTAAAATGTACAGGTGCATAAAATGGCTTGTTTAATACTGAAAGCTAGTAAACTTTTGTCTTTGAAGGATTTTCCCTGGAGTAAACAGCCTATTAGTCACTGTGCTGTGGTTGGGAGTGGAGGGATTCTGAAGAATAGTAGCTGTGGAAGAGAGATCGACACTGCAGACTATGTTATCAGGTATTAAAGGACACATCACATCAGGGGTGTCGGACTGGGGTAGGGCTGGACTGGTAATCTGGCATACCGGGCATGCCCGGTGGGCCGACGTCCTTGGGGGCCAGTGAATATAATATGATTCTTTTTTTAATTGGCCAACAACCGGCCCATGAAGCAGGGACAGCGGCCCATTGGTTCATTTTCCATACTGACACTGGGCTGGCCCAATCAAGCTCCACCCCTCCCATCTGTTTCTTGTGTCAGATGGACAGTCCAGAGAGCGGTGATCTGACACAAGAAACAGAAAGCGAGTATCATACAGACATGACATATACATCTCACACTATTTTGTCTACCCAAATTGCGCAACGGAGCCCCGTTGCTTTCGTTCTTTGTTGCTTCGTTTTAATGTAATTCATTAATGGCGCTAAATGGCGCCGTGGCAATGTACTGCATTTTCCAAAAAAGTTAGTGTAAGATGTTTTTTTTTCGACAGACCAGCCCAGGAAACACCTAATCAGAAACCCATTGGTCCTTTTTATTTGACATTTGGCTAGCAGTGGCGGAGCTAGACTTTTAAAACTGGGGTGGCAAAGGGGTGGCAAGGTATTATTTTGGGGGGTCAATATACAAAGTGTTCAATTACACTAAAAATAAATTATTTTCCACAAAATGTATATAGGTTAAATTAAAGTTGTTTATTTTCCTAAATGTACACAATTATAGCCTATATGTATTAAGTATACAGCAAAAATAGAACAACTGGGATCTGTTTGGCCCTGATTTGCAGCTGACTTTTGCTTCAGTGGCGGAGCCAGAGGGCTAATTGGGGTGGCAATTGCCACCCCAGACGAAGTCCTTGCCACCCCTGTTGCCACCTCGCTGAAAACATTACACTGTTTGATTTTTACGAACATTTCTCAAATCTCCCAGCGGACGTGAATGCGCTGCTACACTACACTCATGCGGCGCCGCAAGAACCGACAGCCGGTGACGTCAAAGTTCCACGAGAGCGACTTAAAAACAAACTCCTCCGTACAGTGGCGGAGCCAGAGGGGTGTCCAGGGTGGCACTGGACACCCTTGACATGTCACTGGCCACCCCGTGTGCCACCCTAAATTTAATGCGCTACTTTCACTTAATCGCTATGTTTATTTTCGACGTGCGACAGCGCAGCACATTGTTAAAAACAAACATTATGAATATTTATATGAACTCTTTATTTTTCAATCACTGCACAAAGAGACTTGGATTACTCTGCTAATTTTGGACATACAGATATGATTTATACATCATTTAAAACGTTAAAGTGTCATTTTTTGCGTGTCTATAAAAACTGAATGTTGTGCTTTTCATACCATCAGAATATAAATGTCATGTCTACATAATGCTTGGAATCTCTTTAAAATGATGTAAGTGAAGTCGTACATTGCTAATACTACATGATTTCACCGTATATGCTGGATATGTGGTAATTTTCTTGTGGACTGAATAAAGTCTAAGATTACTAATTCTTTTTACAACAAAACCCAGCACCATGTTTTCATTCTTGACGTGATCTTTATAGGCTACTGTATGATTGTTAATTCGACTGGATTGCCACATTGAACTTGAAAGCGCGACGCGCATAAGCCAGAGCTTAAAGGACTTCATTTTCACATCTTTTTGGCTTAAACGGACAAATGTTCATATGTCAAAACAGCTGTCTTGGTGATTTTCATACTAAACATTTGGTTACTGTACGTCTTAAACGAATAAACATTTTATTGCATCCGGTCTTAGCCTAACCTGTTGAAGTCTCTTTGTCATTAAAGTTGATTAAATATCAAAAGAAAAAAGAAAACTTTTGCATCTTCTGTATCTTCGTAAATAAAGATTAATCAAAACATCCTTTGTGTTGAGCTCTGCTATTTGAAGTAAGTTTAAGGTTTATCATGGACTTTAGATTTCCTGATCTTTTGCTTCATTAAAAGTATGGTTCACAAAATGAAAATTCTGTCATCATTTCTACATCCTTATGTTGTTCTAAACCTGTGCGAATTTCTTTTTTCTGATGAACACAAAAGAAGATATTTTGATAAATGATGGTTAACACAGCTGTTAACCATTGACTTCCATAGTAGGAATAAAAACAACATGATGGAATTCAATGGATATACCATTAATTGTGTGCTTACCATCATTTATCAAAATATCTTCTTTTGTGTTTATTAAAATAAAATACAGGTTTAGAACAACATAAGGGTGAGTAAATGATGACAGAATTTTTATTTTTATGTGAATCCCTTTAACAGACAGTAAATCAGATGTAAGAAATACAGTAGAAAGATTTAAAATTCCCCCTCATTATGTTTACATCTAATGCGATCAAAAGATTCATTTATGCTTTCTTGATACATGGTTAAACGTCATTTTTTTTCATGTACTATGGACCCCCTAAAGTAGCTTTGGCCACCCCCTGGCTACCCCATTAAAAAAAATTCTAGTTCCGCCACTGCATATTAACCTCAGTTTACTAACACAACCAATTGAATCAGATCATGAGTTGATGATAAAGTAGAATAAATGCAATGCCATGATTAGTCCTCACTCATGCATTAACCTCAGAGATTATGGGCCCTATTTTAATGATCTGAAACGCAAGTGTGAAGCGCAAAATGCAAGTGACTTTGTGGGCGGATCTTGGGTGCTGTTGCTATTTTCCAGGCGGGAGAAATAACTCTTGCCCCAGGCGCAAATCAATAAGGGTTCACAGCCGAGGAGCCGAGGAGACCGACATTCTTGTAAGAGCAGTCAAAGACAGAGAAGTTGTTTTGTGTGGGGATAGGAGAAACCCGCCCAAATCAGCGTCGGTTAAACAGGTGTGGGAGGAAATAGCCACAATTGTCTCATCAGCTGGCATCCCCAGGACGTTGCGCCAAGCGCTAAAATGATGTCAGGAGACGGGGGAATCCCAAGCTTGCCAGCATAAATCGGGCACGCCGTGTAACGGGAGGTGGATCTGCCTCTACAGGACCTGACGCCAGCAGAGGACATAGCTGCGTCCACCCTCACCGCTGAAAGTGTTGAAGGCGGTTTGGGGGCTTTGAAATTGGACCCAAGAAACGCAAGCAGTCCAACCCCAAAGTGCACTTACAACTCCAGTTCACATACATTAATTAACATAAAATAAACATAATACAGCCACACAACAAACTTATGAAAATATTTTAATCGTTATTTGCATGATAATGTTTTAATGCAGCCACACAATAAATAAAAACTATCACCACAATGCTCACCACTATGATTCCCCTTATCTCATGTGTTAATATTTTTTATTGTAACAAGTTATGATTTGCAAAAATAACTGTTGCATCTGTGTAGATTAGATGCAAAGTATGTGCGCCTTGTGCACTCTATACATTATGGTCAAGCATGCGCCCTTAAAATAGCATAATGAACAACTTTAACTTTAACTTTTGACTTTAAACTAGTTTTTTTGGTCAGTGGCGCAATTGTTTTTTGAAACTGGAAAATAGCATCAGGGATGGTTTGCGCCGGAACACGCCTCCTTTTTTGCGCTGAACCGCCTAGGGAGCGCAAGTTCATTCCCTAGTTTGCCGACGTGCGTCTGTGGAGGGAAAAACCCGCTGTGCGCCGGTGCAAAATACAAATGAAACATGCGTCACTGACAAAGTCAATTGCGCTGGGTGCAAGATAAGGCCCTATGACCTTAGTTAATCAACCATACTTTATTCAGGGGAGCTTGATGAACTTTCAGCTCTCTTTCAGCAAAGCCCTGATCATAACAATCACATAATAAATCAAATAGACAAAGTAACATTTAACAAAAAGAAACTTATCAAAACAAAAAGAAACTTGCCAGAAACACAAATAAACTTATCAAAACAAAAACATCAAACATTTGGAAATGAATGTAGTCGGTGTTGGTTTAGATGTTAAGAGGCTTGTGGTGTCCACCGGCCAAAATTTCCAGTAGGCTGCATGCGCATGTTTGTGGAGAAATCTCACTCCAGACAAATCACCAAAGTTGGCAACCCTGATGTCGCAGGCATTCCTCAGCCTCTGTCAGTACTCTGCTAACTGACCCTTTACAGCCAGTTCTGACCGTTATGCCTGCCTGACTTACTCTTTCACTCTTACTGTCTTGAAGCATCATGGTGTAGTGAACAGCGTACAACAAAGCATTCCAGACCCCTCCCCAATTGCTACATTTGGACCAGATTTTGGTGGGTTAACAAAGTGTCCAGTCAATCAGATAAGACAACTGACTAACATCTTTTATGGCCGACCTCAGTGCCAAAGTGGAGAAGGAGAGGACGTTTTGATTGGCCCACACAATCTCTGGTTCTCAACCTTTCAAACCCCTCCACGCCATCTCATGAAGGCAGGGTGGTGGTCATAAACATTCCTTAAGGAAAAACATTTTTTTAAGTATTGGCTAAACCAAAGGACAAATCTGTTCATCCTTCCACCACCAAAATGGACTTAAAACCATCACCTATGGACTTCATACTCGTTTAAAACCACGGCATTTTTAATTTAAATCTCTGTGTTATGAAACTGTTCAAATAATCACAGTTATTAACAAATGAATGAATGCATGTTTGATATGGTAACATTTTGCTGTCATGTTTATACTTTTTACATTCAGGACAATGCCAATGGTATTGTGGAAATGGTTTGGTAAGTGGAAAATGTATAAATGAAATTCTAAAGACAAAGTTAAACTCTGTACTTTATGCAATGCAAATGAGTTCCTCACAGTGAAGAGAGGTGGATCACCTTCTGTGGGCTTCCTCTGACATCAACAGCCAATCACGGCTCTGCATCAGGAAAGCGCCAAAATGCAAACTCCTCCTTATCTAAAGTTATAAAAGTTCCTTTCTTCCAGACGTTCCTCGCTCTGAATCTCATCACGAAAAAGAGACATTAACAGAGTAAATCCTCGTTCTGAGTCTCCCGGCTGCGTGCTAGAGACTGAAACAGCACACAATAAACACCTCAAAGCTCTGAGTCTCAGGCCCTGTGCTAAGAGACTGAAACAGAGCACACAACTTCTTATCTCCCGCTGAGAGAGACAATAACAGATCATTGTAAAACCAACCAAGTTTGTAAATCTCTTTTTGAGATTTTACAGTTCTGAGTTCGACAACAGAGACTGAACCAGATCAACCAAGTTCTGAGTCTCTGGCCCGTGTGTCCAGAGACTGAGTGGATCACACCACGTTTCGAGCCTCATGTCCAGAAAGGCAATAACCTACGTCTGCAACAAGGTGAAGCTCAGAAGAGCAAACCTACACTTCAAGAAGCCTTTCATCAAGGTGTGTTTACCCACCACGCAAACCACGCAATTGCGTAGGGCCTCGCTTGGGGGGCCCCCTACTGGCCACAAGGTGTGCGAAAGTATGTTATGTTTATTCAGACCCAAATCTTAGGCATGGATAAAGCATGCGCGAGCGAGAAATCTGCAAGTATGCATGCAGAAAAATATATGCGCGCATCCTCGCGAGGGCACAGACTACTTCATGAGCGAACTCGACTACGGGACAGCGCACCTCTGCACAGCGCGCACAAATGCAGCCACACAAGTGCTGGAATGAGCGCTCGCTCGACTCGTTCTGTGCTCTCGTAACTGCACAACATTCACTTGATGGTCAAGTTTACTTTAAAGACTTCAGGCTTCACACTTGTGATTGGTGGTTTGGTTTGGTTTGATCAGTGACACGCATCTTTTGTTCCACACTCGTACAGGTATAAACATTATAAAGACACCACGCAGGGGTTTAAATCATGTCTAAAATACATAAATCATTCATATTCTGTATCTCATCATTGTCATTAAAATCTCATCTTTAGTGTATGTCTAGTCTATATGCTTTGTTGTACCTCACAGTAAGTTTGTTTTTGCAATATGAACATGAGAGTTTTATGTGATTCCCATTCATAAATTCAAGCAATAACCAACTTACAATATTGTTTGCTGGTGTTTGTTAGTTCAGTTTGTTAGATCAGTCTAAATAATAATCTAATGCTTCCTCTTTTTCCTCATTTGTTTTTTTTAGTAAGATGTCAGATACTGGAGTTGCAGTATTAATTATATTGTTTTAAATACATCCTATAATACATTTGCAAGCAAAAGATATATCTGAGAGGGGCGCAAATTTTTTTTTTTAAACCAAGAATTTTTGTCATACCAAACTGTAACAATTTAGTGTTATTTTAAGCAGTGTAAAACAAAATAAACCCGGTTTATATATATATATATATATATATCACTTAATTCTATATACTGAATATTATTGTTGTGCAATTCAATTGAAAAACCTTGGGCAATGCTGGGGCATGGGGGGCCTTGGTTCTTGGACTTTGCATAGGGCCCCCGAAATGGTAAACACCCCACTGCTTTCATCTGCGTGTTCCAGATCGCTAGAATCCCATCGGTGCTTCCTGGAGATCAACATTTTCACAGCACTTCGTGTTCAAGGTTGTTGAACTGAACCTGACTCTTTCCTCATTGCAGAACGGAAAAGCCTGACAAGTGGTCGACGGGCCACCAAAGGACAGCTCATTCGACCTCACAGATCGTAAATATAACACAACCAAATCTTTCCTGAAACCATGGCATTTGTGTATTCTATCAGTAACTGTTACCATATGTGACTTTCAATATTGCATAACTGATTTCTTTAACGTTTATCAGATAATTCTTTGATTATTTGGATTATTAGAAATAAGGTTTTCATCTTATCAGAAACAGAAAACATTCTGCCATAAATTCAACTCAGTCACTTCAATTTTCTATTTTTTGCATTTTAGTTTCTATCTTTTTCTATTCTTTAGTATTTTAGTATCATTTAGTAGTGTTTTAAGTTATTCTTGTTTATCTTTTGTTAATAAATTCCATTTTTACCACTGTGTCTTCCTACAAGCTGGTCTGAATCTCACAAAATCCTTCAGAACTCCCTCTAATTTACATATTTTTTTATTTGTTAAAAACCTGTTAACCTGCACGAGGATGCCAGCCCACTGAAGAGCTCTTTATTTACATAATTTAAATTACTGTTAGTTTAAATGTACTTACATAAAACAACTATACATCATTAAAAAGTGTTAAGACTAAAGATATAGTTTTTGACCTTTATTTTATTCTGAAAATCCTATAGTGACAGTAATTTCTTCATTTTTGTCAGGAGTTATGAAAATAAAAAACGGTACATACCTTTAATTTGAAATATGACCTCAGCCGCACTCATTGATAAAAATACTCCTCCGTGATTTTCATAAAAGCACTCGATAAAACAACATCCATCGGGGCTTTTAATTCAAAGTATGGATATTTGGAGAAATATTAGTTCAATTTTATATGTTTACTTAAGATTTCTGCAAGGGGGGGTAATATTTCATAAATTTTTATTCCAAACACGGCGATATGAGCACCTGGAGCCTCTACAGTCATTCACACCCAGTTTGTTTCATTCATACGTGAAGCCGGGGGGTGCTAGAGTTAGAAAGTCTCAATATGAGACTCATAAAATTAGACGTCATAGCTCAGCTGTCAGTCAGACGTGAACTTGAACAGTGAGTACCTTACATGCACAGAATAAGCGGATAACTATCTGCTTATTATAGAAAACTGTTTTCATGCGTTTACATGCAAATCAATAAACCGGCTATGCAGACAACTGCGTTTACATGGGACTTGGAGAATTATCAGTTCCCTTTCGAGAGCGGTCTCTCGACATTGCATCAGCTAACGCAATGGGTTAACTCCTCCCACTTCACCAGACACTGAAATCTTATTGAACAACGCCATTGCAGGGCACTGGCCAATCGTCGCTGACCGCGTGACCGCAGAAGCGTATAAAAAGCGGTGTAAGAGCGACGAACGTCAGTATTCTCTTCTTCACTCAGCATGACATCTTCAATCAAGACTACGAGGTCGACTACTTGCATTGTCTGCGCGGGACCTCTGGAGCAGCCGGACTCCCATGAGCACTGCATCGCCTGTTTGGGGTTGGCGCACGCCGAGACGGCGCTCGAAGATTCTGCATGCGAGCACTGCGCCGACCTCCCTATTCGCGTGCTCAAGACCAGGAGGGCCGTTGCTCTAAGTCTCGCCGGGGATCTGCCCGCCGCCGCATCCGTGCCGCCGGCGGGTACTTCCCCCTCTGCTTCCTTTGCTCCTCGTCGGGACGATGACGGCGGTAGCTCTGTTTGCAGCGTTTTCCCGCCGAAACCTCCCGTCGTCTTTACGAAGGACGCTTTCCGCCCCCCTGCAACATCTGATGTGGCCGTTTCTTTTGGAGTGGCGGAGGACGACGACGACGGCATGTCCCTGATCGCGGACTGGTGGAGAAAGCCTACTCGTCATCTGGGGAGGCGGTGGCGGCACTCCATGCTATGGCCATTCTCCAGGTCTTCCAGGCGAAGATTTTACAGTCGCTGGACGGCGCCGTCGATGCGGACACGGTGCGTAACCTCCGCGCTGCCACGGACTTCGCACTGATGGCTACGAAGCTCTCCGCCCAAGCCATCGGAAAATCCATGGGATTTTAAGTTGTCCTTCACCGCCACCTATGGCTCACCCTAGCTGAGCTGGAGGACAACGAGAGAAAGGCTCTGCTTAGCGCTCCAATTACTCCCGCCGGCCTCTTCGGTGACGCCGTGGAGTCGGTTGTCGAGCGCTTCTCGGAGGCTCAGAAGCGCTCGAGAGCTATGAGCCAGCTGCTCCCCAGATGGTCATCTTATCAGGAGACTGCCAGATCGCGCTCTACTTCTGCCCCGAGATCAGCGCAGCGTCCTTCCAAACAACCTCAGGCTGGCTACACCGCACCCGCTCGGACCGAGCCCGACGTCAGACAGAGGGATTGGCAGTTCCAGCCGAGAAAACGCCACGGACGTGGTCGGAGCCCTCGACGCGGTGGAGGACAGCCCCAGGCGAGGAAGCCCTCTTCCTGACGAGAAGGCGGAGAGGAGGAGATCGCTCGTGGAGGGGCAAGCGTCCACGCGACGAGTTCTTCTGCCCCCCTCTGTTCCTGTGGGCGACAAGTTCAATGTTGTAAATGCTGTTTGTGTGAATGCAAATGTAATAAAAATACAAACATCATCACAGAAAGAGCTATTTCCTCCTCACAGCCCTTATGCAGCGACGATTGCCCTGCCGGACGGCAGCGTGAGTTTGCGAAACATACAAAGTGCTTGTCAATCAAACTCAAACGTCGTCAACGAGCCGTTAAACGAGAATCAGTTTCTATGCGCCGTTCCACCGCCGACACTTCTAACGTTGCTAAGGTATGGCATGAACGTAGAAAACACGTCGCATGCGTTAACGCACCGCCCGCTTCTCTCGCTGAGCCAATTTCTAGATGCGTGGAAAGCGATCCCCAGTGTGTCAGAGAGGGTATTGAGCATCATAGAGCACGGTTACTCTCTGCAGTTCAGATGCAGACCGCCCCGTTTCAAAGGTGTGGTATTGTCATTAGCAGCACCTCAAAATGCCCCCGTCCTGAGACAAGAGTTTCAAAACCTACTCGCATTAGGAGCGATAGAACGAGTCCCTCTAAGCGAGTTAGAGAGCGGTTTCTACAGCCGGTATTTTGTAGTACTCAAGAAAGACGATGGATTACGGCCGATACTAGATCTGAGACCCATCAATCGCGCGCTACGCAGACGTGCATTCAAGATGATAACCGTGAGACAGATCCTAGCGCAAATTCGCCCTGGGGACTGGTTCGCATTGATAGATCTAAAGGACGCTTACTTTCACATTCAGATATCCCCCCACCACAGGTGTTTTCTGAGGTTTGCGTTCGAAGGCACGAGCTATCAATACTCCATTCTCCCGTTCGGACTAGCTTTAGCCCCATGCACATTCACAAAATGCATGGATGCAGCTCTCTCCCCCCTCAAAGCGAGTGGGATGCGCATTATGAATTATCTGGACGACTGGCTGATTATGGCTCAATCGCGCGATCTGTTGATCAGTCACATAGAAGCATTGCTTCCCCACTTAGAGTCGTTAGGGCTGCGAATCAACGTTCAGAAAAGCAAACTTGTTCCGAGTCAATCCATTTCCTACCTGGGCGTTCTGTTGGATTCTGCATCGATGCGTGCTCATCTATCGCAACAACGTGTAGAAACATTAACGCTGTACATGCGTCGTTTCAGACCCGGCCGGTTTGTCCTCCTGAGGGAGTTTTAGAGGCTTTTGGGTCTAATGGCGTCAGCCGCCCCGGTTTGTCATCTAGGATTGCTTCACATGCGTCCATTACAGATGTGGCTGAACGATCGAGTGCCGGTGAATATGTGGGCATCGACGTGCCTGCAAGTTCAGGTGACACACAGCTGTGTAAGCACTCTGAAACCGTGGCGCGATCCGACCCTTTACAGTATCGGAGCCCCCCTAGGACAGTAAGCATCTCGTATAGTGGTCACCACGGACGCGTCAACATCAGGTTGGGTAGCAGTCTGCCAGGGCACACCCGCATCCGGTACGTGGTCAGATCTGATGAGAGATTGGCACATAAACCATCTGGAATTGAGAGCGGTATCGTTAGCGCTCAGGGCATTTCAACCGCAACTCGAGCGTCAACATGTTCTTGTGCGGACAGACAATACGACGGTGGTTTCTTACATAAACCGCCAGGGTGGTATTCATTCGAAAGCCCTATTCGAGCAGGCAGCTCGTACCGCTAGTGCTGTGCAAAATCAGGGAAGAAGGAGCTACGGTGATTTTAGTTGCGCCGAACTGGCCGAACCAACCATGGTATCCGGACTTGAGAGAGATGTTAATAAGCCCCCCATGGCAGATTCCCTTAAGGAGGGATTTGCTGTCTCAGGTAGAAGGCTCAGTATGGCACCCCAACCCGGAACTATGGAATCTAAACGATTGGAAAGTGAGAGGATCGTAGATAACACGAGTGAACTCTCGCGTCGAGCGGCTTTTACGCTCACTGAGGCGCGTGCTCCGTCTACAAGACGCTTGTACGACCTTAAGTGGAAGGTGTTCGAAAAATGGTGTCATAGTAACAGCATTGACCCGTTTAATTGCCCTGTGTCGGATATTGTGCTTTTCCTGTAACATAGAATGGACGCCGGCAGCTCGCCGTCGACGCTAAAAGTCTATGTGGCCGCTATCGCTGCGGTACGTCCCTCGGGTTGGGTACCTTTCACATTTTTACCGGTACCGGTTCCGATGCCGGTACCTGGAATTCGATACCAGTACCCAGCGGTACCTTTTTCGGTAGGCTTTACTCTGGCTTAAGTGACTTTCAGTGGACATAATAAGCCCAAACCTCTCATTTTCAACATTTTGTTATTTATTTCGAAATGTTTAATAATACACACAATCTGTAAAAAAAAACATCCCTATAACATCCAGGGCATATGTCTTACATATAAATAAAATAAATAAATAAAATATATAAGTAAGACAAATGATCAATGAACATAAACCTCCTAAAAGCAACATAAAAGTAAACTTTTATGTAGAAAACAATACTAGCAGTTGATTTTTAGAAAAATCAGCATGTCAACGTTCTCAGGTAAAAGCCATGACAGAGCGAGTGTTCTCTACAGCAGTAGAGAAGAGGATGTAGAAGAGGACTGGACACAGAGATACTTTTTTGCCAATCTGGCCAGCATTGGCATTTGGTCCGCATGTGGTTGAATGTGTTCGAACAGCCACACGGACCGCCTTCTCTCCTCCTATTTATCTAATCTGAGGTACTGAGCACAAAGTTTTACGTCATTTCTGACTTTTAGCATGAACACACAGTCTTTAGGCTTTCTGTGATGACTGTATGTGAATAAACAGGAAGCAAATGCAGGAATGAAATGAAACACAGTTTATTATGAAAATGACACAGATGATACGGATGATCTGGTGGGACAGACAAAGGCTGCGGTGACGGATCCTGGTGCTCGTGGGTGAAGTCAGGTGAACGGATGAAACCGGATACACAAACAGGCAAACCTTCACGCGAAGACGAGACCACAGGAACACCCGAACACGAGAACACAAGCGAGACATGTAGCGTAATCATCTGGCAGTGAGAAGAGAGAATGAGTGAGTATATATGCCGTCTCCGTAACTATCACCAGCTGGAGCAAAGCAATCACGCGCACCTGCATTCACTCAGATCATTAGTGATCAGACACACACACGCATACTCCAGTCATACGACAACACAACACAGAAAGTCACGATGGACTTATCCTACCGTGACAGTACCCCCTCCCCCACGGGCGTCACCTGACGTCCCCGGGCTCCTAGTCCTGTGATGGAATTCATCAATAAGGGAGTGATCCAATATGTCCCGAGCAGGAACCCAACTTCTCTCCTCCGGACCGTAACCTTCCCAATCCACCAAATACTGAAATCCGCGTCCCCTCCGTCTAGAGTCCAGAATACGATTAATCGAATAAGTTGGTTCCCCATCTACGATACGAGGCGGGGGGGGAACCGGGACTGGCGGATTAAGACGAGATTTAAACACGGGTTTGATTTTGGAAATATGGAAAACCGGATGAATTCGTCTGTACACAGGAGGGAGATTAAGGCGGACTGTTACTGGGTTAATGATCTTAGCAACAGAAAACGGGCCGATAAATTTGGGAGTCAACTTATTCGAGACGGAACGCATCGGAATATTCTGAGTAGAAAGCCACACTTTTTGACCCACGACGTAAACGGGAGGCTTCGACCGGTGGCGATCGGCCTTAGCCTTGGTGCGTTGTCTCACTTGGAGTATGACCTCACGTGCCCTACTCCAAGTGCGACGGCACCTCTGGACAAAAGCGTGCGCGGAGGGGACCGCGACCTCGGACTCCAGACTGGGAAATAATGGTGGTTGGTACCCTAAACTACACTTAAACGGAGATAGGCCCGTAGCTGACACTGGTAATGAATTGTGCGTGTACTCCACCATAGAGAGTTGTTGGCTCCAGGAGGAAGGATTCTTGGAGGCCAAACATCGCAACACTCTTTCCACATCCTGATTGGCTCGTTCGGTTTGACCATTGGTCTGAGGATGAAACCCCGAAGACAGACTAACCGTAGCCCCTAGCAATCTGCAGAACTCTCGCCAAAATTTAGATATAAATTGAGGACCCCTATCGGAGACCACGTCTGTCGGGAGGCCATGTAACCGGAATACGTGATCAACGATAGTAACCGCTGTCTCCTTGGCTGAAGGTAATTTGGGCAAGGGAATAAAATGAGCCGCCTTCGAGAATCGGTCCACTACGGTTAAAATCACCGTATTACCCTGGGAGGGTGGGAGGGTGGTAATGAAATCGAGCGAAATATGGGACCAGGGTCTCGAAGGGACTGGCAGCGGTCTAAGTAATCCGTCAGGAGGACGATTAGACGCCTTACCGATAGCGCAAACCGAACAAGCCAATACAAAATCGTGTGTGTCACGAGCCATCCCTGGCCACCAAAATCTTTGCTTAATCAAAAACTTGGTTCGACTGACCCCTGGATGGCAAGCTATACTGGAATTATGGCTCCATTTAAGTACCTCTGATCTCAGTCCCTCTGGCACAAATAACCGGTTCGGTGGGCAACGGGCCGGGGGCGTTACCCCTTCTAAGGCTTTAGTTACCTTCGATTCGATCTCCCATGAGAGCGCGGAGATGAATAGAGTCTCCGGTAAAATCGGCTCGGGAGAGGAAATACGATCGGGACGCTAAAAAATGCGGGACAAAGCATCAGGTTTGGTGTTTTTAGAACCTGGACGGTAGGACAATGTAAACTCGAAACGACCGAAAAATAAAGCCCACCGAGCCTGCCTAGAGTTCAAACGTTTAGCAGATTTGATGTATTCGAGATTCTTGTGATCAGTGTAAACTATAAAGGGCACACCCGACCCCTCAAGCCAATGACGCCATTCTTCCAGTGCTAGTTTAACAGCCAACAACTCCCGATTACCAATGTCATAATTACGTTCAGCAGGCGATAAGCGATGAGAGTAAAACGCGCAGGGATGCACCTTTCCGTCTGAGGATGTGCGTTGGGACAACACGGCTCCTACCCCCACATCTGACGCATCGACCTCCACTATGAACTGGCGTTTACGGTCAGGGGCCACGAGAATCGGGGCTGAAATGAAGCAGCCTTTCAGTTTAGTGAATGCAGTCTGGGCTGCATCCGACCACCTGAACGCCGTGCTAGGGGAGGTCAAGGCGGTCAGAGGTGCGGCTAGTTGGCTGAAATTGCGAATAAAACGCCGGTAAAAATTGGCGAACCCCAGAAATCTCTGCAGGGCCTTGCGAGACTCTGGGGATGGCCAATCCACCACAGCCTTAACTTTCTCCGGATCCATACAGACACCCTCAGTCGAAATGATGTGCCCTAGGAAGGAAACAGACTGTGCATGAAATTCGCATTTCTCCGCCTTGACAAAAAGCCCATTCTCTAGCAACCTAAGAAGCACTCGTCGTACGTGTTGCACATGTTCCTGGAGAGACGTAGAAAAAATCAGTATGTCGTCCAGGTAGACATACAGAAACTGATCGACCATGTCTCGCAACACGTCATTAACGAGTGCTTGGAAAACCGCTGGCGAGTTAGATAATCCGAAAGGCATCACGCAGTACTCAAAATGGCCACGAGGGGTGTTAAAAGCAGTTTTCCATTCATCCCCCTCCCTTATGCGGACCAAATTATAAGCATTACGTAAATCCAGTTTTGTGAAGACGGATGCTCCTTGCAACCTCTCGAAGGCCGAAGACATTAACGGCAAAGGATAAGTATTCTTTACCGTAATGTTATTCAACCCTCGGTAATCAATACAAGGACGCAAGGACCCATCCTTCTTACCAACAAAAAAGAACCCCGCCCCTGCTGGAGATGAAGAAGAGCGGATGAACCCGGTTGCCAGAGAATCAGAAATGTATTTCTCCATGGCCTCCATCTCAGGAACAGAAAGAGAGTAAAGTTTGCCTTTAGGCGGAGACGTACCTGGCAGTAAATCTATGGCACAGTCATAGGGACGGTGTGGAGGTAGAGAAGCGGCCCGGGACTTACTGAACACTCCCTTCAGGTCATGGTACTCAGCGGGCACGTTAGTTAAGTCCACCGTCTCCTCCTGAAACACAGACGCAGAGACAGGTATACAAGCAGAGACAAGACAAGACTTATGACAAGCTTCACTCCAACCGGTGATAGTTCCTAATCTCCAGTTGACAGAAGGGTTGTGTTTCAGCAGCCAAGGATGTCCAAGTACAATGGGAGCCAGAGGGGAAATAGTGACATAGAACTGCAAAGTCTCAGAATGGTTGCCAGAAATACAGATGGTGACCGGGTCCGTGATGTGAGTGATGACAGATAATTCACTACCATTTAGGGCGAAGGGTGAAATGGGTTTGGAGAGAACTGTCAACGGAACCTGGAGCTTACATGCAAAGTGGTGATCGATTAAATTCCCCTCGGCTCCCGAGTCCAGTAGTGCATCACAGGTGAGATGTACGTTGCGCCACCGCAGATTCGCCGGGAGGAGGGTAGATGTTAATGGGGTCTTTGCTGAAGAGATTCCGCCCGAAAGTAACCCCAGCACTACTCCCGAGCGTTGCCTTTTACCGGACACCGATGGAGGAGGTGTCCGGCCTCTCCGCAATATAGGCAAAGCCCCAGTGCTCGACGGCGAATCCTCTCCTCCCGGGAAAGCCGAGCTCGACCCACCTGCATGGGCTCCGGATCGGACATGGAGGGACCGGCCGCACTCTCTCTCAATGGCGGTCTTCTTTCCAGAACAGCGTGAACAACTCCTTCGTCGTCGTAAGCTGGAATACTCCGCAGTCGAATATCCGCACGGATAGCCGCATCGATAAGACCATTGAGAGAGGCTGGAATCTCCCCGTGCTGAAGTTCACGCTGGATGCGGCCGGTTAACCCATGCAGGAAAATATCCCACTGCGCCTCTTCGTTCCAATGCGTATCCGCTGCTAGCGTACGAAAGTCGATGGCAAAATCAGAGACGGTCCGTGTACCCTGACGCAGATCGGCCAATTTTCTGGCCGCATCTCTTCCAACTGCTGACCGATCAAAGACCTTCCTCATCATCGCTGACAGCGCCTCGAAGCTCTGGGTACACGGATCGCCGTTCTCCCACACCGCTGTTCCCCAACGCGCCGCCTTTCCCGTCAGGAGGGACAACACAAATCCTACTTTACTTTCTTCCGTGTTGTAGGTCTGGGGCTGAAGAAAGAAATGGAGAGAGCATTGAGATAGAAATGGTCTACAACATTCTGGATCACCTGCGTATTTCTCTGGCGTAGATAGTTTAGGTTCCTGACGGGACGCGCTCGCTGGTGGTGTAGGAGGAACAGACGGTGCGGGTGGCGCAGTGGGTAGCGTCAGCTGTTGAATCGCCTGGGTGAGCTCGGACACTTTGTCTGTCATGTCCTTCATTCCCCGGCTCAGTTCCTCAATCCGGCTGTCCTGGGTGGTGAATCGATGTATAGCAGCGGAGATGAACTCTTCAAACCGAGCCGGGGATCCTTTACCTGCTGCTTCCATTATTGGCCAGATGATTCTGTGATGACTGTATGTGAATAAACAGGAAGCAAATGCAGGAATGAAATGAAACACAGTTTATTATGAAAATGACACAGATGATACGGATGATCTGGTGGGACAGACAAAGGCTGCGGTGACGGATCCTGGTGCTCGTGGGTGAAGTCAGGTGAACGGATGAAACCGGATACACAAACAGGCAAACCTTCACGCGAAGACGAGACCACAGGAACACCCGAACACGAGAACACAAGCGAGACATGTAGCGTAATCATCTGGCAGTGAGAAGAGAGAATGAGTGAGTATATATGCCGTCTCCGTAACTATCACCAGCTGGAGCAAAGCAATCACGCGCACCTGCATTCACTCAGATCATTAGTGATCAGACACACACACGCATACTCCAGTCATACGACAACACAACACAGAAAGTCACGATGGACTTATCCTACCGTGACACTTTCATTGATAAAACTAAAAGCGGCTGATCTCCGCAGTTTCATTTCGCGAGCGCGTGAAAGTTGCGTGATCTTATTTCATTAATTGTACTGAAAAATCTGAGAAAGCTCCAACATATTCATGTACAAAACACTGTGCAGCATGTTTACCTAAAACACAAGCAGCGCCATAGTATTAGTTCGCATCCATTTAAACCCGTCATTACTCCAGCTCGCGTTAAAACGAAAGCAAAGGGACTTCCCCGCAGTCTCCACGGACCACCACTCAAAGTAATCAGGACAGAAGCGATCGAAAGTGGACAAAAGAGATGGACTGGTGTTGCTAAATACCAGGTGTAAACAGAATTTGTCTCTCTCGTCCACTAGTGATCCGATCAACGAAAACGCATCTTAAGCTTTTATATAAGCTTAATAAGCTGTGCTTCTAAATACACACTGTGTTTAAATAAGTGCTTCCTCAGGTTGGATGTATTACCACTGCTTGCCTTGCACTTACTGTTACAAATATTACAGGTAGCATTGTCTGCATCATCCTTTGTGAAATTTAACCATACGTTAGATCGCTTTCTGTTAGCCATTAAGCAAGTTGCAAAGGGGTGTCACTTACCACACGATCTCTCTCTCGCGCGTGCACACGCTTTTGCTACGTACCAGACTCACACGGCGTGCTGACATGTTCTCTCAGGTACCAAAATTGAGCACCGATTGATTTTATGTGAATCGATACTGGGTAGTACAGACGCAATTCGGTCGGTGCCTATAAAAGTACCGAGGTCGGTACCCATCCCTATACGTCCCCCCTTGGAAGGACAATCAATAGGAAGGAACGCGCTCGTTGTTCAATTCCTAAGAGGCGCGAGAAGATTAAGACCACGCCGTACCCCTTCGGTACCGCCATGGTTTTTAGACATAGTGCTGAACGCGCTTTCTCGGGCACTGTTTGAACCGCTGGAGTCTAGCTCTATCAAGGATCTATCCATCAAAACAGCCCTCCTTCTCGCCCTAGCTACAACGAAACGTGTTGGGGATTTACAAGCGCTCGCCGTCAACGAAGACTGCATGCGTTCCGGTTCGGCTAACTGTAATGTCATCCTAAGACCAAAGATTGAATCTAAATCTCTCTCCACTCCCTTCTGGGATCAGGTAATATCCCTAACGGCGATATCTGCAGCACCTGCAACATCACAGGATACGACTAACCTGGAGGTGATTTGCCCGGTCAGAGCTCTGAAGATGTACATGAACCGTACGGCTGAATTAAGAGCGTTGGATCAACTGTTTGTTTGCTACGGCGGTGCCGCTAAAGGCAGAGCGGTGTCTAAACAGCGGCTCTCGCGCTGGGTAGTGGAGGCTATAATGCTTGCTTACGAGAGCAGTGGACTTGAGCCCCCTTTAACATCAGGGCTCACTCTACGAGAGCTATCGCCTCTTCATGGGCTTGGTTTCAAGGTACCACTATTCAGGATGTATGTCGTGCAGCGGGCTGTGCTTCACATAACACCTTTGCAAGGTTTTATTTGCTAAATATGCAATCTCTAGCTGCGAAAGTCTTGTCGGTGAGTACTGACCACTCTTATGCTTCTATGTAATGGCAGCCGTGTGTTCTCGCAGGTCGTCTAGGTTTCACGTAGATGCCTGCGTCATTCGGTAGTTAAAAGGTATGTGTGCTTTTGCCTTTCCTCTACCCTGTGTTCCACCAGGTCGTCTTTGCAAAGACGGCGCTCGCATACACGGCGTTACCGCTGAGGCCGTTAACTCTGTGTTGTGAATCTACATTAACTAAATTTGCCCGGCAAAGCCGTGCGTGCTAGTTCTATTCTATTGATATTCCTGAGGTATGAAATTTGCATATCCCAACCTAAGGAACGTGAATACTCATCGCTACACTGCTTAGGGTAGAAAGACAAGTAATTCGGGTGTAAATACGAATAGAAGTAGCACGCACGGCTTTGCCGGGCGAATGTAGTTAATGTTAGCCATTAAGCAAGTTGCAAAGGGGTGTCACTTACCACACGATCTCTCTATCGCGCGTGCACACGCTTTCGCTACGTACCAGACTCACACGGCGTGCTGACATGTTCTCTCAGGTACCGAAATTGAGCACCGATTGATTTTATGTGAATCGATACTGGGTAGTACCGACACAATTCGGTCGGTGCCTATAAAAGTACCGAGGTCGGTTCCCATCCCTATCAACCCCCCGTGGAAGGACAATCAATAGAAAGGAACGTGCTCGTTGTTCGATTCCTAAGAGGCGCGAGAAGATTAAGACCACGCCGTACCCCTTCGGTACCGCCATGGTTTTTAGACATAGTGCTGAACGCGCTTTCTTGGGCACCGTTTGAACCGCTGGAGTCAAGCTCTATCAAGGATCTATCCATCAAAACAGCCCTCCTTCTCGCCCTAGCTACAACGAAACGTGTTGGGGATTTACAAGCGCTCGCCGTCAACGAAGACTGCATGCGTTCCGGTTCGGCTGACTGTAATGTCATCCTAAGACCAAAGGTTGAATCTAAATCTCTCTCCACTCCCTTCCGGGATCAGGTAATATCCCTAACGGCGATATCTGCAGCACCTGCAACATCACAGGATACGACTAACCTGGAGGTGATTTGCCCGGTCAGAGCTCTGAGGATGTACATGAACCATACGGCTGAATTTAGAGCGTTGGATCAACTGTTTGTTTGCTACGGCGGTGCCGCTAAAGGCAGAGCGGTGTCTAAACAGCGGCTCTTGCGCTGGGTAGTGGAGGCTATAATGCTTGCTTACGAGAGCAGTGGACTTGAGCCCCCCTTTAACATCAGGGCTCACTCTACGAGAGCTATCTCCTCTTCATGGGCTTGGTTTCAAGGTACCACTATTCAGGATGTATGTCGTGCAGCGGGCTGGGCTTCACATAACACCTTTGCAAGGTTTTATTTGCTAAATATGCAATCTCTAGCTGCGAAAGTCCTGTCGGTAAGTAGTGACCACTCTTATGCTTCTATGTAATGGCAGCCGTGTGTTCTCGCAGGTCGTCTACGTTTTACGTAGATGCCTGCGTCATTCTGTAGTTAAAAGGCATGTGTGCTTTTGCCTTTCCTCTACCCTGTGTTCCACCAGGTCGTCTTTGCAAAGACGGCGCTCGCATACACGGCGTTCCCGCTGAGGCCATTAACTCTGTGTTGTGAATCTACATTAACTACATTCGCCCGGCAAAGCCGTGCGTGCTACTTCTATTCTATCGATATTCCTGAGGTATGAAATTTACATATCCCAACCTAAGGAACGTGAATACTCATCGCTACACTGCTTAGGGTAGAAAGACAAGTAATTCGGGTGTAAATACGAATAGAAGTAGCACGCCCGGCTTTGCCGGGCGAATGTAGTTAATGTAGATTCACAACACAGAGTTAACGGCCTCAGCGGTAACGTTGTGTATGCGAGTGCCGTCTTTGCAAAGACGACCTATAATACTGTATATTATAATGCTATGCTAATCGAGCATAGTTTACAGCATAAATAGCATAAATTTTTTTATTTTCTGTCTCATTTTATGATTCAAAGCCACATCAGATCACGCATGATTGTTTAAGCACTCGACTTTTGATGTTATAAAGTGAGTTTTATTATAAATCCCTTTATTTGTCGTGTTTTGATGGTATGCTAAGCTAACGTACTAGCTGTTCTATAAACATCTGCTGTCTGGAGATATGAGATATATGTTTCTTGGAATAATTTCGACTGGTAAAGCTTCTTTTAGGTAAGTTTCTTTTTGTAAGAAAGGCATTTAATAAAAAGAAAGTGAATTGAGACGAGAGGAGGAAATAAAACACTAAATAGAATGTATGAGTAATTAACAACAACAATAATAATAATAACAGAATAAACATTTAGACAGCCATATCCCGGATTAAAAGTTGTTAATGACTCATCCGGATGCTTAATGAGTCTGTTTGAAACACGGAACAATAGGACATTAAACTTAAAGGATGTTGTGAGATATAAATAAACAAACATTAGCTTAGCATTTTTGCTGTTTTCTCTAAATAAATTTACATGACATGGGTCTAAAAAACATTTAATAAAATACAGAGTTTTAGAGGTATCATCAAACAAAACATGGTCAGACCTGTGGCTTTATCTGCAGTGCATTTCTAGATTGCTCCAAGGCCAGTTTCATTTAGTTCATAACAATATTTCATATATGTTTGGTGGAGTATAAAAAAGTATAATTTAAGCTCTCTGTAACAACTTTTTTCATTATGACAGTAGCTAATGTTCACCTCTTAATAAAATTCCAAGTGTCTGCTTTCAAATGAGACCAAACGCTTTTAGTGCAAAGACTTCATAAACTGTATCTATTTTAGTTTGGCTATGACATTTTTTGTGGGGGGTTCAGAAAACGGAAAAAGGTTAACAGGTTAAATTATCTATTCAGATCATTCTTATTGTTAAAGTGAAATTCTTTAGCTGGTGCCCCGAAGTAGAAGGGGGAGGGGTCATCTGACACACACACACACACACACACACACACACACACACACACTTGAGGTGAAACCTCAATGGTTGCCCATGTGAAAATCACTAAATTAACTTGTGCCCGTGTCAAAATCCCTACAGTGGCCTGCCATGTCTTTGCCACTTTTTACCCCTCAACCACTGATGTCACTAGAACCTGCAGCTTGCCATCTGTGCTGTACAAGCCAATGGAGCAGAAGGTTCTTGGAACACCCAACCACCTCTTCTAATAAGTGTTAATCTTCCTTTCCAATTCCTGAAGAGTGGATACAGGTACCTCATAAACTAACAGAGACCAAAGCAGCCTAGGGAGTACCCCATGTTGGTATACCCAAGGCTTATACTTGCCAGGTAGGCTGATCCTCTCTAGGGTTGTCATCCACATGTCTGCTTGGATAATCATCTCCCTCACATTCTGCTTGTCATTGAATTCTGCCCTGTACCACTTACACAAACTCTTCAGTGGTCTCTCTTGGACTGTTGGAATGATGAATTTTTTAATCCTAAAATGGAACTGATACATCCCTTCCCCAATACTTGGTTTCTGGACTTTTGGTGCACTATTTGGTTCACTATTTTGGTCTCTATTTATCTTTTCTCTTCACAAATAAATAAACACATTTGTCTTGTAAGTTCATGATTAGAAATGAACATGTGAACAAAAACAATTATTATCATTAATAAATAAAATTACAGATAATAATTGACTAAGACAGGATTTGTACAGCGCCGTTCATAAAAAAATGATGAAGAATGAAAAAGTCTATCACCACCTGGTGTGTGTGTGTATGAATGATAACCTTGATTAGTTAATTACTAATATAAACCCACATTATACTCAAATTTACAGATTCATAGTACATTCATTTGGTGCTATAACAGTTGACTTCAACAGTAACATTTTCAGCATTTTAGCTAAGCAGTAATGATATTCAACACCTGATAAATGGCTATTTTCAGACCTGGATTACTACAGTAAAAGTTTGATTTTGAGTTTGTTTGCGCCACCCAATTTTTTTTAGCACCAGCCGCCACTAGTGCCCAGTCAATAAGCTCAACCTGATACTCCAAGATCCACCTTCCTTCAGGTATTGATTTTGCTGTGATTGTGAGGTCAGCCATAAATGCTTTTATAGGTACCTGCTGGATGCCACTTGGCAACACTGCGCCTCGACACATTTTCTCCACTTATTTAATAAAAGTTAATTGCAGCGGAAAACAAGATCACTGAGCAGCCGGTGACAATGCCTAACTCTAGCCCCTGCTATTCAGTGGTAAAGTCTCCGTAGGTGAATCGTATGCTGACGTTGTCACAATAGCACATAATAGGTCTTTAAGTCAGATCCACCAGCTTTTGAGGTATTTCCAAAAACAGATGACCAACAGCACAGAAAAGATCTTTGTGTCAAAAATGTTGAAGAGGCTTCTTACTCTTATAGGGGGAACAGAGCAATTTATTTATTTCAAAAAAATTAAGAAAATACAATATACCGGTACAAAGTACCCTAAACGTATTGTAATCCCATCAAATCTGTAATTCAAATCAGTTTAGAGGCTAGTAAATATACACCGAAATTATATTTTGTGGAAATTGTAGTATTCCTTTAACCTCCTGTCTTCTTCTGTTTCTGCAGGTTTAACATGGCTCCCATTAATGACAGTGATGTTGGGCTAAAGACTGATTTACTCACCATTAATCCTAGTCAGCTCACAAGGTGAGAATCTAATAACAGCAGTTACTAATGATAATTCACAGCGTGCAGCGTTTAATTGTGTTTTCTGTAAAGACACATATCAAAAAATCCTTTAAAAGTTGGAGGTCGCTCGAGGTCGTACAAATTTCACTTTCACTTTCAAATATTCATTAAAGTCTTTATCGTTATTCAGATGGCAATTGTTTCTCATGAGGATGTCTGCAAACGTATATTTGCATGCCTCCTCCACGCTAAAACTCATGCATTTGGATGAAGATAAATTTGTGGTGCATGTGTGTGTTTATAATTCTATACACCTGGAAATGCTCTGTTCATCTGGTTAATTACACTCACATGACCTGGATACTTGGTTTAAATGTATATGTATATGGAATGCTGTTGTATAATTAATAAACTCATATGGATTAAAACGGCAATTAAATTACCACATGACCTTTAGGTAGATAATTCGGCTGGGAATTTTTACACGGGTGTTCAAAAAAAAGACATTCCAGATTCAGACGAATCAGTGACTAAACCCTGTAAATCAGGGGTGCCCAACCCTGCTCCTGGAGGGCTACCGTCCTGCAGACTTTAGTTCCAACTCAGCTCCAACACACCTGTCAGTAATTATCAAGCAACCCTGAACACCTTGATTAGCTGCTTCAGCTGTGTTTGATTGGGGTTGGAGCTAAAATCTGCAGGACGGTAGCCCTCCAGGAACAGGGTTGGGCATCCCTGCTGTAAATGAAAATACCTTACATCCCCACGAGAAACGATAATCATCCAAAAAAAATCAAACAATATCCTGTTATATTCAGTAAACCTCCATTTACCGGGTAAAGAGCTCTTTCACCTCGACGTCCGCACGCTTCATCCAATTTATCTTCCGTGCATTTAGAGGACTTTGCTACTAAATCATTTTGTCAGATTCTTCCACTTGTATGTCTTTAAAGTGCCCATCTTATGACTGCTTTTCCACAAGTTAAATAGGTGTATGAGTTCCATAAAACATGTTTCAAAAGTTGTTTGCTTGAAATAGCTTGTAGGAAAAGATTGTTACCCATCTTTAGCCTCTGTTTCAGTGCATTTCAGATTGTGCCGTTTTGAGGTGGTCATTACATATTTATGAGCTGCTGCTCCTTTGATCACGCCCCACTACTAACGTCATGTTCGCATGCGCAATGTTATCGCGAGCAATTCAGACTGTATTATTATTTTAGATATATTATATTATATTATTATTAACGGTTTATGTGTTGTCAACAGACAAATCAAGCACAAAAGTATCACTAATAAATACATTCCAGGAGAAGAAACTCATGACACACAATGATTCCAGAGTAAATTGTGATGTAGCAGTCTCAACAATACACTCGACAATGCTAACATATTCCCGCTATAAAACATTTTCAAACGCATTATTTTTGAAAATTACAGAAATTAAGACCCAGCAGGGGATGTATTGTGGACAGCATGCTAATTGCTAGAAGCTAGCGGGAGGTCCGGAACGTATCTTGGGAAAGTGATAAGAGACTTGGGGGTACGTTAGCCTTGTCGGAAAAGCCGGGTTGGTAAGGCCCGGTCCTGGTTAGTTTGGCAAAACACTATTACTTATGGCGCTTTTCCATTGCATAGTACCCCACGGTTTAGTTTAGTTTGGGTCGGGTCAGCTTACTTTTGGGAGCTTTTCCATTGGGTGCAGTACGTAGTACCCGATGCTTTTTTTCGTACCACCTCGGTTGGGGTTCCAAGCGACCCGAGCTGATCCCAAACGTGACGCGAAAACACTGTAGATCACTGATTGGTCTGAGAGAAGCGTCATCGCTATAATGTAAATATTAGCTTTAGCTTACTGCTAGCTTGCGCTGTCTCAAGCAAACATGTTGTTATCTGTGTTCTGCTATAAGTTTCCAAACACCCTTTTAGCGATGAAAAACATCCACAGGTTGAGAATCCGGGACACCATAACAGTTTTTTCCAGACTTGCAGTTTGTGGCGGCACATTCGCGATGAGCACGTCCGCATTATTATGCTTAAATGCAACTTGAATGAGGCTCAACAGAGCGCCGTCGACTGACGCCAAGGGCCGGGTGTTTGAACAGAAACTGTCATGTGAGACAGAGGTAGTTATAAACGCGATGTGCAAACATCTATGTGGTGGCCAATTTTAATTTTGTGGCAGACTGAGAAATAAATGAATATATGGGAATGTACAACAACGCTCTCACGTGTATGATGTCACAGCAGTAGGCAGCGTAAATATAACGACACGCCTATAATCCCTCCCACTCCGAAGTGATACTAAACTCGATGGAAAAGCTAACCACACCAAAGTGAGGTGAGCTGACCCAACCCAAACTAAACTAAACCGTGGGGTACTATGCAATGGAAAAGCGCCATTAGTAAGTTCATGTAGAATTGTATAACAAAGCAGTTAAATATTTATTTTTAACTTTTGAAAAGTACGGTAGCTTGTCACTGGCTTTGCAGGAGAAACCACGCTGCAAACTAACTAGCATAGCGGTTAGCCACCTCGTCGTTCTCAATGGCAAATGACTGCTAAACACA
Organism: Paramisgurnus dabryanus; assembly: GCF_030506205.2. Classification (NCBI taxonomy): domain Eukaryota; kingdom Metazoa; phylum Chordata; class Actinopteri; order Cypriniformes; family Cobitidae; genus Paramisgurnus; species Paramisgurnus dabryanus. Next base: position 28,669,640 of record NC_133357.1, on the reverse strand, counting down.
CACACACACACACACACACACACACACACACACACACACACACACACACACACACACACACACACAAGTTTACCCACTCAGTTTTTTTCTGCTAACAATATCTATATAGCCGACTGTCTACAAACATGAATAATATTAACATTACTATACATCGTTTGAAAGGTATAACTTACGGGTTTAGCATCAGTGTATGGTCTCTGTTTTGAGATACAGATGCTCTAGCATCATAAATGTTGTACTTTGTGACAAGTCCAGATGACAACATGCAAAATATAAACGTAACTTCTTGCCTTTATGTTGATAAAATGATCGCGAATCGAATTCAGTCTGTTTCAGATGTGTAAATAATCCATGAAAGTCCAATAAAATACATCCAATTACCATTTTTGTCCTCAAATGCGTATAATCTGTGAAATATAAATACATAGTCTGTTGTTTACATCAGATTTCGCATGAACATCTTGTAATAGTACAATATCGCCTACAATCTGAGGACTATTTGCGTCGTAACACACTGTATATGAGATTATGCTTTAGGTTCCTGTAAACAAATAAACACGCGTTAAAACTTTGTTTTTAAAAGTAGGCGGGAGTATAATCCATAATATCCAAATAGCGCTGTTATTTCCGTGAGCCATGATAACAGCAAGGTTATTATAGTTTTGCATTTTTCCTGTTTTTATTTTTATTTCGTTTTGACTTTTTGTTTTCAAATTCAGTTTAGTTTTAATTCGTTTTTAAAGTGGGTTTGCTAGTTTATTTTTTATTTTTTGAAAATGCTTAGTTTTAGTTTAGTTTTTATTAGTTTTAGTGTTAGTTTTAGTCTTTTTCATAATTTGGGTTATTTGTCAGGGGCAAGATTCAAAAAGGTCAGAAAAAGAATTGTGTAATAATAACTCAACAAAAACATCATACAATTTTAGAAAATATTCATTCAAAAAATAAAACCAGTACATAAAATGTACATATAGGCACAGATACGTAAACAGTCTCAACACTCTGCAGTAAGTGCAAAATGTGACGTGTGCCAATATAAAACTTACCAACAGACTAAAGAAGACATGCATGAACCACATGTATTCAACCCATTTTTGAGCCACAAGAAGACATTTCTGTCAGATTGTCAGGGAGCTCAATCTGAGAAAAGAACATGACAAATAACCAGAGGTAAAAGTACAAGTAACTAAAGAAATAAATACTCAAGTAGTGAGTTACTAGTTACTCTTGAGAAAAAAATATACATACATGCACACACAGTATACAGTGCACACCATAAGGATCAGGACAGTAAAGACAAAAGTTTGCTGTGGAGAACAGAAATTGGTAAGATGAATATCAGTGTATCAGAAGTACAGAAGTCACATTTTATTAACCTTTGATAATGTTTCAACACATGCTTTAACAACAAAGAAAAACAGCCTTTAATGCTGACTTGTATATTGTGCCCAAACGCAAAACTCAAAAGAAATGGATCAAACTGATACTACACACGACCAATTAATGCATTAGGACACAGTTCACTTGAACACTTCTGAGTCAATGGTCTCAATGTGGCCACATTAGATAGTATTAAAATACTAACCCTATATCACAAAATTGTGTGACTATTTCACGCATGGACCAGCATGATAATGTCATGCTTTGCCACGTTTGAGCGTGAGCATGTCACGCTTTTCTGTTTGTGTCACTGTCACGTATTGGTTACTCAACTTTTTTGTCCTATTTTCAAACTATTGTCGCTTCGGTTTAGGGTTAGATTTGGTGCTTGTGTTATATGTCACTTTAAGTATTTGTCACTTTAAGTATTGGTTTATAAAAAAAAGATACAATACTTATTCTTTTATATTTTCTAAACTTTAACCAATTGTCACCTGACGTTGGGGTTAGAGTTTGTTTAGGTAAGGGTGTCATTTTATGTAAATCTAACCCTAAACCGAAGCGACAATGGTAAGAAATTAGGACAAAACAGTTGAGTAACCAATACGTGACAGTGACACAAACAGAAAGCGTGACATGCTCACGCTCAAACGCGGCAAAGCGTGACATTTTCACGCTGGTCCATGCGTGAAATAGTCACGCAATTTCGTGATACTGGGTTGAAAATACAAACGTGTTATTGAATTGAATAGTGTGCATGTTAAAACAGGTGACATTTCTGTACTTTTGTCTATTAATCTTTTAATGTTTAGACATTTCTTGACTCCACAGCAAACTGAGGATTTTTGCCTGTATTGTCTGAAAACTTTTGAAAGGCACGTAGGCCTACAGTAGGCTATGCATGTGTAAAATTGCAAAATACACAAAACAGTACAAATTAAATAATATTTTAGACAAACACAGAATAGACAAGCATTTCTATGAAATTAACTCTTTTCTTAATGTTGATGTATACAGCTTATAGCTGAAATATCAGATAAGTAAACCGGCAGAGTTTTGCATTCAGTTATGCATATTAACTCTTTTGCCGCCAGTGTTTTTAAAAAAAGTTGCCAGCCAGCGCCAGCGTTTTTCATGATTTTCACAACTCATGTTTTCTTATGTTGTGAATCTCATGTCACGTGTGTGTGTGTGTGTGTGTTGTGAGAAGCACTTACATCATACAGTACAGTATACAGCAAAACAGACATCAATCATCGATGGACTTTCTTCATTCAGTCATATGTACACAGTGCTTTTGGAGGTTGTGTGCGTTTAAATGTTTCTGACGATGAACAGGTCGTGCATATATAATAGCAGGTACACGTGTGAAGTTTTGCATTTAGTTAAAAGATTAGTAAATTAATATTCACGTAATCCAAAACTCTTTATGTTCTGCGTGTTTCTAGACACGAGCAAAACCGCATCAGATGATTCAGTTTTTGCAGCGATCTAAACAATTCATTTTCTGATTCGCAAACCAATTCAAAACGTTTGACCCGTTTGTTTTGTAAAGAATCGACTCAAAAGACTCATTTATTTGCAACACCTTGTAAGGAACCAACTTAAATGAGTCATTCATTCGCGAATGTGTGTGTGTGTGACGTGTGAGTGAGAGACGCATGGAAAGGAATTTGAAGCTGAACGTAATTTGCTCTATGAAAGAGATTGACAAAGACGAAAACTAAGGACATTTAATCTATAATTTAAGTTAGTTTTGCCAGACACACATTACAGTTTTAGTTAGTTATCGTTTTTTTGTAATGCCTCGTTTTTATTTTTATTTCAGTTAACGACAATGTTTTTCCCACCTAGTTTTCGTTTTTTCGTTCGTTTTCGTTAACGTTATTATAACCTTGGATAACAGTATAGAGGATATCAGCGAAGTGACTGCTCTGTGCTCTCTAGCTACCTGGTGGGTGAAGACCTGCGAGTGGGGTGGTGGGTGGAGACCTGCGAGTGGGGTGGTGGGTGGAGACCTGCGAGTGGGGTGGTGGGCGGTGAAATTCCAACGGAATGTAACGAAAAGGCTAGTTACGTCACAACGGAGCTGATTTTCAAATGGTGCAATCTGAGACTCAAGGCAGAGGACATTCAGAAACCTGTATAGTTTGTATGCGTGTGGAAGCACCAGTGACACAAAAAAACACCCCAAAACCAAGAAAAAGTTAGTTTTTCATAATATGGGCACTTTAAATGCCAACCTCCCGGGCCCGGATTGGCCATCGTGAGGACCGTGAGAATTCCCGGTGGGCTGGTCTGTTTTTTTGGCCATGATGGCCGGTGTTTTCATGCCACCTGATGGAAGGTTGCTGCCAGCACTCTTACTTATTCATTTACTTACTTCATTCATTCAACCCAGGTCTCTCACACCAAAGGCGAGTGTCTTATCCACTGCGCTATCACCACCCTCAAAATATTATCCAGCCCTACTCGCGTAATTTGCGGGTGGCAGGGTCGGACTTGCCCATTAGGCAAAGGTCTGCAACTGCCTTGGGCCCCGGGCTACCAAAGGGGCCCCAAAACGCAGGGGTGTACTTGGTGAGCTGGCACTTTTTGCCCCTGGTAATCATCAAGATTCCTAAAAGCCTATCTAAATTTTGTTTAATTAGATATTCTATTTAATTATCTTTTGTGTTTTTCAGTATATTCCCATAAAAAGTTTAACGTAATTATTTTGAATAACATGAATGCGCCCCCCATTATAGTTTAGAGTGGATCATTCCATGCACTACCGCATATGTGCAGTTTTGTTAATTTATATGCGCGCGTAGCTTAACACTGAAGCAAGCAGAGCTGCTGCGAGTGGGTGTGGTACATTAAGCGAAGCTGCAAGAAAATAAACCAACAGTAAAACGTAGCTACACCAGTGGACCAGACAAAATGATTCAGACATAAATTTAGCCAAAAGTCCACTTTTCTCCACACAAATACCACCACTGTCTGTCTCCGCTGCTCTTAGCAACCTCTCTTCCACCAGACACAGCTCTCTCCTGACCACGAACAGTGATCTGTGCCGATGAGTATGCTCCACAAAGAATACTGGTTGCACAGTTTGTATAAGAGTGTAATCTCACACAGAACAGTAGCTCTAAAGCCGACCGCTTTAGTCCTCTAAAATTTCTGCCCAGCCCAACTAAAGATGGTAATTTATTCACCAATCTGTACACGACTTCACGATCGCTTAGTCTCATTTAAATTTCATATGAAAACGGCGACATGCTTCGGCTCTGCGCTGTATTTTACTATATATATATTTTAACCATTTATTTTAGTGCTTTTTCTTTTAACAGAACAAAGACAACAAGGAAAGAGAAAAAAATACTAAAACAAAACAAACAGAACAATTGAGGGACAGATGCACAAAAAGAAAAATAATTTTTTTAGACAGGTAATGCTAAAGCTGGATACAAATTCGTATATGTTGTAGAGCGACTTAATCCTATTAGAATATATTGAAATAAAATACCAATTAGCCTTACGACTAATACATTATACATTACAACAAGAAAAATTAAATGCATTATCCTGACTATGTCAGCTGTCTAATAAAACTTTGGACACTACATTACACTCCATACTAATAACTTTGTTATCAATAGGGGTTATTGGCTATGAATAAACAATATAATTTATCTGAAGATTTTCTAAAATCTGTCCCCAGATTTTATCAAATACCTCAGGTTTATCATTATTAATATATCTCAATCTCTCTAATGCAAGCATGTTAACAAGATATCTACCCCACATTTTAAACTTAGGCATAGATTTATTTTTCCACAATCGTAAATTTTTTAAGTTCATTAAATTCATTCAGATTCCGTAGCAACTGGACAGAGCAGAGCAAACATCAAGTACAAGTTAAAGTGTACATTAACTAATAGATGACATCTGCATCTGTGTAGTTAATTAATATAAAAACTGTTTACATAATGTAATGCAGGAGCAATACAAGACAATTTATCATCCACTATAAAAAGTCAAGTGTTTACCCCTTGTTTATCTCCAAGGAGAGTTTTTAACACCCATGAATGCATTATTTAAAAAAAACGTATTCTGTTTCATCTCGTCGTATTATGTTTATTTGAATAGTATGTGTTTTTAATTTAAAATATTGTGAATGTTATACCCATAAAAATCATGCTACTGTATTTAAACTGAATTGGAAATGATATATTTGAAAAATACAATGAATTGCAAGGCTGCAGAGAACAGTGCACTATTGCAGACTTATGTAGCCTAGTGAGGATTTAATTATATAATTATTAAAACTAAAATGGACCGGTTTAAGGCATGAAACTGAAAATGAGTCCCACTCCGCCCAGCAACCTTCTGTATGGTTGCGCTATGGACCTGTCACAGCAATGAGCCAAAGCGCTTAATGTAGAAGGTATGTATCTTTATGATCACCTGACTTCTGGAAAGGGCCCTGTGTGAAAGAATTCAGATGTTCACTTTCATTTGGAATGCCCCTACAAGTAACGCCCCCTTTCTAAGCGGGCTTCAGGGACACAAAAACAGTTTGGAATTTGCACAGATTGTTCTTGGAAAAAGTCATTGAATCTGCCAGAGAAGAAGAAGCACCCCTAATCATAGACCGTTAACTGTCTAATGGCCCGAATCTCTGCGGTGAGAGTGTTGAGGTAAATGGCGGAAAACGTGATTGACGTTGTGGCTAGCTTGATAGGGCTAAGATAGGGCTGATGTAAAAACGCAATTACTTAAGCAGGTACTCGTGAAGAGCACAGCCGAGAGAAGTGCGTGCAGAGAAGCGCTGCGCAATGTGCGCATATCAGACGTGAACACGAGAAAAATAATGGGTTTAATTATACTTTCACTTCCTGACAGTTTCACTTGTTACATGAGGATAGTAATGACTGACAGACGACGCCGAAATACATACAATATAATTACCTAACTAAATCTGAGAGAATGCAAAAACATTCAAATATTTTTCACCATATACCTGATGGGCAGGGCGGAGATACATTTGGTAGACCGACAAGAATTCGCAATAGCCCCGGGACCTCGGGGCTCGCGTTAGCGATTTTGCGAGCCCTGGTGATATTATAAAAGTTATAAGCCATAAGGAGGTGCACTGAGAACGCAGGGTGCTATATTTCCCCTTATGAAAAAAGATTAACAAGCTATCCTACAGCTAAATATATATTTACAAAAAAAAAACTAAAATAAATGAAAGAACATAATTTAAGCTTGTTAAATGCAAATTTACAGAGCCTCTGTCATTACAGAGCAGCAGAGTCTGTATTTGTGTTGATCAGTTAAAGTAATTTTAAACTTTAAAACTGCATTTAAAGGCAGACATTGCCCATTCTGTAATTTAACTTTGCATGCTCAGAATTTTTACACGTTCACTGTATGATTTAACGAAATAAGAATAGCCTAGTATTCAATTCTGAACTGAAAAATTTACGAAAAACAAAATACTCTTTATTTGGGTGTTTATTCCCCCCATGTTCACTTGTCTCCGTTTCCCTGTTTTTAAAGGGGACAGAGAATGAAAAACCATTTTTACCTTGTCTTTGTTGAATAATGGTAGTCTACCCGCATTCACGAACATACAAAAAGTGCTAAACATGCTAAACATCTCAGTCTCATAGAAATTCCTCTTTTAGAAATGTCAGCCAGAAAACGGCCCAATCTGAAAAACTGATGCTTATGACATCACAGGCATCTAACTGCCCCTCCACTTTAAAATAATTGGCTACATTTTTTGAGTGGCAGCAAAGTCAGCCAATCAGTAATGAGATTGCAAGTTAAGCCAGTAGGGGGAGCCAAATACTGTAGGTGCAAAACCACTTGTTTAAAATCCCCCACACTAAAAGAGCTATCTGAGAGAGGTTTTTAGGAAGCTTCTAAGGCATTACAGACCCAAACAAAAATTTTTTGTCTACATGTCACATCACAGAACAAGGATAAATACTCTGTTCAATCATTCTATGTCACCTTTAAGAATTAAGGCGGTGTAGTAAGTAGAACCTATCCATTAAAATTGTGACTTTAATTTATTGCGCCATGCGTAATTGCGCATGGAGAGGCATTTGCACTTCATTGCATATTTTGAAGGCCCAGCTGTAGTACTCACGGTTCGCCACTGGAATCTGGTGTTCATGAAAGAGTGAGAACCCTGCAATGTCCCAGTTCTTTAAAAAAATCAAAGATTTAACATGCAGGTGGCGTTAATAATTATTTGTCCATGTTACCAACATATTAATTTATTTTTGATGAAATCCTTTCTTAGACCCCATAGACAGCAATTCTTTCAAATCAACTGTGTGGACCTAGAAAGGCAGTAAAGACATTGTTAAAATAGTGTAGACTACAGCTGTTTATTCTTCATTTCATGAAGCGACAAGATTAGTTTTTGTGCTCATAAAGTCAGTCTCTGATGTTTATTCACGAAAACAGCACATGCATTTGTTAAAACCTACATTGTGTGTCAGCCATAGAGATATATGTAAACATAGATGTCTCATTCAACCGCTCCATAGATGCATCTGCCGAACAACCATTAGTAAGGAATAATATTTGTTAAACACTCGTGTCATGTTACAGTCATATATATTATGTACAGGAAGTCTTGTTTTAACACCAACATAAGATGCTGACTTAGAAGTGTTACTTTGCTAAATTAAAGCACTAAACACAGCTAAACACAACCACTGTCTGCATGTGTACACAGACCAACATTAAAAACACTAAAATTAGTGCAAAAAGAATCCAAGAGCATGTGCCCTTTGTGAACAACTTTACCTGTATAAGATTGACAGACTTGATTACAAAATGGATTGCTACGCTTATCAGGGACGTGCACAGGGGGGTTGCTCAGGTTGCCCGGGCAACTGCCCATATGCCCTTCTCGACTCAAGTTGCCCTTCCGAGGTGGAAAAAAATAAATTGTACTTTTACTTCGTTTACACTATGCAGCGTTCCTTCGTTACTGTATTTTAATTAATTACGAAATGTGTATTTTATTTTTAAATTGCTGTCTCGTGTTTCTGGTGCATTCGCGAATTAATGACTCGTTTGAGTCGATTCCTTACAAAGTGTTGAAAATAAATTAGTCTTTTGAGTCGATTCTTTACAAAGCGAATGGGCCAAATGTTTAAATTGATTCGCGAATCAGTTTGAATGAATTGTTCAGATCGCTGCAAAAACGGAATCGTCCGAAGCTGTTTTACCCGTAACCTATGTAGAAACACGCAAAATATAACCAGTGTTGGGTGACGTGGAAATGAATTTACCAATCTTTTAACTAAAAGCAAAACTTCACACATGTACCCGCCATTACATACACGCGACCTGTTCGTCCATCGTCAGACACAGTTAAATGCGTGCAACCACCAGAAGCATTGTAGCACAGATTGAAGAAAATCCATCGATGATTGACATCTGATTCGCTGTATACTGTAATGCATGATGTAAGTGATTCTCACAAAACACACGTGACATGACAACGTAAGAAAACATGAGTTTTGTCTATTTTTATGTAAGTGTAAACTGTCAATGTCCTCAGACCATCTTAGGAGATTTCTAACTTTATACATATGCAAAACTGTTGTCAGCTTACTTGTCTGATATTTCAGCTATAAGCTACATCATCATTGAGACTAGAGTTAATTTGTTAATTTGAAATGCTTGTCTATTCTGTGTTTGTATTCTTTTTTCTGTACTGTTTGTGTATGTTGCAGTTTTACACATACTGTAGAAGTGCCCTTCATAAGTATTCTTCTGTTTGTTGTGGAGTCAAGAAATGTCTAAATATTAAAAGATGAACATCAGACAAAAGTACAGAATCTGTCACATTATTTTTTTTTAATGGTCACTGAGCTGTGTCCTGATTGTTTACACATGAAAAGCATAAAATGTGTAGGATCAGTTTGATTCACTTGTGTGCATTTGTGTACAACAACATAAGTCAGCATTTAATGCTGTTGTTCTTTGTTGTTAAAGCATGTATGTGTTGAAACATAAACAAAGGTTAATAAAATGTGACATTCTAATTTTCTGACATACTGATATTTATCTTACCAATTTCTGGTCTCCACTGCAAACAGAAAAATCTTGTCTTTACAGTTCTGATACTTATGGAGGGCACTGTATTGTGTGTGTGTGTGTGTGTGTGTGTGTGTGTGTGTGTGTGTGTGTGTGTGTGTGTGTGTGTGTGTGTGTGTGTGTGTGTGTGTGTGTGTGTGTGTGTGTGTGTGTGTGTGTGTGTGTGTGTGTGTATTTGCGCGTGTATATCTAGATTAATTTTTTCATGAGTAACTGATAACTCGCTACTTGAGTATTATTTTCATTGCATACTTTTTACTTCTACTTGAGTAATTATTAATTTAGTTACTTGTACTTTTACTTGAGTAAAGTTTTTGGCTACTCTTTCCACCTCTGTTATAATCTTCATAAATCCAGGCTGAGTTTACCTCGTTTAAGCCTAAATAATCAGACAGATAGCAGCTAGCTATCATAGCTTGCAGACAAGCAGCCTAGGCTACAATTTTTTTGGTAGGCATTAGGCAAACATGTTTGCTGATTTTAATAAAGACCCTGTTATTCTCAGTCCTAGGTCGTGAATTAAAAAAAAAAAATTGGGGGGGGGGGGGTTGCCCTTTATATAGGTCAGAGCAACTGCCCCTAAAAAATCCTGTGCACGTCCCTGACGCTTATGTTTGAAGAGATAGAAATGAAACACACGCACTGACACTCAATAAAATTCTTACCTTAAACATAAATGTAATATCTTTAAATCGTCTTCATATGCCGGCTTTTCCTAGCAGACTACATGTGCATTTAACTGTGATTTTATTTAAGTATTTATTATATCATACAGTTCAATTGAGTTATCAATGTAATTGATAAGCAGATCAACTATTGTTTAAGAGCATTTGTGAATGTGTCTCTTGTTTTTTTTCTCTGTAGCTACAAAAATTTGAAGTCTAATCCAGGTCCATTAGTGGAGCGTGTGAGTGTTTATGGTAACTCGTCAATCATCATTCCAGCCTTTGCATATGCACCCAACACTCAACTATGCGTAAATACGCTCAAAGTGCTTCAGTCAATCAGACCTCAAGAACAGATGGTTTTCTTCTCCTCCAGTTACCTGAAGAACCTGAGTGGTTTCTGGAAGAGACAGGGCCTGAAAGCCATTCGTCTCTCCACCGGGTTCATGTTAATTAATGTGGCACTAGAAGTGTGTGATTATGTGCACGTTTATGGATTTTGGCCATTTGACACTAATCTGGAGCAGCAGGAAATTCCACATCACTATTTTGACAATGTAGGACCCAAACATGGCGTTCACGCAATGCCAATAGAGTTTCTCAACTTGCTGAAGCTTCACAGCCAGGGAGCGCTAACACTGCACCTACAGCCTTGCTTATAACAGAGGTTCTTCTGTTGAAATTGAATGTACTTTATTATTTAATGGTTGGTTGGTGAGAAGGGAGGCTGTGAATGTTTGTTACTTTTGATCTGCTCTTTGGTCTATAAAACGATTTAAATATATTCTATTTTGAATTGTGAACTTGGACAATTAACTCCTATATATTTAAATAAATAAATTTGGGGTTATCTTCTGTTGCGGAGTTTATACTTCAGCCTGGGTTAATAATGATTTGTGTGTGTTTAGAGTTTATTATTACATACTGTATTTAAAAACATACTTTTTTGCTTATGAGATTGCAAACACTGGGTGATTTCTGTTTGCAGAACTATTACGTTTTCTATTTAAACAGTTACTTTGATTTGTGCTAATTTTCCTCAAACAGTAAATACAAATCTGTTTCACATTAGTCACATTAAAATGCCTCAGACTGTAAATGTACTTATTTTTATACAAAAGTTAATTGTTAAAAAACTGCAATTAGGTTTGTTGAAGTTTGCTAGCACCATAGATAGTATTATAAAGGCTATATCTTACGACGGAGACGGAGTCTCTAACTTCATCACCTGGCAGCCATCTTACCACAATACCACAACCATTTTTTCATCCCTTTAAGGCAAAGGTCACCAATCCTGCTCCTGAAGGGCTGACCATCCAGTGCATTACTACAGGCATGGGGGAAGACCTACTTTAGTTGAGGGCAGACAACATAGATCTTGCATGTCATCATGCAAATAAGGTTCATAATTTAGGCCATTGTCACAGGTCGGAGCGGACCACCACTATCGTGAGTCATGCTCCTCCCTCTGTTTCCACCCCGAGGAGGTCCCAAAACACCCCAATGACCAGACAAACACGAGCAGTAAAATATAACAAGGTTTATTGAATAAAAAGGGAGGGGAAAAGAGGGAATCAGGTGAAGCAGTTATCAACAGGAGTCCACAGAAACGTGTAAGTGTATTTGATTTTAGACTTGTGAAGTTTTAGCGCAGTGTCGTTGCTAAGAAACGCTCTCTTGTTTACCTTTGTCTCACGTGCTGCAATCCGCGTTTGTTCTCGCGTGTCCTCGCGTGCTTTAGTGTATTGCAGCGGTCGCGTGCAGCCCTCGTTGTGTGAAGACCGAAGAGTGTAAAGACCATCGACTCTACCTGCGCGACTCCACCGAGCAGGGACACCGACTGGGCACTTAAGTATTTCACTTTTTGTACAAACTTTTTCTATTTATCTATATAGCACTCTTTTTCCTCTCTTGTACATTTCCTATTCTTATAATTTTACTATGTGCTTTCAAATCTCTACTGTCATTACAACTCGTAAATCTGTTGTATCACGTCGCTGTGGGAGAAATATTAATAACCTCCGCACTCTCCCACCTTCCACTATTGCCTCACTCTCTCTTCCCATTGGCTTATGGAACTGCCAATCTGCTGTCAACAAAGCAGATTTCATAACTGCCATTGCCTCACATTCTGGCCTTTCTGTTTTAGCACTTACTGAGACATGGATTAAACCAGAGGACACTGCCACTCCGGCTGCCCTCTCCAACAACTACACTTTCTCACACAGTCCTCACACAACAGGAAGGGGTGGAGGAACTGTCTGCTCATCCCAAAGGAATGGAAATTCCAACAGCAAACCCCCTCATGTGACAGCAACTCTTTCGAATCGCATATTGTTACTATCATCCACCCTACTAAAATGCATTTTTTAGTTATCTATCGCCCCCCAGGTCAACTTGGACACTTCTTGGAGGAGTTAGACGTACTTCTGTCTTCATTCCCTGAGGATGGTACTCCTTTAGTAGTACTTGGTGACTTCAATATCCACCTGGAGAAACCACAGGCAGCTGACTTCAACACCCTGACTGCGTCGTTTGACCTCAAGCGAGTCCCTACTTCACCAACACACAGGTCTGGTAATCTCTTAGATCTTATCTACACACGCTGTTGTTACACCTACCACACACAGGTCACCCCACTTCACACATCTGATCACTTCCTAATTACTCTCGACCTCGACCTGACTCCCCCTGTCGCTACATACCATCCCCCATTGGTCACGTTCAGGCGCAACCTGCGCACGCTCTCTCCCTCCCGCTTATCCTCTGCGATTGTTTCCACGCTGCCCACTCCCAGCCAACTCTCTCTGTTAGATACTAACAATGCCACTGACACACTTTGTTCCACTCTTACATCCTGCTTAGACACATTATGCCCTCTGACATCTGGACCGGCCCGGGTCACACCTCCTGCTCCTTGGCTAACTGAGGTTCTCCGTGAGCATCGCTCCACACTCAGGGCTACAGAGAGGAAGTGGCGCAGATCGAATGATCCTTCTGATCTCTGCCTCTATCAGTCTCTTCTTGCCTCCTTCTCCAAGGATGTCTCCTCTGCAAAGACCCTATACTACCATTCAAAGATTAACAACTCACCTGACTCTCACACTCTCTTCAAGACCTTCTCTACCCTTCTTTGTCCCCCTGCCCCTCCACCTTCATCCGACCTAACGGCTGATGATTTTGCTTCCTTCTTTGTGAAGAAAACGAAAACTATTAGCAGTCAGTTCTCCGAGCCGCCGCTTCTTGCGCATTCTCAAATCCCTGAGACATGCTCCCTTCCCTCCTTCTCTCTCCTATCTGAAGCAGATGTTTCCAAGGTCTTGGCTTCTAATCATCTGACTACCTGCCCGCTAGATCCCATACCCACCCATCTCCTCCAGGCCATCTCTCCGTCTGTTATCCCTGCTCTCACTCACATTATCAATTCATCCCTTTCCACTGGCACCTTCCCTGTAGCATTTAAAGAGGCCCGGATAACCCCGTTGCTGAAGAAACCCACTCTCAATCCTGCTATGCTAGAGAACTACAGACCCGTTTCTCTTCTTCCCTTCATTTCCAAGACTCTTGAACGCATTGTGTTCAACCAGCTCTCCACTTTCTTCACACAAAATAACCTCCTGGATAGCAATCAGTCTGGATTCAAAAGTGGTCACTCCACTGAGACTGCGCTGCTCTCAGTCATTGAGGCCCTAAGGCAGGCAAGGGCAGCCTCCAAATCATCTGTGCTGATCTTACTGGATTTATCTGCAGCTTTTGACACGGTCAATCACCGCATCCTCCTGTCGACTCTCATGTCTATGGGTGTCACTGACACAGCGCTTCTATGGTTCAAGTCGTACCTCTCAGATAGGTCATTTCGGGTATCCTGGAGAGGTGACGTCTCCGAACCCCAACGTCTTGAAACCGGGGTCCCTCAAGGCTCTGTGCTTGGACCGCTGCTCTTTTCGATATACATGACATCCCTGGGCTCTGTCATTCGGAAACATGGCTTTTCCTACCACTGCTATGCAGACGACACTCAACTCCACTTGTCGTTCCACCCTGATGATCCTACGGTTTCTGCCCGCATCTCGGCATGCCTGAGGGACATCTCACTCTGGATGAAGGATCACCATCTCCAGCTTAACCTTGCGAAGACAGAACTGCTTGTCATATCATCTGAACCAAAGATTCAGCACAACTTTTCCATTCAGCTAGGTTCCTCGACCATCACGCCTTCCAAGACGGCCAAAAACCTGGGAGCGGTCATTGATGATCGCGGTCATAGATGTTGCCAGCACCGCTCGCTCTTGTAGATTCATCCTCTACAATATTAGGAAAATTAGACCTTTCTTAGATGAGCATGCTACGCAGGTCCTGGTCCAAGCTCTTGTCCTGTCCAGGCTGGACTACTGCAATGCGCTACTGGCAGGACTTCCAGCCTGCACGACCAAACCCTTACAGATGATTCAGAACGCAGCAGCAAGAGTGGTCTTCAATGAGCCAAAGAGGGCGCACGTCACTCCTCTCTTTGTCAAGTTACACTGGCTTCCTATAGCAGCCTGCATCAAATTTAAGGCTCTGCTCCTGGCCTTTAAAACCACCACTGGGTCAGCACCCCCTTACCTTCGCTTGCTTATAGAGCCTTATGTACCCTCTCGATCACTGCGCTCTGCCACCGAGCGAAGACTTGTGGTACCATCTCAAAAAGGGAAGAAAACACTAACGCGTACCTTCTCAGGAACTGTCCCACAACTGTGGAATGATCTGCCGGTCGTGACACGATCAGCTGACACTGTAGCTGTCTTTAAGACTCGGCTAAAAACCTATCTCTTCCACCATTACCTAACTTCCTAATTACAGATTTACTATCTTTATTTAGTTACCCTTCTCTTTATCTCTTTCTCTATCTACCTTTCTCTTTATCTAAAAAAAAAAAATTACTAACATACCCTTGCCTATGTATATTGTGTTGGACTTGATGAGACTATTTCCAGTGCACTTATGTATTGCTGTTCTTATGTTGCCATAATTGCTTCTATTGTTTACCTCACTTGTAAGTCGCTTTGGACAAAAGCGTCTGCTAAATGACTAAATGTAAATGTAATGTAAATGAATCTTAAAAAAAAAAACTTCTGGAACCAGGGGAGCTGAAGTGGATGCTCTGACTCGTCCTCCTGGACTTGAAAGGGATGTGGAAGGGAACGTCTCTTATTTGGCCTTGTGAACTGCAGGTAAGTATTCCAGACTTGTCTTCCTCAACTCACCCGTGAACTGCAGGGGATTTTCAGGGACGTTAAGGAGGTATACGGTCAGTACACTGGGTTCTTCAACGTTAGGTGTACAGAAGGTGTCCAGGTAGATATGCAGGTAAGTATCACGGCTCTTTGCTTCGGACATACAGAAGGTAGACAGGTGGCATACAGGTGAGTACACTGTGTCAGGAACAGGAGACAAACCCAGGTGCAGACAGTTTAACAAATACTTTTATTTAAACAGACACAAGAAAACAAAAACCCACGAGGGGGCAAAACACACTATGCAAACAAACCCTAACAGACTTGACTAAACTTGACACTAAACAGACTATAAACTTGACACAAAATACACTAGACCTAGACTAGACTAGACTAGACTGTGACTTGACAAAAGCATGAGTCACATAACAGAACTGGTACAAAACGAACGAGCACAGGACAGCAAACACAAGGGCATTAAATAAGGGAAAAAATCAAGAGGGGAACAGGTGACATGATTCAAACAATGATGGGATAATTAACGAGGAAACAAGGGGGCGGGGTCAGAAGACGAGACAGAAAGCACATGGCTAGGAGAAAACAAAGCCAGTGCTCTCACACAAAACATTGGGCTGCCATGATCCTGTCACTATGACTAGAAAACTGTAACCTGAAGACAGGATCATGACAAATATGACCACTGACAGACACTGACAACAGCACAGCACTGTAATTCTCCAGGTGCACACACTTCAATAAAATCACCCACCGCAATCCACACACTCACAGTGAATAAGGTCAGTGTCACGGCTTCGGCCCGGGTTCGGAGTCCTGAATAGTCGAACGACAGAGGCAGGAGGCCAGCACATAAAAAGCGTAAAGGCCACGATCCTAGGACTCCTCCTCCTCAGCTAGCTCCCACACACAACAGGGCCTCAAAACAGACTGGGTGGTGCATAAACACCTAATGCTGTTACACAGAGATGAACTTGGACGATGGTATTAGCAGAAATAAGGATGGCAATACAATAACAGAGGGAGTTCCAACGTGTCACACTGTTCCTTTAACTGAACAATACCTCACTCTTCATAACAGATGTCCCAGTTATCCGAAGCATTGTCCAACAGAATACTTCACTCTCCTCTGTCTCCTTGGACTTATTTCCGTGTTCGTTTTCAGCCAAATATCCGTCTTCCCTTCGCCCAACCTGTAAATCCACACAGGAACGTCTCCTCTAACACACCAGTAGCTTCCACCTCACTCCCAGCGCACGCCGGAACAAACTTCACCTCCTCTTCCATCGAAAGCCCAATCAACGATCGCCACATTCGCCTTACACACCTGATCTCTATTATTCCCTATTTCTTTGCCCGGAGTCGACCGGAACCGGCCGGGTGTTCATTGAAGTCGGTCCGGGCGGAACTATTTCCGCCATTTTTTTTGTTCTGCCTGTACCAAGTAACTCTGTGACACCACATAGATATATACACTAGATGTCACCTTGGGGTTCTAAGCATGCGTCAAAACCGCCGCCATCTTAGAACAGGGGTCTTGTCATAGGAAGTGTCTAGGTAAAGCTATCTCCGCCTCTACTTCGAATTCATGGGCTGAATCCGAAATCGCATACTTACTGTGTAGGTACTGAATTTCACTGGGTACCTACAACGTGCGCTAAGACACCATTCGCCATGTTGACGTTATCATGTGACATATGACGTAGTAGACTTGTTCGAGTTCATGCGGAACCACAAGAACCGACAGGAGATTGACATCACAATACCGCGAGAGCAACTCGAAATCAGACTTCTCCGTATGATTTCTGGAATCGCTCTCACCAGGGCTGGACTGGGACAAAAAATTGGCCCTGGCATTTTGGCCCAGACCAGCCCACTACATAGGATCACAAATCTTTGTGCAACCTTGACTACCAACTCCATATAATGATTAAGTAGAAAAGTATAAGAGCTGACACGTGACATTACAAAAATGTAAGCGCTGTAAAAGGCTTTAAAAATAATAGTGTTAGCCAGTTAGTGCACAATGTTTAAACTAACCATTCTGAACACCTTATGATAACACTGGCACCTGATAAATGTTACAATGAAGTCGCAGTCTTCTCTGAGCCACGAGTCCCATTACAGTGTGTGCAGAATATTTTGATCACTTTTTTTCTGAACACATTTTACCAATTCCAAAACACAGTAATTTTAATACCCAACATTAATTTTGTATATTTCTTCCTTTCATCCTATTTTATGCCCTTGCTGCCCGAATCAGGATTTCTTGTATAATGGTCAAACCTCAATTTTGCAATTTCCATGCATGGCATCTTTCTTATGGACATTAAATAATGAATTTCCAGTGTGTGTAATAAATTTTTTTTAGCTCAATTTAAATGTAAAAGAAAATGTACCTAATAATTCTGCACACTTGAATATAAGGTGTTTTTTTTCTCCAGCCAGACATCATTAGCAATAATGTATTACTTATAAATGCCTTATTTACAAAATGAATGGTAGTTATTAAGATTAATTTGGTTTGAAATTAGTAAATATGTTTGATAAAGACTGTGATCAAAAGTTTGATGTAGCCACCTAATAATTCTGCCCACACTGTATTTTATTGCAGTGTAATCACTGTCATTTGGCAAACAGCCATTGGTTTATCACTTGTGTTTTTGACTGCAAGGGTATCTAACAACAGTGTTTTAGATGCAGTTCTGCTTACCACACGTCCACTCGGTTCTCAGTCGTCTCTTATTTTGACAGACGCACACTAACTCTGCAAGCTTCATAAAATGCCCTAAAAGTTCTGATTGGGCAAGTCAAATGTCAAATAAAAAAGAACCAATGGGCTGCTGATTAGGTGTCTCCTGGGCCAGTCTGTCCGAAAAAAAAAAAAATCTTAAGCTAACTTTTTTTTTTAAATGCAGTACATTGCCACCGCGCCTTTTAGCGCCATTAATGAATTACATTAAAACAAAGAAAGAAAGCAACGGGCTGCGTTGCGCGATATACGATTGTTATGGGCTGGTCAGACAAAAATAGTGTCAGATGTATGATACGTCTGTATGATACTCACCCTCTGTTTCTTGTGTCAGATCATTGCTCTGTCCATTTGACACAAGAAACAGAAGGGTGGAGCTTGTTAAGAGATGATTGGACCAGCCCCGTGTCAGTATGGAAAATGAACCAATGGGCCGCTGTCCCTGCTTTATGGGCCGGTCATTGGCCAATAAAAAAATATCATATTATATTCACCGGCCCCCAAGGACGTCGGCCCACCGGGCATTTGCCCGGTATGCCAGAATACCAGTCCAGCACTGGCTCTCACGGTACTTTGATGTCATCCAGCTGTTGGTTTCTACAGCGGTGCATAAACTCGAACAAACCTAACATGAAAACGTATGCGTGTGTATGAGGGACAGGTGCACTAACACCTGATTGCATCAGTAACTTGATCTGTAACAGTGTTACAGATGTATTACACATTATTTTGTAGTGGACAAAATAAGTAAAACAAGCAGATTGTAATTTAATATCTATTGTCAGATGACAGCTGTGCTTGAATACAAACTAGACAATGCAGGCAATGTAATTATATACATTTTGGTGAAGCAATCTCTTGTATTTACTTAACTTCTTCCACCCTGAACAGAGCCAGCCCTAGACCTTTGGGGGCCCTAAGCAAAGTTTGGTTGGGGGCCCCTTTGACCGTTTTAAGTAAGGCCTAAAGAAAAGCAATGACTACCTTATAACTATACTGTACATATTATATCTACTATGTTATTTTTACATTTTTTTTGTCTATTAAATTATGTTTTAATTATTCTATGTATACTGTATGTACATTTTTTCACGCTGCTGGTCATGAGTAGGTATTTCGTTCTAATGGGGCAACATGTAAAGAATGACAATAAAAGACCTTGGGCCCTATCTTGCACCCAGCGCAATTGACTTTGTCAGTGACGCATGTATCATTCGTATTTTGCGCCGGCGCACAGCGGGGTTTTTCCCTCCACAGATGCACGTCAGCAAACTAGGGAATGAACTTGCGCTCCCTGGGCGGTTCAGCGCAAAAAGGAGGCGTGTTGCGGCGCAAACCATCTCTTATGCTATTTTGCAGTTTCAAAAAACAATTGCGCTACTAACCAAAAAAAACTAGTCTAAAGTCAGTGGCGCGTTGCGCGTGGTCCATTATGCTATTTTAAGGGCGCATGCTTGACCATAATGTATAGCGTGCACAACGCGCATACACTTTGCTTATCTAATCTACACAGATGCAACAGTTATTTTTGCAAATCATAAATTGTTACACTTAAAAATATTAATACACGAGATAAGGGGAATCATAGTGGTGAGCATTGTGGTGATAGTTTTTATTTATTCTCATGCAAATAACGATTAAAATATTTTCATAACTTTGTTGTGTGGCTGTATTACGTTTATTTTATGTAAATAATAGTTAAAATGTTTTCATAAGAAACCTTAATGTATATGAACTTGATTTGTAAGAGTACTTTGGGGTTGGACCTTGCTTGCGTTTCTTGGGTCCGATTTCAAAGCCCCCAAACCCTTTCAGCGGTGAGGGTGGACGCAGCGATGTCCTCTGCTGGCGTCAGGTCCTGAGGCAGATCCACCTCCCGTTACACGGCGTGCCCGATTTATGCTAGCAAGCTTGGGATTCCCCCGTACAAGGACGTCGGTCTCCTCGGCTGTGAACCGCTCCTGGCGTGCGCCTGGTAAATCCGTCATAATAATAGCAACCCGCCACGGAACTTGCGCCCTTGCGTTTAAAGGGAATGTTGGATAGCGTTCTGATTGGTTTATTTGACGTTACGCCCAAACCACACCTATGAATAATGAACCTACTTCAGACCAACCCCTTATTGATTTGCGCCCGGCGCAAGAGTTATTTCTCACGCCGGGAAAATAGCAACAGCGCCCAAGATCCGCCCACAAACTCACTTGCGCGTTGCGCTTCGCACTTGCGTTTCAGATCGTTAAAATAGGGCCCCTTGAGTTCTTGAGTTTCATGTTTGATATCTAACAGGATAATATGATAACACTGAGCTGAACGGCAGTGCAGTGCAACAAACACGCACTGATGAACTTGTTGAATAAAAAGACTAATAAAGTTATTTTCATTGACCATCAAAGAAACATTTTTAATTGACACCATAGTTTTAGAGGCACAAACAACAGCCTATATATAATTTAAATGAAATAGAACAAATAGAATAACATTTAAATAAAATATTATATAAAATAATAAATAGAACATTTAAATGTTTGAATTTTTCAAATAAATAAAATTAACAATAATATTTAAAATACCACATCAAGATTAATAATAACAAGAATTAGGTAACATTTCAATAGGACTATTCAAATCCAAACTTGTGTATTTGTGTGCGCACACATGCATGGTCTCCTTGGAAAAAAGTAATTCGCTAAAAAACAAACAATTGTATTAAAGGGATAGTTCAACCAAAAATTACAATTCTGTCAACATTTACTCACTTTCGTGTTTTTACAAACCTGTATAAATTCCCTTGTTCTGATAAACACGAAGGAAGATATTTTGAGGAATGTTCGTAATCACACAGTTCTTGAGCCCCATTCACTTCCATAGTATTCTTTTTTCCAACTATGAAAGTGAATGGTGCTCATGAATGGTTTGGTTACAAACATTCCTCAAAATATCTTCATTAATGTTCATCAGAACAAAAAAATGTATACAGGTGTGTAACAACACCTGTATGTGAGTAAATGATGAAATAATTAAATTTTTTGGGTGAACTATCCCTTTAAGAGAGTGCAATAAGGTGCCATTACTCAATCCTCAGAATTTTTCTCTTCTTGCCTTCCTGGATGCAAAGTCATTTATAACCTCATCATATGAGATCTGGCTGCCTATCTCGTGATTGATACTAATCATTGCCATTCCGCTCAGGCGTTCCTGACACATGGAGGACCTCAGGAAGGTTTTTATGAGTTTAAGCTTAGAGAAGCTTCTCTCTGCAGTTGCCACTGTCACTGAAAGAGTGCAGGCTATCATCAGCGCTACCCAAAGATTTGGGTATAACTCACACAGCCCACTTTCATGTATATAAATAAGAAGCTCCAAAGCTGTTGTGACTTCTTTGGGAAGCTCTGGAAGGCTCTGCATCTCCATGGCTAGCTCTCTCCAATCAATATCTGCATCTTCTCCGCAGGTGAGTGTTTTTCCGAGCTGGGCACATTGCTCTTTAAAGGACAAGTTTGGTATTTTAGACTTAAAGCCCTGTTTTCAGATTGTTTATGGTGAAATAGAATGGTTTTGACAGAAATTTCGACATTTTCGGCTGCCCTGAGAATTTTCGCGTGTTTGTGTTTCAGCTCAGACCTCTACAATGGGTTTAATGGTGCACTGGAACAATCCTTCCTAAAATGCATTAAACTTTCGTTTACAAAGACGTGACAAAAGACGCATTCCAACAGGTTTTATCGTAGTTTTTACCAACTCCATTGACATGTATTAGATGTGCTGTGAGGTACGGTATTACTCCGCGCCGGGAACTTTGTTTCTATTCTTGCTATTGGCAAAGGCGGATTAGCGCCACCACCTGGGCTGGAGTGTTTATTATTCAAGCTCTAAGCGGAAGAATGTACGGGTGTGAGGCGTTTGGGAAAATAGGTCCACAAGTTAACAACGAATGCTAAAACAGCTGTTGGAAAGCATCTTTTGCAGCGATTTTTTTGTGTGAGCACATCAGTGAACACCCCTGACCACTCGGTGAGTTTCACGTCTTTGTAAACGAAAGTTTAATGCATTTTAGGAAGGATTGTTCCAGTGCACCATTAAACCCATTGTAGAGGTCTGAGCTGAAACACAAACACGCGAAAATTCTCAGGACAGCCGCAAATGTCGAAATTTCAGTCAAAACCATTCTATTTCACCATAAACAATCTGAAACAGGGCTTTAAGTCTAAAATACCGAACTTGTCCTTTAAGTGACTCTTCATCCAGTTTGTGGAAGTTCAGGAGCACTCCGAATTTATCTTTTACTTCCCCCATTGACTTGAATCGGTCCTCCAAAGACTGGATACTACAGTCCACCACAACATTGAAAAATCCTGTTTCCAGTCTCTTCATTGCAGTGATCACTACCTCATCAGCTGCCTCATAGGTAAAGTGCTTCTTTGTACTTCGCAGCCTCTTCTCTTTCAGCACTGCCTCAACATTCATGTTTTCACAGAGCTCTTTTGCAGTAGTATGAGCATCTACAAACCCAGTTGCCCTGTAGGTCTTTAGAGATGCTTTGGTTGTATTTATGAGATTTACTGCTATGTCCAGCTGCATGTTAACGGACTGAAGGAGTTTGCTAACTGTGTTAATTTTTGATAGAATGTCATACCAGACAACTGTGCAGATCTGGAACCTAAAAGATCAAATTTCTTCAGCCAGGGATTGGGCCTCAATTCTAATCATAGGGTCATTTGTCTTTTCCCTCACCTCAAGCAAAGCTTCCCTGACTTTGACGGTGTGGTAGCGTAAAGGCTCAATGCTGTTAATTCGGCTTTCCCACCTTGTTTCACTCCAGGCCTTGACAGTGAGGTCCACATGATCTTTTAAAATGGCCCACCTCTGGGACGCAGCTGCAAATAAGGTGTACAATTTCTGCACCACTCCGAAGAAGTTAGTGGCATCCACTGACCCCTTGGCTGAATCTGCCACCATCAGATTTAATGTGTGGGCTGCACAAGGTACATAGAGAGCTCGAGGATTCTTCTTCAACAGCCTGGCCTGTGTCCCTTTATTTCGGCCTTTCATGTTGGCACCATTGTCATAAGATTGGCCTCTGCAGTCCTCAAAGGGGATATTCAGCTCCTCTAACCTTCTTAGAATCAGTGTGGATAAGCCAAGTCCAGTTGATTCATGGGCTAATAGGAACCCCAGGAAGTGCTCTCTGATTTCTGGTGTGTTTTTTACGTCAACTGTACGGATCACAACAGACATCTGCTCCTGGTGGCTGACATCTGGAGTGCAGTCCAAAATCAACGAAAAATACTTTGACTCCTTGATTTGAACCACAATTGTGCAAAGAATGGTGTCACTGATGCAAGTGATAAGCTCATTTTGTATTGTTTTTCCTAAGTATGTTGTGTGATTCGCTCCACTGTCAATGCGTCGTACATGCTCTTTTAAAACAGGATCAAACTTCGCTAGCAATTCCACTTCTTTTAGGAAGTTACCATTATTGTTGACATGTAACGTATCAACAGATCCTCTAAGACCCATGTTCCTCTCTGCTAGAGATTGTATGATTGACACAAGCCTAATGAGGACCTCTCTCCACCTCTTTCTTTCTGCCTCTAAGAGGGACAATTCAGTCTGATCTATTGTCTCCCCTTTTCGTAGACGGACTTCTAGCTCCGACCGCACATTTTTAGCATGATCTGGGCTGTTTTCATGTTGCTTAAGTAATGTGCCAATATTGATCCAGTCTTGTTGACCATCTGTACTGAGCTTTGTTGATTTTTTTGAAAACAATTTACAACAAAAACAGTAGACAGCATCACTTTTCTGTGAATATGTTAACCAGCTTCTCTTTACCTTTTCACCATTTGTGTCGATTGTCAGAGTAAACTTACCAGCATTGTCAGCTTCTTGGGTGACACAAGAGCTTGAGGTAGAGGTTGATGGGCCTGCTAATGAAAATAAAATTAAATAAATTGACTGAATTGAAATACCTGTGTTATTAGCATCAAACCTAGAGAATCTTAAAATGCAAAACAATCTGCATGAGTTTGATGCCATCTTCTTTTAAAAAAGTTACTTTAGATAAAATGCCTTTTCAACATTAGCAGCTTTGGATAAAACTCCATGATGCTGCTCAATAATCAGTCCTTAAAAACAGCTACTGCATGCTCCCCTGATGACAGATTTACTTTATGAGGAAAGGACAGGACACTACAACAAGTGGGAAATGTATGGTTTAACTAAAACACAGAACTTACCAGCATTGTCAGCTTCTTGGGTGACAGCAGAGCTTGAGGTAGAGGTTGATGGGCCTGCTAATGAAAAAAATGAAATAAATTGACTGAATTGAAATACCTGTGTTATTAGCATCAAACCTAGAGAATCTTAAAATGCAAAACAATCTGCAAGAGTTTGATGCCATCTTCTTTTAAAAAAGTTACTTTAGATAAAATGCCTTTTCAACATTAGCAGCTTTGAAAAAACTCCATGATGTTGCTCAATAATAATCCGTCCTTAAAAACAGCTACTGCATGCTCCCCTCCCCTGATGACAGATTTAATTTATGAGGAAAGGACAGGACACTACAAGTAGTGGGAAATGTATGGTTTAACTAAAACACAGAACTTACCAGCATTGTCAGCTTCTTGGGTGACATGACTGTGTTGTGAATCAGGAAAAGAAGTGATTGATGGAAATGTAATGAAATAAGAAAATAATTATACATAAAGTTAGACTTAATTTTTAAAATGCAGAAGGTTATCATTTTGCACCTCTTTATACTCACCAACAGCTGGAGCTTTGCTTACTGGCAGCATATACTTTAATAGTGCCCCTGGAAATGGGTCATAAGGAGTAAACTAATGTTAGCCCTTTAGAGTAGAAGCCAAACTGGGTTTATATTGTTCTGTTAAATGCCTAACATCACAGCAATTGGTATAATAATAAACCAACTTTATGCAGCATGTTATTAGGATTTATTACATGGCTTGGTTTAATTGGTTGTTATTCGCTATAACAACCGCATCGGCATCGCTATATATTATATTATATATTATCGCTATATTATTATCACTTACGTAAATAATTTACGTAAGGGATAATAATAAATAGCGATGCCAAGGCGGTTGTTATCGTACTTGTAAATAGCATAAAAGTTAATACAAGTACGATTTAGGCTAATGTTAATATAATACAAGACTTTTAGGCTGCAGATTATCCGATACAGGTATTGGAAAATTAAGCCAACAGGTTTACGTACCTTTATCTCCTTTCTTCTTTTCTTCTTCCAGCCTCTTTTTTTGTCATTTTTTATGGCCAGAAAGATATTTTCGTTTCTCAGACATCGTCGCCAACATGGGATGCACATGCACTGACTGACAGTCTGACACATAGATATGTATATAAAGGCTAGATGGCTCGTCCGCGCTGATGGCCAATTGAGTTGAACGTCCGCATTTTGGCGGCCATCTTAGGACAGGGCGCTCGCTCACTCGTAGCATTGAGTTTTAATGATGCAGGTACTTTTAAATGACCATAACTTGCTTAATTTTTTACCGATTTTCAAACGGATTGGTTTGTTATAAACGTCAAAGATGTACCTATGACACTGAATACGTATACTAAAAATAAATAAAAAATTCATGAAACATGTTAAAGCATCCATAATTATAGCCACGTTAATAACGTTTGTAAAAAACCAAACCGTTTGTAAATCCGTCTAGAATTCAGCAAGTTACGAGCATTTTAGTTGGCGTATGTCACTCACCTTCCGTCCACAGCAGCAGGGAGCAGCACTATGGCAGCACTGACCTAAGATGGCCGCCAAGTGACGACACAGCTGACTCCGCCTTGAGCCATCTAGCCTTTATATACATATCTATGGTCTGACAGACACTGCAGGTGACGAGTTACAGTGACATCATAGGGTCAGCAGGGTCAAGATTAGCGGGGAACTCGCCATAATATAATGAAACTAAATAAATAATAACTGTGCTTATTATCATGATGCCTGATAAAGATCGCTGTAGCATCATTTCTTTTTATTTATTTATTTAATGTTAATTAATTTTAATTATTTTTTTACACCCACTAACTAGCAGTGACTCTAGGGGGCCCTCTGCTGGCCACGAGGCCCTTTGCAATTGCAAAGGTCGTTTAGTGGCTGGGCCGGCTCTGACCCTGAAGCTATTTTGGGGATTTTCGCCAGGATTTGGCCTACCCAATTTCAAAAGCTTCCCATTCCCACATGCAGAGGTTTACATACAAAAGTTTGGTATCATTTTACAGGAAACCCTTTGAAATTTCATAAAACACTGTTGAAAGTGCTAAACATGGTTGTATGTGTTGTAAGTCCTCTAATAAACACAAAAATAAATAGGCGCTTTTTGGTGTTTTTTTTCTAAAGTTTTTATTTGAAAGTGTATAACTCTGACCCTGAGTGCCTCAGCTACCTGCAGACAGTTTTGTTTGATTTCAGCAATTGTCAGCTTACAGAAGAAAAAGGAATTTTTTTCTCTATCATAATGTATGCAAAAGTTATTTTACTCCAACTGAAGGGAGGAATAATACCCTTTTTGTATACAATTTCTGCCTAAAAACATTT
Source organism: Paramisgurnus dabryanus (assembly GCF_030506205.2). NCBI lineage: Eukaryota > Metazoa > Chordata > Actinopteri > Cypriniformes > Cobitidae > Paramisgurnus > Paramisgurnus dabryanus. The sequence goes on along the minus strand of NC_133357.1, from coordinate 28,642,919 downwards.
GAAGTGTCCCCATAACCACATACAGTGGAATAAATGCAATTTCTTTATATAATTTTGCAGAAAAACCTTTGAAGTTACATAAAAAGCTGCTGTTTGTGACACATTTTCTTATTTATGTTGTTTTTCATATGATGAAACACCAAATTTTCTTTTTTATGTTGTAAACACTGATTTGATAGTGTATAACACTGGTTCTGTGTGCTCTAGCAGACTGCAGACAGTTCTGGTTGTTAGCAGCAGCAGACAGTAAACACCCAAAAAAGAATAAACTCTTTAGCATGTCGCATTCAAATGTTATTCTCATTTTACTGAAGGGTGTGAAAATAAATTTTTCATATAAAAATAAATTTTTTGTTTGGCACATATAATAAATAGCAAGGGATTATTAATGAACACGACCAAAGAAAATGCTGTGAATGGACTCATTGTTTAGAGTAGGACCTAAGATAAAAGATGGTGTATCATTTGTGGCTATCTGTGCTATCTGAGGCAGTTCACACTCAAGTTTCCCATATGTTTACAAAAGACCATTTGGTAACACTTTATTTTATGGTGTCTTTGTTACACATGTTAAATGTAATTACTATAGTAATAACAGTTAAATATGCATAATTACATTCAACTAACCCTAAACCAAACCCTAATCCTAACCCCAACCCTATAGTAAGTACATGTTGTTAATGATAATTACTTAGTACTTAAATGTATAATTACACTGTAACAATGATACCGTAAAATAAAGTGTGACCGACCATTTTTTACCTTATTATTCATTCAACGATTGTTGGATATGTGTTGATAATAGATCAAAAATAACGCTGTAGCCTTATTCCTGAGAATAAGAGCTTTCATTTGATATAAGACTTGCCCATGTTTGTCATATTTTAAATTTATGAAATATGTGAATATTAAATTATATTAAAAAATATGTGGGGGTGATAGTGTAAATTAAGTGTAATTAACTTTCTTACAGTAAAAGATATGTCAAAGTGATGCATATCTGCAGAAAGTAGAGACTCCAAGCTTTCAAACAATATCACATATGTGTTACTGGTGTCCATGACGGACCATTAAAGATTAAAAGAACATTTTATATTAAGTCAAAATCCTCAGGGTTGAAGAGGTTAAAACAACAGGAAACATGAATAAAAAATGAATGAATAAAACCATCACAATAAATTAAAACGTATAGTAATGAATCCCATATGAAACAAAACTTTATTCAAATGTATTTTTCTAACAAGCCATCACATATTTACTGTCATCTCAACACAGCTGTGACAATTCTACAGCTTTATTTTCATGAATCAGCTGAGCACTTTGTGGTATATCCAGGGTCTGTGCGTGAAGTCTGGGTGCTGAAGAACAGCCCTGTATGTGTATCGAAATCACCCGATTGGCTGGTCTCCGGTCAATTGCTTTGCTTTCCCGTGGCATCATGGGAAAGCTGGGATAGAAGTGTCCATCCAATGCACGCTTCAGAATCTGGGCGGACTCAGTAGGGCATCCGGGGATTTCTCCCCTACTTATTTTATGGATACTGAGGATTCGGACGTACTACTCTGTTCACGTGCTGTTTCCCCTACTACATTTTCAGTAAGTAGGCGGTTTCGGACAATACTTAAGTACACGTGCCTCTGAATCTCGCAAGAAATAGTCCAAAATCCCGCTAATTCTCGCCTACCCTTTTAAGTATACTGAAGTTTAGGACATACTATTCGTTCGAATACTGCTTTTTGCCTACTATATAGTATGGCAGTATGCGGTTTCGGATTCAGCCATGGACGATGCCGGACTTTTCTGCTGCGTATTGATGTTAGGCCTGCTTGTAATTTTTATTTTTTTCTGGACTCAGTGCTAAATATATGTCTGACTGTTGAAACGAACCAAAAGAAAACCAAGCAAATCGCATTTATGACGATTTATGGTGATTTTAATTCCGTTACACCATTGCCTACAATGACGCTGATGTGGGGTTCCCCTGTTTCAAGATGGCGGCTCTATTTGACGCATTCGGTCCAATGAACTGCCGCAGCCAAGGTAACACAGTCTCACCCCATTTCGTCAATATTTGTCGACACTTGACCATTCGTCATATGTTGACGTGAAGGGTATACCTTTCGCGTCATTTTTTGACGAACTGGGGACTTCAATACTATTACGTCCGTTGCATTCTCTTTCCTATTTTATTACCATTTGCGCGTCGGTTTAGGGTTAGATTACGCAAAATTAAACAGTGTACGCGAAATTAAACAGTGTACGCGAAATTAAACAGTTGTCACCTGGCGTTGGGGTTAGAAACAGTTGTCACCTGGCGTTGGGGTTAGAGTTAGGTTTGGGTAGGGATGTCATTATGTAAATCTAACCCTAAACCGACGCGCAAATGGTAATAAAATAGGAAAGAGAATGCAACGGACGTAATAGTATTGAAGTCCCCAGTTCGTCAAAAAATGACGCGAAAGGTATACCCTTCACGTCAACATATGACGAATGGTCAAGTGTCGTCAAATATTGACGAAATGGGGTGAGACTGGGTTGGCCAAGGCGACATCTAGTGTACATATCTATGGTGACACCATGTCAAACAGCTTGAGTAATTGTTTTTAAAAGGTTCTGTGAAGCTATGAGCAAAGTCATGTCCAAGAGTAAGTATTGTCACAGGACTAAACATATTGAAGAAGAACCAAAACTTAGGTTCCCTTTCAATACGGTTCACTTCGCATTGCGTCAGTTAGCTGACGCTATGGGGGAAACTCCTGTTTACTCCGTGACTGAAGCCTATTGGTTAACGTCTGTACAAAGTACAGACCAATGACGTTTGAACCCGCGCGCGGGAGGAACGCGTCCTTATATAAGCGCGGTTCAATCGTCAGGAGCTCATATTATTTCTCCTTCAGCGCGAACCTCTCGCTGCTCCGAAGAAAAAGAAGAAGCCTTACCTCGCCGTTGACAAAAGCCCTGCAGCGGAGTCCAGGCCTAGCGTCTTCCCCTGCCGTTTTCCGGCTGAGAACCGAAGATAGCAGAGTCCAGGTCTAGCGTCTTCCCCTGCCGCTTTCCGGCCGAGAACCGAAGATAGCCTTCGCTTGCCGTGGTACGAGCCCTGTGCAGCGGACACACGCCTGACGAGGTCTCCCCTGCGGCCGCCCGGTAAGATCAATACTTTTAATATAAAGCTATAAGCTAAAAGAGCAGGCGCTGTTGTAATAGCGTCCAGCACAGCGGCTCGGTGAGCCTCTCTGCTATGAATTTCCTCCGAGCGCGTTACCGGTCTGGCACCTCCCACGCCGGGACCGCGCTTATGCTTTGGTTGTCTTATCCATGTTTCGTGCTCCCCCTGCTGTTCCTCTCTCGCCGGGATGAACACACGGCGAGCCATGAGACTAGATGGATGCATAGACAAGCACACACGGACTAACTCCCCCTGTGTTCTGTCACACCGCAACCGTTCATGCTTACAGAGTCCCTTCGCTCCTTCTTACATTCAGTGGCGAGATCTCTGGCACATATATTAATCCCCCGAGTGCATCGGGTGATACCGTCACGACGCATGGCTGTTCTGTCTGTGTTGCTGCTCCCCTCTGCCGTTCCTCTCTTGTTGAGATGAACAAGCGGGGAACCGTAGACCTGGATAGATGCATACGACAAGCAAACACGGGCGGTCTGCCCCTGTCTCTGTCATAGCACAGCCACTCGTGCTCCACGCTCGCGGAGTCCCTCGCTCCTTTACCCACAGTGGTGAGGTCGCTTAACGGCTTAGCTAGCACGCGGTATTACGGCTCGCTGCCTCTAAATGCAGCTGTCCAGTGTTCAACGATTACAGAGCTTCATGCCCCTCCCCTCCTGGAGCGGCGCGATCTCATTCGTCTGCTCGATAGGGCCGATTCGCCGCTATTGGAGCACCAAGAACACTCATTATAAGAGAGCTTCATGCCCCTCCCCTCCTGGAGCGGCACGATCTCATTCGTCTGCTCGATAAGGCGGACACGCCTCTATTGGAGCGCTAAAACACTTATTATAGAGCTTTACTGGCCTGAGCCGATCTCACTTCAGATAGCTCATTCTTCGTCTGCCTGGTAATTTCTCTCTGGTTTAGACGGAATCAGAGGCAGAACGAATTTGTTTATAATATACTGAGGCCCGAATACCTCCCTTTATTCAGTCCCGTCCTATATCAGTGCGCTGAATATTGGTACATTCTTATATATACCCGGTTTTTCTGCCCTTTTAATAAACGGCAAAACCGCGGGCCTCACGGCAGACTTCCTCTCTGCGATGGGTTCAGTCTGACATTAAACCACATAGACATACTACCCTGCTCCGTGAGCCGTTCGGTCACCGTCACTACTGAGGCTTGTGCACCTGAACGGCTGAGCTCTGGTCTCCGCAGCATAGCTGCATCAACAGAGAACGAAACTGTCTGGGAAAAAGGGGTTATGTCGCGCCTCGGCTGGACTGCCCTGAAATGTTTTCTGTGTGCTGTTTATCCAAACATACTGTGTAATACTGTCGGCTATGCGACCTCACTATAGTGGCGAACGGTATTTGATTCCTCTAAAAAGAGTAATTTCCGTGCTTACTATACTGTGTATTGACACCCACGGTTGTACGGTGTCTCTAAACACTTTATCGCCTTACTGACAAGCAATCAGTAATACGCACACACGGCCCGCTGTCCATAATTCTATCGACGCTAGCCGAAAAAACCCCGGTTTGGCCATATACTGTGTATTGACACCCCACGACTGTACGGTGTCTCTAACACCTTTCTGCCAAATTCGCTCGCAGCCCACCTCAGTTTCTCCGCTACGATGCTGATGGCGCAAACGAGCACGGTCTTACGGCTGTTATTCTCTCTTCCTAGAGAAAGGACAGCCTCAGACTTTTGCATGGCTCCAAGCGTTTGAATCGCGCCCTCTCCGGACGGCCACTCAAAGGCTTACAGCCAAGCGGTTTATGACGTTTTTCGGCCATATAGCTGATTTATATTAGCGGATCCGAAGACGCTCACACCTCCGCTCCAATACTCGGAGATATTAAGGGTAATATCAACCTCAAGTGAGCTTGCTACCCGCCACAATAAGTTTCAAAGCTTAAAGCGCGCGCACAGTCAGACGCGCGCGGCATCTCGTTTAAGACGGGCGCACGTACCCCTCTAACGAGCCTCAGAAAGCTGAATATCGTGGCATTCTGTTCATAAGTCCACTTCAGTTTGACTAAGCAAAGATCCCGCCCCGAGCTGACGGCCGGGAAGCTTGCTTAAGTTACACACTGCTGCATGAAGTGCTGTCATTACGAGCTAGCCCAGCATTTGCTGTGGGTTGAACACGCTTTACGACGGCAATCAGCCTTCGGCGCGTGGAACGCCGTTTGTCTCATATAAATCACCTTGTACTGTGAATACGGTACATTAAGAGGATGATTTAGCACTGCAGCACTCTCGACCGTGTTATTGTGATAATGCGGTCGGGCAATCTACGTTGGTTTCATTATTTACCGAACCAGACTGAGATCTCGCCCCCTGAACAAGCTGACGAGTCATCTCCTTTATAAACTCATTGCATCGCTTTATAAGCTATGTTCAATCAGAGTGATACGCATCTCATGCTTAAACTACCAATATTAACCCATTACGATGGGCGTGCGGAGATGGCATCCGTGGGACATGACCTACATTACGTGCCTTATGACACATTGACACAAGCTGCTAGGACCCCTTTCACGAGGCGTCCTTATGCACAGTCTGATCCATTCTGTCTAGTGACATTTGAAAGTCAATACCCCCCGCGAATCGTGGGTGGAACACTTTTCTCCTCACTACAGAGGCACGGCGGCTCTCTCCCCTACCTATATCTATGTGGCCGTGATAACAGCGAACCACGCTTTTACGACCGACCATTCATTTAATTCACAAGCCTGTCATCTCTCAGATGCGGACGGCGGCGGTAACAGCGAACCATGCTTTTACGGCTGGCCATTCACTTTATTCATAAGCCTGTCATTTCTCAGATGCAGACGGTGCCCGAGGCACAGCGCTCTGGAACTGTCCAAGGTCCTGGATGACAGATACGTCTGACGTACATCAGACGATCAGCTGTTCATCTGCGTCACAGATCACTCACTAGAGCACCTGTCAATACAGGCTATTTATGGATCGTTGACGTTATCACCTCCCGTGACAATTATGCTCACTTGTCTTAGAGCATGGGCATGGTCTTAGAGGTTTCTCATTTGACAATTGTGACACGGCCGGCTGGTCCCCGCCGTCCACGTTGTCCGTTTACAGCTTCGACATCCCTGCTTCGCGCACTACTGAGGTTTGTTGCATTAAAGGTGCGCCCATTAGCTCACCTGTATGCACGATATGGTTTTTAATTATATGCGTCCACCGTGCGCTTAGAGAAGCTCACATGTACACGCTATAACATTTTGGTATACAATAAGATGCGCTTGGGAAAGCTCACCTGTATACACAGCTGTGTTATGCTTTGTGACACATACATTGTTGTTCATCTGTGTACGTTCACGGTGCGTTGGGTGCCCACCGTTACGTTCATCAATCATATCTGTACACATTCACGGCGCGTTCTGTGCACTGATTTATCTATACGCATTCACGGTGCACTGAAGAGTTCACCCGTGTGCGCACAATTTATTATCAGAACACATGACGGCGCGCTCGAGAATCTTGCCGGCCTGTGCATTATAACACTCTGATATGCATTCACGATGTATTCAAGTGTTCACCTGTGCCCGTGCAATTTATAGTCAATACACATTTATATGGCGCGCTTGGAAAGCTCACCGATCTGTGCACTATAATACTACCTACATGCATCCCGATGCGCTCGAGGGTGCACCTGGGTTCACACTATTGTGGTATCTGTATAATCCCACGCTACGAACCGTTCTGCCGCATATTATAGTCAGATCGGCCGTTCGTGAGCTTCGCAGATCACTCACTACGTATGTCTGTTGCTAACAGTGGTTATTTAGATGGATCGTTGAAACCATCGCACTGGCTCACGCCCCTCTATGAGCTATGTCCTATATAGAGCCCACTCTGTGCGAGTTTGGCTTCTTCATGAACTTGGTCTACAGGGGTATCTATATCTATATTTGATATCTGCTACGCGGCCGGCTGGTCTTCGCCGTCTACGTTGTCAGATTGTACAGCTTAGACGTCCCTGCCCTACGAGCGCAGGTTCTCTCGGCTCAATCATGCACGCTCATGCGTTTTATGTGTACACCACGGTGCGCTCAGCGAGCTCACCAACGTGACTCTGAATTTACTTATCTCGCACAGCCGCGGCGCGCTCGGTACCTCGCCGTCTTGTGCTATGTTATGTGCCCCCGGTGCGTTTAAAACCCCACCGTGTGCGCTTCAACAATTTATATGGTGCTTACACATTTGCTTTTAAAGCTGTGAATATGCCGGGTATAGGGCCACACGCAGTGTCTCTCCGGTAAGGCACTTCAGTACGTTGTGTATGCACGGCGTGATGGGATTACGTTCCCCCATAGCGTCAGCTAACTGACGCAATGCGAAGTGAACCGTATTGAAAGGGAACGCTTAGGTTACTCACGTAACCCCGGTTCCCTGAAATAACGGGAACGAAGCATTGCGTCTCTTGCCGTGCTACAAACGTCTACGCAGCGAGTGTTATTCGGCTGCGCGCTTCAGTCGAATAATATGAGCTCCTGACGATTGAACCGCGCTTATATAAGGACGCGTTCCTCCCGCGCGCGGGTTAAAACGTCATTGGTCTGTACTTTGTACAGACGTTAACCAATAGGCTTCAGTCACGGAGTAAACAGGAGTTTCCCCCATAGCGTCAGCTAACTGACGCAATGCTTCGTTCCCGTTATTTCAGGGAACCGGGGTTACGTGAGTAACCTAAGCGTTTAGCTGGTTTTCACTAGCAAACCAGCACCAAAACACAACATATGCTGGTCTTGCTGGTATGCTGTTTTTTTCAGCGGGGGAGTGACATATGTCAGTTTAAAGATTCTACATGGCTTCTGCTTTCTAAATTCTGACCTTTGAAACTGAACATTTTACTGAACATTTTACCATTTTTGAAAGCTTATAATCCAGCAACAAGAATGTCAGATGTTAGATCAACAGTTATACACAGCTCTGGACCTCACTTATCATATGAGAATAGTCACTACTGGGCACCAACCGAGAGTGCAGTAAAAATAGCCCACAAGACATTTTTAATAAGGATGTCCCGATCAGGTTTTTTTGCCCTCGAGTCCGAGTCATTTGATTTTGAGTATCTGCCGATACCGAGTCCCGATCCAATACTTCTATAATACATAAAAAAAGAAAAAAGAAGAGCGAAAAAACAGATCCAGGATGTTCCTTATGTCATGCCGCACACATTGCTGTTTCTGTGTGGAGTCAAAAGGGTCTAACTCTGTGCAGCGCATAACTATAGATGTGTTAAAAATAATGAGAATATATATAGTATAATATGTTCAGGGGTTAAATTGGGGTTTGTTTTGGGGGGATGCTCTGTTAGGAGGGAGGGTTCGAGGGGTATGATGTTTAATCCTGATGACAGCAAAGCCACTGGTGTGTTTCAATGACATTTTGGACCTCTGATAGGATTTTATAAGTTTCAGTTTTAAAGCTGTGCCACAGGTTGACCCAAACTTTAAAACCTGAACTTTAAATTATGCAAATCTATGAGTCTGACACTCTATATGCATTTGTTGCACATGTCAATCACTAGTTAGGTCGTAATTGATTTTTATAATCAAAATACATCATTTTATTAAACTATACAATAAGTTGTATCCAGTTATCTAGTTAACATATTGTAATAAGATGATTGACATGGCTATACATACTTTAATACTTTGTTTCTAGACTTTTATTAAGTTTTTTCGACTTGTGCACCATTCTTACCTCTCTATCTCTCATCTCTGCAATGTGTAATGAGATCCTCCTGCGTGAATGCGCGTTCTTGAGGTTCTGAGTGAGACACGGAGCTGCGTACTGATGTAGATTAACTGAGCAAACGATGGACGCGTCGTTTAAATGAACGGTAAAAACCCGGTTTTGTCGTGGATGCACTGATGCACGCGTGTGTGAATGTAAACACGTCATTATTTGCGTTAGTTCGCACGCGCGGAGCGAGACTTTCATGCTGAGTCCCAATTCGCATACAATCCGTCCTAAATAGTATTCGAAACTAGAATTAGGTTGTCCCAAATCGTAGTATGTTGAAATGAGTATCCCAAAGATACCCGGATGGTCTACTATTTCCGGTTAGAATTCGAAGTGCAGATCAATGCACACTCTAACGGCTAATATTGCCCACAACCCCTTGTGTGCGGGAGGGAGGAGCTTAACCACACTGACCCTCTTGCTTAAGGGCGATTTATAGTCGTGCGTAGGTCCTACGGCGTAGGCTATCCGTAGCCTGTCCGTAGCTCTGCGTAACCTGATGCGCACCTCACACATTTTCTAACAGCGCGTCAGCTCTACGCGGACCGCAAGCGCTGTGATTGGTCCACAAGAACCCCTCCCGTCAGGTAAAAAAACTGCGTCATAGGTATTTCCATTTGAGATGGTGAAAACAAAGATGAGCCAAGTTAAGGAGTGATTTAACTCAAACTGCAACATAAGTCTCTGTTTATTTACTTCCATCATTGCTGGTCTTCTCAAATTATACACAACAAGTTGCTATTTCTTCTTCGTTTGTGGGTTAATCTTGCCAAGCTTCTTCTTCTCTGACAGTCGCGCTGCTACTGTGGTTACACGTGTGGATACTGCCAACCAGCGGTTTCGTGTGTGTTTGCACGTCGACGCGGAGGACAACGCAAAAGTATAAATGAAAACCGACGCGGAACCTACGCCGTCGCGGCTACGCCGTAGGACCTACACACGACTATAAATCGCCCTTTATTTGTAGTAATACTGTGGCTGTAGAAATGTTAACTTTATTAGTCCAGCGAAAGAAACATGGTTCCTACACTTTTACTGTAGTAAAAACATGGTTCATTTTCATTTGGGTATTTTTGAGTTATATGTAAGTATAAAATACGTTAAACAATAGTTATACTATAAACTTTTTAATATTTGGACTTTAAAATAAGTAGCTTTTGTTATACACATTGCACATGATCGTCAGAACCAGCCGCCTCACAAACGACCTGCGTTTGGTTCTAATGACGCTCTGCTTCACTCCTCAACTTGGTAGAACACATTGTAAAATGTATTGTGAAAAAAAAACGATGAGAAATAAAGATGGGAATAGTAAATAAAATTATATTTGACATAAGTTATAAGAATGAATGAAATATTGTTAACAGTCGTGGTGTGCGTAAGGCAACTACGTTTTGGTTCACGTTGCATGACGTCATCGAAGTATGTCCCAGAACGTGCATACTCTTTTGCTACACACTCAAAAGTATGTACATTTTCCTCACAAAAACAGTACGTACTTTTAGGTCATAGTATGAGTAGGCGAATTGGGACTCAGCATCAGTCTATGTATCCGAGTCCTGATCGGAAAGTAACGTCCGATTCCGATCGAGTCTGAAACCACGTGATCGGGGCCGATCTCCGATCACGTGATCGGATCGGGACATCCCTAATTTTTAACCCATTTAACAATTATACTTTTAAAATCTGGTAACACCAATGTCTTTCTCACCCCCTAAAACCCATAGGAGTACCATCAGTTTAATACTGCTGACTTCTAATTATGGTGAATATACCAATGTATAGACTACAATTACAATTCCCAGTAGAGATTCGCCCATGAATTTGTTACTAAGCATGCAATATTTGAAGTTTTTCCAGAGTAGAGTTAGGGTTCTACTACAGCCAAAACATACATTGTACTATATAGCGAGGACGTCAGTGTATTGGGGATATTGTAGAGCATTGGGCCGTCTCCAATGTGTTTATAAACTACAATATCCAGAGGAGATGCGCCATTTAGTTTCATACAAAGCATACAAATCACCCATATTACTTGTAGTTCTTCCGGTTTCCAGAGCGTGAATAGGGTTTTACAGATTTACTATTTATATATTAACGATATTTTACGAACAACCAAAATATAAATGATTATTTTGCATTTACATGTTCAGGGTGACAAAAACGGCAGCATGTCAGGTCATTCGTTTGTAGTTTAGCTACTATTTGTGATTTCAAGATCAATGACCACGTTTACATGCACACCAAAAATGCGATTATTTCCAATAATGCGAGTAAGGTCTTAATCGCAGTAAGATGTTTACATGACTCGAGCTAACCTCTTCACTCCGGTTTACATGCAGTTTTTATTTTCGGATTATTCACACAAAGTTCAATGCAGAGCACAAATGATGAACTCACATATATGGTCCACTGTTTTAATTTACTTAAGTTACGTTAAATGACAAACACGTTGTTATAGATGTATTTCATTATCCGGTGCCGTGATGAAGATATAAATATGACAGTGCCTGTAAAGGGCGTTCACATGATATAAAAATATAGTTTTAAAAATCGTTTTATATTAAAGATAATAGCAGAGCTCACACAACAACTATAACGATAGCGATTTTGGCACATGATGAACGATAAACCATTGACAGCCAATCAAATCTATTTGAACTTGAAGTGCACGCGCACTTAAAATGCAGCAGAAAGCTCATTCATTGCTGAGGTTTATAACATAAAATTACCTCAGGTATCCAGCGCTGAGGCTGTGAAATGTTTCTACCACACTGACTACGCCAAAAGGTATGATATTATTACACAAACTACTACATTCATTCAGTTGAGGACATCTGCTGGTTTCCCGCTGTGTAAATGCAACAAGAACAGCATATGTACATATTCAGTGACATGTAAACAATTGCAAAAAAAGTTTTTATTACAAGAAATATCCAATATTAGGTAATGCCGCGCTCGTTTTATCGAATTAGCATGAAGTTATCATTATGATGTGGTCACTAATATATTTATCGTTATAATTATCGTTATAATGTCATTTAAAGGTTTTATACACTGCTGTCGTGTTATTTGAGCTGTTTCTGAATGAAGGCAGACTGCTGACAGCGAGTCGTGTTGGCAGAGTTCATGTAATACTTCCTAATGTCAAGATTAAAACGAATTTGTGCTTAAGGTGCGTGACTAAAACACACGTGCACTTAATTAGTGCGGTATAAATGCGATTAAAGCGTTTACATGGACGCATACTGCGATTATAAACGGCGTACGCCACCTCTTTTAATGCGACTTTACTTATTGCGATTATGAGCTTAATCGCATTATTTTTATCGAATTATTGCGTTTACATGAGGTAAAGTATAATCGCAGTATTGACAAAATCCCATTATAATCGCATTATCAGGGTGCATGTAAACGCGGTCATTGTCGGCAGGAGTTACTATAAGATACACTTAAAATAGCGACCTTATACAACAACAATACTTTCAAAATGTGACCAAGACCTTTAGTTCACAATATTGGTTAATATGACAAAAACGGTTAATTCTAGTATACCATAACCATAGTGATCCAGGTAGGTATATTTATAATTAAGTATTATCTCGAATTGTCATTTTAAAACCATCCACTTAAAACAACCAATAAGTCAAAGTTGTTTTTTTTTTTGTCTACATTTTTCATGACCATGTCATCATCATCGTGTTTGGAATATGATGTATGAAATAGTAAAATCAAAAATTATCATATTTTGCAATCATAGTGTATGTGGTCTTTCACAAAGATACAAGTGAAAATAGACCAAATGAAGAGTTTCGTTGCAAAACGAGATAAATCCGTTTGAACATTTTTGTCAAAACATGTTTATTATTATGTTATCATGTTATTATTTTGTTTTATGGTACTACTTAGTTGTATTTTTTAAGTTATGAAGGTTTAAATCAGAACAAACCAACTGCAGTTATTAATTAGAATGCACAACCAAAAAACGAGATTTCTGAAAAAAAAAAACGGAGTTATCTCGTTTTGCAACGAAACTCTTCAAATGCTTATTTACTGTTTAATTATTCACTAGAAGCTTAAAGAGTGATCAAACAAATGCATTGTCAAAATGCACAACAAATTGAAATGATGCAGCCTTTGGCAAATTGACCACATGTAGGTGCAGAGAAATGTTTGCTATATAAAGGAATCCTCAAATTGGAGTCTTAACACTGGTGGTGGTGATGATGAGGTGAATAGCAATGCTCAGCTCCTGATGAACACAGACTGAAAGACACCTACAGTAGGAGCTTAAAGCAATGAGGACTGCAGATGGGAATGCGGTGTAAGAGAGTTTGCATTGCTTTTACCTGAAATGACATCTGACTGCAGCAGAGAGTAACAGCATTAAACTTTAACTATAAGACAAATGGCTCAAGAGAATTGAGACAGAAATATGATTGGTTTAGGAAGTAACAACATAACAATATATAATCATGGTTACTGAAGAAGATCTGAAAAGGAGTTGGATTAAGCACATTTCGTTTGCAACTTTTTTTGAGCATTTTGGGATTAAACGTAGTGGGTAGCACTGGTGCCTCACAGCAAGAAGATCCATGGTTCGAGCCCCAGCTAGGTCAGGTGGCCTTTGTGTGTGGAGTTTGCATGTTCTCCCTGTGTCAGCGTGGGTTTACTCCAGTTTCCTCCCACAGGCCAAAAACATGCTAGTTAGACAAATTAGAGATGCCAAATTGTCCCGCCCCCAACCTGTGTCTGGATTAACTTGTGTATGAATTAACTGGTTCTGGACATGAATACAGCTGTAGATGCTGGAATGGTGTAAAGGAATAAAGAAACTCCATGCATCACAATTCTTGAAGATTTCAACCTTTTTACCACTACAGAAGGACAATAAGACTTCAAATGCAGCACAGAAAAATCTAATAAACAGGCAGAAACCAAAATGGGGTTAAAATTAAAATTTGTATTTATTTATTTTAATTCATTAAAAGAGAATCCTTTGGCTGCCAGGAACGTTTCCAATTCTCACCACTAAAAACAGAAGAGAAAGTGTAAGGCACAAATCATAACATTTCTTTTATAAATATAACAGTTTCATTTTTTATCATTTGGGACACAGAACAGATAAGAAAATTATGGTAGCCAAATAAAAAAATGAACAAAGTTAATGGATAATTAACAATAAATAATGGATGAATTAATTGATAAAGCCGGTAGAAGATTACATATAAATAATTCATGCATTAATTGATAAAGCATGTAGAATATTACATACCATACTGGACAGGGCTCCCAGTCAACCAAAATTTCTGCTTTGCCCTATTAAGGAAAACAACAAGATAATAAAGCAAACGCATGAATTACATTCTTAGCATGATGTTTGGATGTTTAGATTATCTTTGGCTATAGCCATTAAGTTTCAATAACACAGTGGGTCACTGTTGATATTTACAGCATTTGATCATGAATTTTTCAGTACTTTCTTAGCCTGTATTCAAAAAGACTAAACAGAAGGTATCTACCTAACAATTAATGGTATAAATGGTACTTATTACCCACAAGGAAGTCTTTGAATCCTATATTACACCCTGCATACTGTCTACACTATGCATTTCTTTTATGACTGTCTAACCTTTTTGACTTTCTTTTACTACACTCCTGATGGGGAAAGCCTCTAGTCGAGTGTGGTAGGAGCAATCTGTGAACATCACATTTTTTTACATTTAGGAACAAAATCATTACAATCATGATACAATGATGGCAACTTATGTTTATAACTTATCAAAAACTGAACCAGGTTTACTTGTACCGTGGAACTCTAAGTTCCAATGGTGCAAGTGGAACTGTATGCTTGATTGGATAATCACCCAACTACTGAACCACAGCTTAAATTGAGAATACTCCACTGCAGCTTCCTTCACTGCTTGGCAATGTATTTTTGTTAAATTAGACACAGGCTAATGATCTTTAGCCGATGTGCACTAACATTTTTAATATTATTATTCATAATCGTTCAATTTTTTTATGAAATGTTTTAATAATTTGTGCATAATGAAATATGTTTTAATAATTTGTTCATAATGTGCATAACTTAGCCTTACGATGCTTTTGGGAAACCCAGCCCAGGGGTGACCTGGTAACCCAGGGCCGGGTTTCCCAAAAGCATCGTAAGGCTAAGTAGATTGTAAAAACTATCGTACAAATCATCTTAGAATTACGGGCCGTTTCCCAAAAGATTCGTAGCTTAAGTAGCACTTGAAAATCATCGTAGATCTAAGAGTGCTCTGGAGTAATCGTTCATTCATAAGTGCATCATAAGACAACAGAGTTACAAGGTCACCTGGAGGACAACCAGCATATTGCACTCCTGCAATAACGATAATGTAATGTTTTAAATGTAGGCTATATTTATTTATTGGGGTTTTCTTTGTTTATTTGTTTAAATTACTTTAATATAATATATTTAAAATTCAAATGAGAAATAAAATTTAAATGACTAAACATAAATTAATAAAGAAGGAAAACGTATTTGGTACAATTTTGGTAAAAATTGGTACTAGCAAATTGATAAATGGTTCCTACCAATTGCTGCTATAATTCATCTAGGTTACAGTAAAAAAAATGTTATGAAGGGTATGGCATCTGATTAAAAAAAACAAATAAATATTTACGGTACAATGCAATAATCCCTAATAATAAATAAACATAGATAATAAAAACAAATAATAATAATAATCTAAACTATAAGATAAAATGCAGAAGGCATTTTGCAGTGGGACGAGTCCTAAATACGGAAAATAATATTTTATTATGAACAATTTTAATACATTTAAAAGGTCATTGAGCAATAATACAAAATATTATAAAAAATATTAGTGCACATCGGCTAAAGATCATCAGCATAAACAAGCTTCTGCTACAAATTCGAGTCATTCTATTGGTGACATTTCAGCACTTGACAAACGGATAGCGACTCTAACGGCACATTCACACGGGGCGTAAGCTTTGACGCTTCCCATTCACTTTTAATGGGTGACGTCAAGCGTTGGCGATCTGAATTGTGGATCGGTCTGCTCCGCGTCAGTGCCGTTGCTCGCGGCAGAAGTTGAACATTTCTCAACTTTTCAAGCGGCAACGCGTGTGTCAGCCAATCATATCGCCTTATGCAAATAACCTAGGCAGAGCCAGCCAATTACGTTTATGGAAGATCAGAGCTTGTGTTGCAGCCACAGTGATTGGCTGTTGGCCACGCTTCAGACAAGCCTTCCGTTAAGCGTTAACGCTTACGCCCCGTGTGAATGTACCGTCAGTAGCACTTTAAACCCAGCTGCGAACGATCGTTTCACGTGCATCTATGAACAACGAATGTTCGTTAAGTAGCTCGTAGAAAGCACTCTTAAGTGCTAAGTTTAATCGTTATCGGGAAACCCAGCCCAAGACTATGGCTGCGTCCCTGATGGATGCAAGGTTGTAGTTTTTCTTACGGCCAACCACCCATTCCTCTCGCTTCTGATCAAACTTTTGAAGCTTTTTCTTGAGGCGCTGCTTTAAAGGCTGCTCCTTTTTACAAAAGGAACAAATCTTCTGCACACAAAATAAAATGCCCTGACAAAAGGGACACATCTTTTTGGTAGACCCACCTGGCATTATAACAAACAAACAAACAAAGGACAGACAGACTTACTAAGATGTATAAGACAGAGAACTAAACAAAGACGGAGGAAAGATTAAGAAATAGATTAAGACTGAGAGACAAATAAAGGTATAGATTGGAGAAATGGGTAGAAATAGAGATGGACAGAGAGAATGAGAAAGCCGGACAGAAAGAAAATGATGAAGAGAGAGTGAGAGAGGTTGGCTCTTAAAAGTGCCTTTGTGAAAAATCTAGCTTGTAACAGGTAATTCGATGACAGGATCTGCAGGGAGAACAGAAAATGTTAATTATGCAGTGTAAATTAGCTTTGTTAATATAAGGCTTAAATAGGGTACCCCAATAGAGGGGATTCCTATCTGACAAATATTAAAACTTTAGAGCAGGGGTCTCCAACTAGGTGCCCCCCAAAGCACATTCTATTGTAATATCAATTGTAATATTTATTTATTAATTTTTTTTATTAGCTTGGCTTGGTTTACGTATGTTAACATTTTTAACAATGTTAAAACATATCAAATAAAATAAAATAAAATTAACAAGTAAAACAATAAAGTTGATCAAAAAGTAACGTTAGCCCTTCGGATTGTTTTATCCATTGTGGTAGCCATTGTTCACAAAAAGGTTGGAGACATCTGCTTTAAAGTATGTTAAGTGCACACCAATGACCACGTTAAGTTACCCTAAAGGTTGACAACTTAAACTAGGTTAACGTTAGCTTAGTGGGACTTACTCGTTGCTCTAACACGTAGACTTCTCTTGCGAAAATTAGCCATTGTTTTACTACAGTTAAAAACATTGTTACTGTAGTATAACCATGGTTACCACAAAATAACTATGGTTTTGAAAAAATATAGTTAAACCATGTTTACTGTAGTAAAACCATTTTGCTAATAATCAATACACAAAAAACCTTGGTTACTACACTTTTACCACAAAAACACGCTCAATTTCGTAGGGGTATGGCAATGTCAGTCTAATGCCAAAGAAAGGCGTAAATTATAACATTTAAACAAAACCTAAACTTCACTTGTAAGCATCGTGATTCGCAGAGCCATAGAAGGAGAGAGTTACGTCAAGTCCGTTGACTCCAATGGAACGTTTTTTTTACAGCAATGGTGGACCACGGAGTCTCTCCAGAGTTCCCGGAAGTCACAGTCAGCTCCATAGAGTTGCATTAGAAAGACTGAATGTGTTGAACTTAATACAAGTTTTAAGACTTAATACGCTTGACAAATAAGATTGTATGTTAGCAATACATGTGAATCGAATGACTTTATGCATCAGTGTGTTTGTAGTGCATTATTTCTCATTTAATTAGTACATTTAGGGGGTGTTAGTAGAAAACGGGTCAGGCTAGGACAAGCTGTGGATAACTTTAGCAACACACAACAAACCACGAACAGCCTTTTATTGGTAAATTTCGTTTTCTTAATGCAGAGTCATCCATTATTGTAAATATTGTGTAATTAGAGAGGCTATTAAATAAAGTGATGCTGGTATAAAGTGCATATTTATGCATCAAACGTATGGGTGGAGTGTTTTTGACACTGTGGTTTTGCTGGTTAATAAATAAAATAAAATAAATGTATTTATTAATAACTTGTCAAATGTATACTTACATAGTTAAGAGATTAGTTATCATTTAAAGTGATGATGATGTTATTTCCCATCAGATGTTTATATTAACAACAAAAAGAAAACTACACTAAGCCAGAAATATTATTATAATTTATAATAAATTAAACAAAGTGCTTCGTAAGTCTTTTTTAATGTTATGCTTTGTATATTTATAAATTAAACCAGTATGAGTTACATTCACAGCACATTCACTTTGTACATTATAAACAAGCATAACATTATAAACTTACATTAGTACAGATAGGGTGACCATACGTGCCATTCTTCCCGGACGCATCCCGTCCAGGATTTTGTGTTCGTCTTCCGAAAGACGTATTTGTCGACCGCATACGTCATAGAGGATTATTATTATTATTACAGAAAAGCAACCATTACATTTTAAGGTTAGAATGAAACTACGATTGTATATCTTATGTTTTTAACTGAATGGCGTATGCGGTCAACAAATACGACTTCCGGAAGACGCACCAAAAACCTGGATGGGATGCGTCCGGGAAGAATGACACGTATGGTCACCCTAGTACAGTGTGATGCATTTTAGAGTGGCTAAAGGCAGCGTAAAACATGTTAACAAGCTACATACCAGCAGATGACCATACAAATCTTCCTATATTGGTGGATTTAATTTGTCAAAAAACATTGTTTATATAACTACATAACAATACTTCCTTCACATTTTGATGTGATATATAAATATTGTAAAAAAAAAATGCGTTTCTTGACTATAAATTAAGAAAAATCACAGCTCTTTGCCTCTAACTCAATGTATTTCAATGGCTCACTATGGGCTTCTAGGAACTAACTGAAATCTCCGTGAATCACGTGATGGGCGAGCTTCTGGACTTCCAGTGGCACAACTCTGTTTATCTTATTATTTATTTCTTTAACTACTTTATAATCTATGTTTACTTGATCTTCAATTGTTGCGAGTTGTATATTTATTTATAACTCCTTGTATAATTTTTGAATTTCTGAAAAAAAAGAAAAAAAAACTGTTTATCTATGGCTCTGGTGATTCGTTACTTACCTGGACTCCCTGCTGGAAAAACAGCTAATACCAGCTTAAGCTGGTAGCTGGTTTAAGCTGGTCCAAGCTGGTCATTAGCTGCTCCAAGCTGGTCATCAGCTGGTCCAAGCTGGACATTAGCTGGTCCAAGCTGGGGAATAGATGGTCAAAGCTGGTCATTACCTGGTCCACCAGCTCAGCCAAGCTGGTCCACCAACTCGACCAGGTCCCCACCAGCTCAGCAAGCTGGTCCACCAGCTCGACCAGGTCCCCACCAGCTCAGCAAGCTGGTCCACCAGCTCAGCAAGCTGGTCCACCAGCTCGACCAGGTCCCCACCAGCTCAGCAAGCTGGCCCACCAGCTCGACCTGGTCCCCAACAGCTTGACCAGGTCCCCGCCAGCACACACCCAAGCTGGTCCATGTCCCCACCATATATAATAATATAAAAAACATTTTTTGTTGATCCTGGATCAACGTTTTAATCAAAGATACCCCAAGCTACCCTTAACTCAAACCCTAAACATTTTTAAGCCCTCAAATTAGTGTAAAATAATAGTTTGAGGAGTATTTCTTAAAAGCCCCTAACCCAATCCTAAACCAAAATCTAACATGCACACTAGTCTTATGCCTGCAATCTGATTGGTTAATGAAAATGTTGATCCCGGACCAACAATGGTTTTGATCCAGGATCACATCTTACTTGGTGAAATCACTTCCACCATATAGAAAATATGTATATATAGCCATAGGTCAAAACATAATAAACAGGCAACTTTTTATATGTTACAATATATTGTGGTCCACCAGCTCGCCAGGGCCCCACCAGCTCAGCAAGCTGGTCCATGTCCCCACCATATATAATAGGTCACCGTGATTTCACCAAGTAAGATGTGATCCCGGATTCAAGACATCAACAAAAGGAAAAAAAGTTAAAAAAAGTCAAGACAGCAACAAAAATAAGTTTAATAATTCTGTTACTGTAACTTATTTCTGTTTGCTCTGCTACACTGTAAAACCTAACAGTTTAAGTCACTAAACTAAATGAGTTTATTCAACTTATCGTTTTTTAAAAAGTTAATTTCACTTTAAAAACTGTGATATGAACTCAAAAACTGCAAATGATTAACCATAACTTAAACCGAATAAGTACTACATTAAAAATTTACTTAAACTGAATACTGAATACCAGAATCACACATTCTCCCTCACACACACCTGAAGTAAATAATGGCTTTAATTTTGACAAGCACCCATCCCCCACATCTCACACGGAGTTTCACAGAGCAACAGCAGCCAGGACACAGACAGCTAACAGGTTAGCATTGCAAACACTTTCAACTTTTTTAAAGCATCTTTAAACTTTAAAAACATGTTACCACGTTTATTCATTCATTTATTTTGTTGCGAGTAGTGATGGCAAAATGAGGCTTCCTGAACCACTGACGCTTCACAGCCCATTGCTTCACCCAAAGGTTCATTACCCGAAGCTTCATTCAACAGTGCTCCCTAGTGACATCTAGCGACGTGTAAAAGAAATAGCAGATGAATAAAATACATTTTATGCACTGACCTAAACAGAAATGTGTTCATTTACTGGTTATATAATAAAATAAAAAACTATTTGTCTGTGTGAATTTTCTTGAGATGTAATACACCCAGTTAATTATTAGTTTAATTGTTTGAAAAATGACATTATGAACTATACAAGTACGACTTTGTTTTGTACAGTAGTCTGGGGTGGGAAGAATGTAAAAATAAAATTTGTGTGTGAGTGTGTGTGTAAAGTGGAACCATTAGTAGTTTTAGTGCTGTATAGTGCTTATGGGACTGAGGGTACAATGAAGAAAATTGCAACACATAATTTTGGAATGTATTATTGATTTTTATTGAGAAACAGAATTTTTTGTAGTGTGTTGGGATTAAGACGATTCCTCTTTTTAGATAAAACCTCTCCAGCCTTGGAAAAGATCCTTTCACATGGAACGGAAGATGCAGGGCAACATAAAAATGATAGTGCCAGCTGGTATAAGTGTGGGTACTGATGTTTGTGTTGAGCCCAATATACTAGTGGGTCCTCCGTTCTTGTGACATTCACTTCAGATAAGTATCGGTCCACTTCAACAGTAGCATCTGCGATTGCACTTGAGCTCCTTCTACTTAGATCAACCTTGCTATCCAGCAGGTGCCAAAGGTCACCTAAAAGTAATAGTACAAAGAAAAAATCTCCATTAACAATGTACTAATCAGAAATGGGAAAATATACACCCCCAAAAAATATTCTACTTACTGAGGTTTGTAGATTGGCCTGCTTCTAAAGAGGCTGGCAGCTGAGCTGGGTGGGTATTGGTGGAAACACAATTAACACCAGCACTTCTTATGACAGTAGCACATTCAGATATTAATCTTGTTATGGCTTCTTGCATTTTTCCTTGACTTAAAAATCCGATTTTTTTGAATCTGGGATCCAGTAATGTGGGTACTGTATAGTCATCACACTTAGTGTTTCTAAATGAACAGCCTTTTCCCTGACCCTCTGAACCAGGCTGTCACCCAGCTGCCTTGCAAAATTTGTGTTGAGGCCTTCAGACTTGTTTGTTATGTTGTGATGTAGCATCTTCATCAAAGGTATCACTTTGGAGGCAGATACTCTTTTCTCTCCAGAAAGCTCTACTGTAGCCTGGTGGAAAGGGGCAAGAACATGGAGAGCATCTTGAACTGCCTCATACTCCAGTGCTGTGGGAGGGGTAATGTCAGTCCTTAGAGAGGCCAGGGCTGCCCCCACTGGTTCTCTCAACTGATGGAGTCGTTCTAGCATGTTATAAGTGCTGTTCCAGCGAGTGTCCACTTCAATAATCAACTTAAGAACTGGTCTCCCCATCTGTTCCTGTACTTGGGCCAGTCTCTCTTTTGCAGTAGTGCTTGTTCCAAAAAATGTCACAAGTTTTCTACATTTAGTGCGAATTTCATTGAAGCTACTGATGTCATCAAAAGACTTTTTTACAATTAAATTAAGTGCATGTGCAATGCATATTGCATGCCTAACATTTAATGTTCGTACACATGCTATCATGTTGGCTGCAGCATCAGTTACCAGACACTTTACTTTATCTTTTATGCCCCACTCCTCCATGATCTTCATATGTCCAGTAGCCAAGTTCTCTGCAGTATGACACTTAGGGAAATGTTGTACATCTAATAAAGTGGTGCAGAGCTTGTCCTCTTCATCGATAAAATGGCAGGTTACTGCAAGGTATGCATCCATGTGTAGTGATGTCCACATGTCAGATGTAAGGCTTACAGACACAACTTTCTGCAACTGCTCTCTTGTCTTCTCCTTAGTCTCCCTGTATTTATTTTCAACCATACCCTTCAAAGCCTGTGGATAGAAATAAATATAGTCTTTATTTTACATACTGAACTTGTACTGAACCACTTCATTAATTACATACCTTTCGAGTAGGAATAACATAAGTGGGATCCAACACTTGCAGAAGCTCCCTAAACCCAGCATCCTCCACGATGGAAAAGGGTTGGGAGTCCTTGATGATCATGTTCACCAAGGCCTCATTCACCATTTCTTTCTTTGATACTATAATAAAACACAAAGCTTGTGTATTGTAAGAGCCTAACAACTTATAACATAATGTAATAAATAAGATTATATATTACTTTGACTTGTCTGTGGATTGACAGTAGTTTGTGCATGCTCATGCAGTGCTCGATAATGCCTGAGCATGGAAGAGGTGTTATTGCTGTATGTAAGCTCCTTATGGCACAGCAAGCATTTCACCTTAAAACATGAAATAATAGACATGAAAGACCATACTGCCATAAAGTGTGTCTTATAATAATATTAACACAGTACAATATAACAATTACACATACTTTATTGTGAGCAACAATTTCAAAATACTCCCAGACAGGGGAGGATTTCCTCTTTCTTGTAGGCTCCATTACAAAGACCCAATTACAGGTCACAAAAGGCAAACAAATCCAATAGGGCAATCTAACTCAACAACCAGTCCAGTCCAAATTCAAAAATCCTAATCAATCCAATTATTCTTATCTAACTAATACAATAATATTATTATATAATATAGCTAATAATGAATCAAAACAATATATATATATATATATATATATATATATATATATATATATATATATATATATATATATATATATATATATATATATATACTATACTATATACAATAACTTATTTATAATTATATACTATAACTACTAATATAATCTACTACTAACAATAAACTCTCCTACACTCTGCTTCTACCGCTGCTTCTATCACTCCGTACACCAATCCAACACTAAACTCCAAAACTCCCACAAGGAGGCGCGAGTTTCGAAGCTTCTTTATCCGGAACCGATACTCAGACCGAACCAATGACGTGGCCGCACAAACCGAGGCCTCGTTTGTCACTGGTCACGTGATTTCTACGTTAACAACACAAGCCTCGAATCAAGGCTTCATCTGGCACGCCCATTTTTTCTCGACACGCGCTCCGAAGCCTCGCTTCAAATAACCCATCACTAGTTGCGAGTACACCACAGTTCTGTAAGTGAAAAATTAATTCATTTTTGTGTGTTTCTCTCTCAGTAAGGACTAACGTTAAGTGACTGTCTGTTTGTTTTCAACCAAACAATCATTCAAGACCTTTTAAAGATAACGTTACCACGTTTATTCATTCATTTATTTTGTTGTGATTACACCACAGTTATGTAAGTGAAAAATATATTCATATTTGTGTGTTTTCTCACAGGTAAGTACAAACGCGTCTTTACCATTGAGGAGGCTGACTGACTTTTCACTAAAGAAATGTTACTACAAGTGGACCTATTTATTTACTCATCATGCTGTAAGTACACCACAGTTTTGTCAGTGAAAATATAATATTTGAGTTTTCTCACTGCTTGGCGTAGACAAATGTGACCATGTGTAATTTGGAAAATACATGGAAAAAGTGTATGTCATAATGTTTAAATGTTGTTTGAATTAAGGGACAGTACACTGATTTTGTTTTAAAATATTCCTGTTTGGACAGTCTATTAAAGTCATAAAAGAATACTTGATTTATTTCATAAGGACTGTGTAAATCTAATATTAGTTTTAATGTGAATTTGGACTGAACAGCTCACTTTTGTTTTATGTCTAAAACAATGTTTGTAAAATAAATGATTGTTCACTAAACTGTAATAATTTCACCCTTTTCTGTCATTATTTTTGATACTAATGTTGTCTGATCTTATGTAACTTAATTCATTTGAGTTAAATCAACTCAAACCATTTAAGGCAATCGGTTTCCTCAAACCATTTGAGTAGCTATATAGTTGTATGAACTAAATAAAATGTATTAAGTGAACTAAAACCATTTGAGTGCAAGCTTAATACCTTTTGAGTAAAGGTAACTCAAACATTTTTTGTCATATGCACTTATAATTTACTGTTTACAGTACTTATCATGTATGACTGAGTCTTAAAACTTAAATGGTTTAAGGCAATCGGTTTCCTCAAACGGTTTAAGTTGAGTTAACTTATTGGGTTTTACATTGTATGGGGCAAGTAGACATTGTAATGTTAATATTAATATTGTCTATATCTCTTTTTCTTTTAAAAATGTATCTTATGTGTTACACATACATACATACATACATACATACATATATGTGTAACACATAAGATTCATTTTTAAAAGAAAAAAGATATAGACAATATTAATACTAACATAAAAATTTTAGTTGTGTATAAATATATAATTTAGCAATATATATATTTCATTACCTTATACATTAAATAATTAATACATGTTAATTTATAAATAAATAAATTTCTCTTGAATGCATGTGCATGCTTCATTGTTTTATCATATGGTTTACTACTGAAAATAACCAGCTTGCTACACCAGCTAAAGCCAGGCTGGGAGACCAGCTGAAACCAGCTCACCAGCTTAAGCTGGTTTTAGTTGGTCTCCCAGTGATTTGCGCACAATGAGGGAATCGCTGCCAATTACGAGTACCGAAGAAGAAATCAGCCAATCGCAAAGAGGCTTGGACTCCATAGCAATGGAGGCGGAGGATTCTGGGCAATGCAGACGTCCGAAACTGATTTTAGAAAAAATCATAATTGATGGCCATAACACCGTATTGTTGAATTATCAAGCACACGTTAGATGTGTTGAGAAAAGATGTAGTTTTAGCTGGTGCCATCACCATAGTAGCGGCCGAAAAGGCTCATGGGTAGGCTACTGTAGTATTTACTCATGTATTTGACACACCAAAACGATGAAAAATCTGTATTGCTCAGAAAAAGTGATTACCGTAGCACAACTCTGCAGTCTCGTTAAATAATAAGGATTGTCCACTGACAATGGTTTATAATGGCGATCATCCTGCAGAATATTAAGAAAATAAAAAAGGATAAGCATCTCCTGATTAAATGTTGAGTAAAGTCGCGCGCTTAAGTGTAATAAATGAATGACAAATAAAGTAAAACAATACAGCTCCCGGGTGCCAGAAAACAAACCGCAATGTAAGCAATATACTATAGCAATACGTCATGATCTATGCGAAAGAAAATAACGTTAGGACAAAAAACGTAGTGTAGGTGTTGTGCCGAAAACGGACCCCCTGCCATCTGACTCCCCCTCGCGAGCGTGCGCTTGACGCCGCTCGATGATTCTGGTGCGATTGGTTTAGTTTACGTCTGTCTAGTAAAAAGATATTTAAAATAATTGTTTTCCTTTAATCGTTGCAAAAATTTATCGAAGGATTAGACAGAGTGTAAAATACTATCTGTTTTAATGACGACTAAACTCAGTTATATTTCACATATGAACTGTCGCTCTGCTTACTAGCGTTGATTGCAGACTGCTGTGCATTGTTGTATGTACGGTGTGTTTTGTACTGTCATTTAAGTGGGCTGCGTGTTGACAGAATTCAGGGGGTAAATTATAAATAAAGTCTCATTAAACTTATTTGACGTTCGCTATTAATTATTAACATTGCGATGTTGTTGTATTATATCAACACGTCATTACACCTTAAATGTGAATACCACTAATAAAATGTCTGTTATTGACCTGTGTTATTTTACACCTGAAATTTGTGTACACGCAACAAGTTACCTTCGTAAATTATACATTAGACAGAAAGTTACACATTCTTAAAGATAATAAGGATGCAGATAACTCTGACAATGGAAAAGAATTAAATAAAATTCTAAATGAGTGCTATGTCTGTAAATAGCATACTTGCAGATTTTCTAAATGGTTAAAGATAATCCTGTTCCATGCAGAAAGATTTAATTTAACCACTTACCTGTCACTCCACCCTTTTGAGTGGGGGGGGGGGGGTGAAAAGTTGATGTGCAGCTTTAAATTAATATAACTCTGGCATTTTTTGGTCTAAAAGCCTAATCTTGGTCTTGTTTTAAAGAAGACAATGTAAGGTTTTTCACTGATGTTTCTGGAGGTGAAAATATTTAACAGAAAAATTGTTATAGCAGTTTAAATTTATTTTAATAATTAAAAATAATGCAATAACATATTAATTTGATAAATAAAATTATAAAAATGAAAATGTTTCACAAAAGTAATAATGTAAACATGATGCCATATGTCTCAAACAGTTGTGATCCAAATTTTAAGTTAAAATCACAAAAAATGAGGTTTGTGTCACAGTTTTAGTGGTTTTACCAACAACGGCCACTAGGTGTCAACGGTTTGCTGAATTCTCTTGTCACAAATTCATAAAATACTGTCACTGCATTATTATAACTGCTAAAACGTTTTGAAAAGTGAAAACTACATTCTTAGAGCTTTCCAATGATATATAATTTGTCAATATTTCTGTAGATTTATACCAGGATATAGTGTTATGAATATATAAAATGAATATGCATTCCTATGGGGGGTGGGGTCATGTAACTAAAAACTGTCACTACCTTATTTCTATCATCAGATGACCTTGAAATATGAAAACCACTTTCTGAGAGCTTTCCAGTGATATATAGTTTATCAAGATTTTTTGGGTTTAGAGTAGGGGTTTAGTGTTAGAAATATGTAAAAAACAAATTGGGCCTACATGTTGGCCTGTGGCCTTTTAGAAATTGACTCTCACTACGTCATTTCTTTCCCAAAATGTTGATGAAATATGAAAACTACACTCTAAGAGCTTTCCAAAGATATATAGTTTGTCAAGATTTGTAGGTGTAGGATAGGGTATTAGTGTTATAAATTTGTAAAAACAATGTGGGCCCGCTTGAGGGCCCGTGACCTTTTAGAAAATGACTCCCACTATTTCAATCTTTTCCCAAAATGATGATGACAGATGTAAACTACACTCTAAGAGCTTTCCATTGATATACAGTTTGTCATGATTGGATAAGAATATATATGCAAAACACTGAAGTAATTGTAGGCATCCCACCGGTGGGACAGTGATTTAGCAGGACATAAATGTTTTGAAGCACACTCTCTTCATAAATTAATCAATTACTCTCCCTACATAATTTATTTTATAAAACACTGCTGAAATATGTATTCTATTTCTTAGAGGCTTAGACCTTTCCAAAAATATATAGTTTCTCATGATTCAATAAACATTTACATCCAAAATATTGAAGTAAACCTAGGTGTTCCTCTACAGGAACAGTGACAGTTATTTCTATTGTACTATATTTATTATTTACTCTGATAGAATAGGTGCAATATAAACCAGTTGTTTCAATTGAACATTTCCAATGGTTAAACTGTGTGTAACAATGTTTAATGAATATTGGTTTTGTAAGTCACTGGAGGAAGTCCCTACCAAATGAGTAAATGTCAATGCTTATATTGCTTTTCTTGCCAGTGCATTTACCCCTGCCATAGCTAACACACTGTAATATCCCTTATGATGAACTATAACAGGATGTTTTTAAGGGGGGGACTATACTGTAGTTTCAGCAGTGTTAACAGGACATCTGCAGACTTTATACTGCCCTCAGCTTAACAAACAACACTTTGCTGTTGACAGTTTGGGGTGTGGAGTCTGAGCCTCTGGTTCCATAAAGAACACATGTAATGCCAAAATCATACTTACCTACATTAAAGGCTTATTGTTATGAGTTGTATGGGTCTCTGATGTTGCAAACCTCAGAAACGACCAAGGCAACTTCTGTTCAATAACGTACTCCCCTGCATTAAATGCTTCCTATTGAATCTAAACACTTGTGGTTTTTTGCAGGTGTTCTACAATATGAGATGTGTCACCAGAATGAGTTTTTTCCTTTTCCCCCACTTACCACACAGATAAATTCAATACTAAAGTGGATTTATTTAGATTTTATCGCAGTCTCCATCTTAAAGCTTGGTACCATCATTATAGCCAAAGAAGTGTTTCCACTGTCCAAAGCTCCCCTTTCAGACCAAAATCCCATTTTATGCCCCCAGTTTCTAATCCCACTCTGAAGGCCTTTACAAAAAAGGTGGATTATGAAATTGAAGAATTGTTTTAGATATCTGTTCAAAAAACTAGGGAGAATTTGACTAAATCTGAAAAGTTGACTATTGACTATTTAGAAAAAATGTGTCTATAATTATTAAACCAGCTGATAAAGGAGGAGCAGTTGTGGTTCTGGATAAAGAGCAATATATTGAAGAAGCTTTACGACAGTTGAACAACTCGCAGTTCTATGAAAAATTGTCTTCCAATCCAATTGACAGCACTAAAGAGAGATTGAAGGAATTGTTGTCCACAGCTAAGGAGGCCGGACGGATTTCAAAACAAGAACATGATTTCCTATTGGTTGCCCATCCTCGAATACCTACATTCTATATGCTTCCAAAAGTCTCTTGATTCAAGATTCAAGTCTCTTAAAGAGCCACCAAAATGACCACAAAAAAGTGTATATATTTATTGTTGTGGTCTACCACAATACTGTTGTTTGAATTAAAGTAAAAAAACGCATTATTTTTCTCATAATATAGATATTTGCAACATCTCTCTCTAAAACGCTTGATTGCAGGGCGTCTCTTCAAAGCCCCACCCCCACAAACTCCAAGTATACCCTGATTGGTCAGGGATTCTAAACGATTGTGATTGGTCAAACCTTGTAGCGTTCGAAATGGCCATTACCATAATCGGGTTTCGGTTTCTCATGCGTGTACAGATAATCAAACACAATGATCTCTGTAAACTGCCTCTAGTAGGCTATTGCATCGGTATTGCCTTGCAGTTTGAGCCTGAATCAGATTCAGAGAGTTTGCAGAAATAAACAAATCTAACAGATACTCCTTCCCAAGGACGAATTGAGCAGGATGCTTCACAATGCTAAATTTGTAACAACCTTACACTTCGGATCAGTGGTGTAGTCTAGATTTTTGTAGTGAGTATACTGTGATTTTTCCCTCTCACCCTTATGCTCACTCGTCCTAGCGCAACACCTCATAAGCACCACAACACTCACAGATGCATACAGTATAGATATTCATGTAATTAAAAGCATTCTGAAAGTGTACTCATAAACACATCAACTGAACGTGTTATCAACATGTCAGTTTATTATAAGAAAAAAAGACTTTAACAGCCAATGGGTTTACAGCTGGGGAAACTGGACTGATTTTTAGACTGGTTTAGTGTTAATCAACATCTAACTCAGGGACAAAAGTTATTTAACTGTTAATTAAAATTAAATAAATCTTCAATCTGTGGCTAACACATGCATTAAAGGAGAAAAAATATTCAATTCTTTCAATAGCTATTATCTGACAACTATTGATAACATTACCATGTGTAATTTAATGGTGTAAATGTTTTTAATTAATACACATTTAAGATGACCATGAATTAACTCTAATTTGCATAGTCATTGATATAAAAGCTTATTTTTGCATACAATATAAGCATTGTCTAAAAATGAAAATAGGCTTATACATAATTATTATTACAAGACCATCATGTAGCCAAATATTAGACACCCAAACCAAACAGAAGTTTAAGATCATATACATCTTGAACGTAAATGAACACAGAGAAGGGAAGTTTAACACTGTGAAGCACAAGCAAACATGCAGAGGAACTGAAGGCAGCTAAAAACCATCAGGGTATAATCACGGGCTTATTTTATTGCATTTGGAGCCTTACCTCCAGATAAAGTAATAAATTGGACTGATGATTTAAATGTTGTTTACTCACATGTGCGTTGTAAACTCTATGGATTTTATGTTGCAGCACTCGTTCACTTCTCTGGACTGTTTGTTTACAGTGTCGCGTGAGCAGCTACACTGTAGGTTCGACTTCATTTGGCGCTAAGCAGACCTTTTGGTGATGTCAAAGTACCGCGAGAGCGATTCAAAGCAGATTTCTCCATGTGATAACTGGAGTCTCTCTCGCGGTACTTTGCTGTCACTCGCCAGTCTGCTCCCCAGTTACTTTCGCGTCACTATAGTAATCTGATTTCATAGAAATTCATACGCCGATCGGATCGCGCAGTTTGGCATGAAGTATATAGCCTAATATGTATTTCAACCCGCTAAAGTAGCAAGTGTAGCATGCTAATGGTCAATGCTTCACATTATGACTAAACTTTAAAAATGTCACAAAACCATGCTGTTACGCATCCTCGCGCTATTTTTAGTGGGTATACGGAAATCCTTGACAATTTCTAGTGGGTATACGGCGTATACCTGCGTATCACGTAGACTACACCACTGCTTCGGATGTATTGTGGCTGCAACAACAGGATCACGAAAATTCAGACCTCTGTAATTTTTCCATATTTAGAAATAAAGGTAAACCCCCTGAATAAATAATCAGTGTATTACAATTCTTCATTTAAGTGTCTGCATAGATATTTAGTGTCTGTAATGTAAAACCGCTTTATGTCACAGCGGGGCTTTTTAGACAGAGTGAGAGCACAGGTGCAGCAGTCTGATTGTGGCCACTTGTTGTAATTTTCGGTGAAGCTCTGTTGTGTAGCCTACTGAAGAGAACTGGACTAGTTGTCTGTCACATAATAACCTGTTACTTTCGTTCAATGTGTAAAAGCATGAAGGCAACCCTTGCCGCAGAATTGCTTTAAAATAATAATCACAGTCGATGTCCAGACACCAAACATCTGCGCTAAAATAAAATACCATACACGCGTTCTCCGCAGCGCAGACCAAACTCTCTCGTGTAAACACACTACATTTATCTGAGTGTTGCGCATGGGATTTAACACAACGTGCAGATAGTTTCGCGCCTACTTCTGTTGTGCAACGTCAAGTTTATTATGAAAGTAGCCAAATACTTTCTTGCAAAACGCGCAGTGAATACAAAATATTTTTTACTCTCTTTGAATAGACAATCTATCTATAAATAAGTATGAATATATGTATAAACATGCCTGTTTGAAATATGGATCCAGAAAGATCGCTGTCTACCAATTCAGCACCATTCCCATGGACAGCAGCCGCTAACATCGTAAGTAATAAAGGTTTTAAAGTCTTCATAGCACGCTATGTTTAATTAAAACAACGTTATTGAGAAACACAGCACTGTGTATAAATGTAAGAGGTGTTATGAGGTTTATAGAAGCTCCGTCTCTCTCCACTTACTACTCACACTTTTACCGCGGCACGGCTCTTGTCAAATGAGCTTGTATAAGCGAGAACTGCTTTATTCGTTTTATACACTGAATAAAATGAATTGTTTATGCATTTGCTTGTCGATTTAGAGCTATACAGGTTTAAACAGCGGTTGAGTTTAGAGACATACAGTAGGCTACAGTACGTTAACAGGCTTCATTTAACGTGCACGCACAAGAGACGATCTGTCCTCTGAAGTTTACAAGTTTACAATGTAACACTACACTGCATGATTTGAAACAATTACATTGTAACATTGTATAGTTTTGTATGATTTACTGAATTATCCACACAACATGGCGCAAATACGCTGAAAAATTCACATATACTTGTATGATGTCAGTTTATTTAATTATTTTTAACTATTTGTTATGTTTTCCACAGCACTGCGATCGTACACAACTAATAAATATACACATAATAATGTACACTGGTTGTGATCCTAAAGCACGAGGTAACAAATTAGGAACAGATTAATCCTTTAGGTGCAAACGTTGCACAAATCCAGCCTTGACCTCTACATGTTTAAGGAAGCAGTGATCACAAAAATAACGAGAGTAGAAATATAGTTTCTTGTTACAGTGCGAATGAGTGCATTGCAACTGTTTATTGCATAAACTGTAACCACTAGTTCACTTACTCTTCATACTGTACAATTTTATTTTATCCTCACATAAAAAACAGCTTCTTCTAGACATACTGAAATCAATAACTCCGCAATACCGTTAGCAAACAGACTTGGGCTATTTAACAAATCAGGTCTCTTTGACAACAGCAAGTGGGCGGCTATAAGCAGCTAGTGGGCGGGCATTATTCAAATGCACACGTCCACGTCATCAGGTCACGGAAATAACTGTAGAACTACATCTCAAGCGTTTACTGTAGTACATTAAAAATACCTTCGGTTAAAGGGAATATCTTCCTTTAAATTGGACTGTGAGCTTTGTAACTCTGCACATCCCTTTTATACGGTGGCCGAGAAGTGCGAAACAACATTACAATGTGTGAAACACTTTTACGAACCTCGAGACAAATTTACATTTTGGAAAACATTTTTACGTATCATAAAACACATTTACATTGGGGAAAACACTATTACCAAGGACGAAACAAATTTACATTTTAGAAAACAAATTAACAAGACGCAAAACAGTTTTACCAGTCCCGAAACAAATTTACAATGACAGATTCTAGCGGAAAGGGAATGTACCACTCACCGGAACTGACGCTATACCCACACACCGGAAGTGACGCGGTGAGGTTGTGTTGTTGGTGGTAAGCGGCAAATTCGGTTTGTGGTGGAGTAAATAGCGAAAACAATTTAGTTGGCGTACAGGTAGGACTGCGGCCGAGGTATGTTTTGTCCGTTTTGTGGCAAACACATGAGCACCGTAACGCGGTTTTGCTTCAAGTGTGGTCGGTCTTTAGAGTTTATGAACGACATGGACCAGACGGAAACACCGGGGACATCTCGACAGACGGACAGTGCTAAGCAAAGTAAGTTAAGTTTTCATTTTTTAGTGTAGCAACACGCTAGATATCTGAGGCCATTTGAATAAAAATATGTAATGCTAATACTTATTTTTTTGAGTGGCTAATAACTTTGTTTTGAAACGGAACTCTGTCCATTTAAGCAGAACAACAACCATGCCCATCATACAAACAGTTCATGAAGTACAGAAGCTCAAAGTCAAAAGAACGGCAGTCTTTTAACTATGGGCCAAAAGGAAGGTTTAAGCCTAAAGAAAGAAAACACGTCCAGGTAAGTTGTACTGACCGTCCTATACATTTTGGAATGCTCTATATGTTTTTTTGTGTATGTGTATATTTATTTTACCTATGTATACATTAATTATATATCTTTGTTATTTTACTAGATAAATGTAGGACTGATGGTGCCACATGAAACTGATGGAACCGATTTAAAACCTCTAAGAGGGAAAACACTCCCGTTATTTACAGACCCGGAGGTAGCAGCACCTGATCTACTGAAACAAGCTGTAACGAAAATGAGAACATTTAACAAGGACATGCACGAAGGACCATACGTCCTTTTGTATCCAGATTGCTCAGAGGTGGTCCATGTGCCTGGGTCAGAAAGGCCATTCAAATTGGCAGAATATAAAAAGGAAATAGGAAAGGCATATTCCAGGAGCACTTTTTTCATTTGCCTGGAAAAACAATATAAAAGAGGTTAGTGGATCTCGTGATTCAATATTTGTACATATTTTGATACTCTGCTGGTAGATAGATAATGTTTGTTTTTTTGTTTGATTTATTTTTTTCAGTGGATGATACTACAGACTCTGATTCTGATTCTGAAATTGTCATCACAACAAGGAGCACAGCTGAATTCAATCGAGCTGACACTTTGGTACATTAGTATTAGTTATTTATAGAGATATCTGTTTTCCGATATTTTCCCCGATATTTGAGCATTTTCCGATGATCGGATATCTGTTTTGTAATATCGGATTGACCGATAAACAAGAAAATTGCGCGCTGGACGCATCTGAGGAGAGGAGCTCACAGCAGCAGCAGCAGCCTGCACAGCAAATATGACGGCGGAGTGACGCGACTTTATTAAAAGGACTTTGAGTATACTTACTTTGCATATGAGGCATTTATAGCACAGCTTATTTGTGCATTAATGTATGTTATGTTAAATAAGTTGATATATTAAAAGCAATGTATGCAGCTTGTCCAAGAATAGAGACGAACTCACAGAGTCACGCTGGCTGATCCATAAAATCCGGTCCCAATAACGACGTAGCTTTGCATGAATAAAACAGCCATGAATTAATGCTTTGTGGAATTAAAAACGCTAAATTAAATTCGTTTTTCTGTTATTTATGCTTATAATTAGCATCGTAAAATCACGTTCATATTGCTGATCACTTACCGGAGGCTAAAGCACATCTACCACTTTTAACAAGAGTTACCCTATTAACATTTACCAGATAAACATTATTTTGCTAAAATATCTAAATAAATGTCTGTGGATATTAATTAATTATTTATTACCTCCGCAAGCGGTCACAGTTTAATACAGTTAATGCGCGAGTAAATGCATAGATAAACAGCGCTGTCTACAGCCCTTTCATAAGCTAAAACAACTAAATATTAATTATTCTGAAATCAAATAATGTTACCAGTTAAGAAATTTGATGATATATAAGCCGTTTTGAGTGTTACTTTCCTGAATGTAGTATTCCAGTCAGTGATATTATTTGTAAAATCTCTTTGCTAACTACTGGTTGGATTGCTGAAGGCTCAGGTTGCTGGTCAAAACAACGATATTATATCCCAAAAAAGGCACTTGATCCACCTGTTTTACTCTATAAACTATGTATAACAAGCAGCCAACTCCGCTATACTTTTCTCTCTCTCCCGCTCTGTTACCTGAAAACCGCAGCGCGAACTTTGGATCAGTCCATTTCTGACGAAATGATAGGGGTGTTTGGAATAGTCCATGTATTGGGAATATAGTTTCTACATTATTCATTAAATTAATATTATTCTTTACTCTTTCAGACCCCTCTATTTATGACTTTGTATGCAAAGAGGGAGTGATTGTGATGATGATTATTATTATAAGGGTTTGTTTAGTTCAGTAGTGTAGTAATTATTATGTCAAAAACAGAAGTATAACAGTAAATAAAAATCGGTTCAGCATATCGGTTATCGGGCACATAAGCCTCCAAATATTTGTTATCGGCATCGGTTTGAAAAAATGAGTATCGGTCGATCTCTAGTTATTTATGTAGGCCTATGTATGTTTGCATTTATTTATTAGATGTGCATTGGATTGCATAACATTTTTGTCCTGGTCAATAATTTAGTGAAAAAAAGGTTTGTTTTGATTATTTCGCAGTAACTATTATACAGTAACACAGGAAACCATTCAGCATATATGCTGTATGTGGTAATGGAACAATAATGGAAGCTGCTGAAAATTGTTGATCATTTTATCCTTTCCTTTCAGGTTTTTGAACCACAAAATCGAAGTACTCCCAAACTCAAACTGGAAGATGAAAGGTAGGTGTTGCACACTTGTACACAAAGGAACTTTCAGGCATGCATGAGTTGAAATTATTTATTTACTTCTTGACTGGAAATAATAACTATTATCTTATTAGGCTACAGTGCTTTGCTAAAGGGCAATTATTTTTTTCATTTAACTCACAAAATTGTGATAAAACTACTAGCAGATAATGTCACTACCGGTACTTATTCACATACACATTATACATTTATATTGCGTTTTTTGAGCTGTTTTACCACTTTTGTTCACCTGGAAATACAGCAAGACCATACATAATTTTAACGTTGCTGCATGCTTTTCTAGTAGTAATCAACCAATAGGAATCTTGGCTGTATCTTGGTGTATGCATAACGTTTACATGATTTGACTGTAGGCCTGAAGGACACCTGCTGGTTTTAAGATGTCTAAAACTTCTATTGTAGCCCAGAACACCTTGGACACTAGAAAAGTGTGTATCTCATTTAATCAGTTTTACTCGCTGACAAGGCTAGATGCCAAATTGCATGAGAGTACTTTTAAATAATCAATTTTTTAAGTTGTTGATGTGATCAGAGAACTCGGTCTGATGAACTTGAAACAGAAAAAAACATATGTGTAATGGGATTTATAACAAAATAATCTTTCATTTATAAATTCTTGGGTTGCCTCTTTTACTAAAAACTAGATTATAGACTTTATCATAAAGCTAATAATTTTTATGTTTTATCATGTTTCAGAGATGCACCAGGACATTCATCAACAGTTCAGTCAGGACAGGTAATAAGGCAGACTGATACCATGACATTTTTTGCTTTCATTGTTGTTGTTTCAAACATTTTTATCTTTTTCAAGATAGTAATATCTGATGCTGAGGATCTGGATCCACCTGAAGAAAATCCAGAAAAAACTTCTTGCTACAGGTAAAAAAAATAATTATCATAATGACTGACTTTAAATTTATTTAACTGATAACACGGGGAGGACATTTTGGTTTGTAAGATGTTTTAACATGAAAATGATAATTTCCCAACAGTAAATACACAGACCTGTATTCACCAAATGTTGAGCAAGAGGACGAAGAGCTGGTTGCTGTCAGTGTGAAGAATTCTCAACACACAGTAATGTAATATGACAGCTTTTGAATACAGCCCTCCTGTTTTTCACTGTACAGTAGTTCTGGTATATCTGGATTATACATTTTTTGTCATTACAGGGATGAGACAGGTATTACATTACCTGACATTGTAGCAAACCTGGCACTTCCTATTGATCACAAAAAAGTCAGTCTGTTCAACATCTCAAGGGCTAATGTATGGGATGGGGCAGTCAGAGGTTTCAAGCGTACAACATATTCTGAAACCTGTGACATTCTTGTCAAATTTACTGATGATATTGGTGCTTTGGAAGAGGCAATTGACATTGGTGGTCCAAGAAGAGAGTTTTTAACTCTACTAATGAAACATCTAAAAGACCGGCCCATTTTTGATGGACCAGAAGGACATCGATTCTTGGTCTACAATGCAAATGGTATGCATATGGATTAGATGTTAACTATAGGCTACTAATGGTTGTTTAATGATCATTGACCATATATTTATGTCATATGTCATATATATGACAAACATAACATGACAAATGCGTGTATATTACAGTATATAATGCATTGTTTGTTTTAATTTTGCAATATGAATTCATTTACAGCTGTTAGGGAGGATGAATACTACCTGGCAGGAAAGATGATTGCTGTGTCAGTTGTGCATGGAGGTCCAGGACCCCATTTCCTGTTGAAAGATCTTGTACATTATCTTGCAGGCCAGCCTTCATTCAAAGCACCAATTAATTTAATTACTGATGAAGAAATAAGGAAAGCTTTGCAAGAGGTAAGAATAGCATAAGGTTACGATATGGTAGGGCAGAGTTTTACATAGAGTACTTCAGTGTTTTGAGACCTTGTTTACTTCCTATATGAAGTACAGAATTTGTTTCATTAATTTGTAAGTTTTTGATGGTGTAAAATAGATTACACAATGTTGTGTATGTATCTCATAAAAAATAGGCAAAGAGATACAGTGCTTACAGTTATTTTCTGGGGTGTTTATGTCCCTTTTTGTGTGTTTCAGATTGAGAATGCTGCTTCATTGAATGCTCTGCGCGAATGTATGATGACACACAGCACAATGTTACAGACAGCAGGTTGTCTGAGACATGTGGCTACTGTGGAAGAAAAGAGAGAAATTGTTTCTGACTACCTCCAGTGGTATATTATTGACCGTAACTCATCTGTAATTGACAGGTAAGATGATAGTTGTAGAAATGAGACTTTCTATTTTTATGCATTTATAGAAGAATTTTTAGTTTGAAATACATTGAGCTCACTTGATCCATCAAACCCTTGATGACTTGCTGCTGTTTATCCAACCACATGCTCCATACTCTGCCAGTGTCATTTACATCTGAATCTATTCCTGCCCTTATTGGTGTGGTGGAAATTACTAGAATGGTTGAGTCTTTGTATATTATTGAGTGTGGTCTAGACCTACTCTATCTGTAATGTGTCTTAAAGGTGCCCTTCCTCTGGCGTTTTTATTGTTTTATACTGTTGTCTGAGGTCTACTCATGACGTTTGCATGGTTTTTACATCCAAAAACATCAAAAGCAATAAGTAATAGGCTATTTTGTACCCTGATTTTGAGGCTGGTTAGAGAAGTGATCCGTTTTAATGGGCGGGCTGCATTGACGACTTGGAAGTAAACGCCCACTGCTATGATTGGATACCAGTTTTTCGTTCAAACTAACTTTCAATTTAATCTCATGTGTAATCAGTTTAATGTTAAGTGAGTGTCTTAAGACACAGTGTCTTTCTTACACACGCATATTTTATCATAAACCCTTTTGACACACACACACGCCTGTCTTTTATCGTAAACCCACGCACAAAAACACACACACAAACACAAACGTACACGTGTCTTTTATCGTAAACCCTTTCGTTGTGCGTGTAGCAGCACCCAGGTAAAAAAGTAGTATACTTTAGTGTATTAGAAATATGATTGAAGTACATGAAGTATAAAACAAGTATGCTTCTACTTGTTGTACATAATTTAAAGAGTATTTAATATGTACTTTTTAAAAGTATACTTCCAAAAAGATATAATTAAGTTCAACTTAACAGTCCAAAAAATAAGTATACTAATTTACCAGTAATTCAATTATCTTTTAAATGTACTTTTTGAAAGTATACTTCAAAAAATATGTAATTAAGTTCAACTTAAGAGTCCAAAAAATAAGTATACTAATTTACCAGTAATTCAATTATCTTTTAAATGTACTTTTTGAAAGTATACTTCAAAAAATATGTAATTAAGTTCAACTTAAGAGTCCAAAAAATAAGTATAATGAATTTACCAGTAATTCAATTATCTTTTAAATGTACTTTTTGAAAGTATACTTAAAAAAAGATGTAATTAAGTTCAACTTAAGAGTCCAAAAAATAAGTATACTAATTTACCAGTAATTAAAATATTTTTTAAATGTACTTTTTGAAAGTGTACTTTGTTGTCAATGTATTTTAAATTGTATAGAAGTTTATTTTTTTTAAGTGTATTAAATTTGACATACTTAGAGTGACAATTCAATATACTTATGGGAAGTATATTTTTTGGAAATTAATTGTTAATTTACTTTTTTAGCATACTAGGATCTCACTTCATTAGAAGTGTGACTTCTGTACACTTTATACAGTACACTATAAAATAAGTGTATTTTTAGTTGCATATCAGAGTACTTTCATAAAATACGTTAGAATAATAAAATGTAGGCTATACACTGCATGAAAAGAGCTGTATCCAGACAAATACGGATGGGAAATCCCTGCTAAACTTTAGGTTTGCCAGATAAATGAGGCAGAGTGCTTGGAAACGTAATACTCAGAAGTAAACTCGTGAAACATCCAGAAACCTTGTGTATATGGATGTATACTGGTGGAAGTTTCTAGGAATCCTCACAGCTGGTTGTAAGGAGTGCTGGTTGTGAGGTGTGAAGGGTTAATGACAGAGTTGCTGTCTCTGTTTTCAAAGCTGGGTGGGGGGTTCAAGGCAGCACATAACATAAAAACATTATATATCTACAAGTGTGTTTACTAAATACATGTATTATTATGCTAATGTAATTTAATTGATAAAGGTTTTTTTTATTTAAGAAAATCTGAGCATCACTCAAAATAACTGTCAACATGTTTGTCAACTAAACATGTTTTGTAAACGTTATACATTTTATAAAAATATTTAATATTTTTATTATTGATAAAGTATAAAGAACAAATCAGTGTGAAAACGCAGATTATAAAAAGTACATAAAGTGCCAGCAGAGGATCCAAAATAATGAAAAAAAAAAAAAACATCCAATGCAACTTGGAAATTGTAGTCAAAATACATCTACAGCAGCATGCTAAAGCAGTACCAACGCCAGGGCAAAAGACTCAAATTCCCAGAATGCACCTGCACCCACCCATTCATTCCCACCAATCAGGATCAACGGCATTTTTCAAACCGCTACTGACTCGTTTTCATGCTAAACAGTACGGCTGAGGTAAGTTTGACTTTCATTCCTTTACATCGCGCAGATCTGTTCCATATTTGTTCCTATTTTGTTCTTCACTGTGATTATTTTTGTCTTTATGCGAGAAGTGTTTTAATTTAAAGCACACACAGGAAATATTAAGAGTAAGTTATACACTGTACACAGTAACGTTAGGAACTTGAACATGCGGTTTTTCAGTGAGCAAAGTAACATGCAAAATGCCTGATAAACGAATCAATTCGATGTTTAAAACTTTAAAAATAAAACGGCAAGATTACTTGTGTTGGAGATGTTCAGCTAACTGTAGCAAATGGCTCTTTCTGCTATTTTAAACGATAACCTTAGACGATTTCTGTTGTTTAAAAGCTCATTGCTGTAGGTAAGTTCTGATAGATGCTGCTTATTTTGCAAGCCTGTTTTAATAGCTTTATTCTGTTTAGTAACCAAGCCAGCTTCACTTTAAGTTTAAGATAAACTAACGTTAGATGTTGTTGTAAAGAAGCTTGGAGTCAAAATATATTTTAAAGTTGTATGATTGTCTTCTTTTTTAATATGATGTCTATCCATGTTTGTGTTTACAGAGGTCATGTACCATGTGGTCGACCTTGCTGACGCTGAAGAGGTTTCTGTGTAAAAATGATGTAAGTTAAGTTTAATCTTTTAATT
This sequence comes from Paramisgurnus dabryanus, assembly GCF_030506205.2. NCBI lineage: Eukaryota > Metazoa > Chordata > Actinopteri > Cypriniformes > Cobitidae > Paramisgurnus > Paramisgurnus dabryanus. The sequence goes on along the minus strand of NC_133357.1, from coordinate 28,601,770 downwards.
TAATATTGTTTTAATTCATGCCCATGTCATGCTGGCTACCAGTCAAATATCGCATACAATTAAAAATACTATTAATCACCAATAAAACCTTAAAAGGCCCAGCACCTTCGTATCTTAGAGAATTAATATCAGAATACAATCCAACACGTACACTGCGGTCGCAAAATTCTGGTCTCTTAATTTTCCCTAGAATATCAAAAGTGTCTAAGCTCTGAAATGATTTGCCAACTGGTATCTGTGAATCAGACACAGTCAATCACTTTAAATCTAAAGGGACACTTCACCCATTTGTATTAAGCTTTGTATCTTTAGAACCCCAGTCATGTTTTTGAATGGTCATGCATCATTTCCTGAGACAGGAGAAATACAGATTTCAGTGTTGCACTTCCTTCTTTCAATGATGTAAAAAATTATAATTTTGCATCATTGAAAGAAGGAAGTCCAATATCTTTGTTGAGGTGGTGAGACTACAAACACCCCTTTTTTAGTCAAATAGGCACCAAATTCGAAATGTATGTTACATTTCCACTACAAATATGAGACACTTTCAATAAAGATTAATGTTTCTACAGGTGAAATGCTCCATTAAAGGATAATTCTGGTATTTAACACTTTGAGTCTTATTTCTGGTTTGTTTTGGATGAATTACAGTGATGGACACTGTAATTTTGACAATGGGTCGTGTCTTTTTTTGACTCGTTTAGAAGCGTCTCTTCACTGCTTCAGAGTGGAAGTCAAGGGTCATGCACAAACATGTCATTAAAACAACACTTAACCTTCATTTTCAAAACTGTCCCTTACGAATATTAACCATGGTTTTATTGTGGTAAAAGTGTAGTAACCATGTTTTTTTGGGTCAATTGATTACTATGAGCAAAACCATGGTTTTACTACACTAACCATGGTTTAACTATGGTTTTTGAAAACCATGGTTGTCAAAACCATTGTTATTTTGTGGTAGCTATGGTTTTACTACAGTAACCATGGTTTTTTTTGGTCTTAACTGTAGTAAAACCATGGTTAATTTTCGTAAGGGGTGCTACTCACCGAGTGGTTCTTGGTGTTCGTTGATGATTAAAAACAAGTAGTGTAGCGAAATACAGTTTCTGTGGTGTTTTATTTGGCATTTTGTAAAATTCCATTGACTTCTCTTGGAAGACTCATTGCTCGCTGATATATCACTCTGCCGCCGGAAATGGAAAAGGGTCTGTTTACATCTGGTTGTAGTTTTTTCGCTCGGTTTCTCTCAAAAGGCTAGCATGAGCAGAGCAACTGTGCCCTCGGAGTAGGGCACAAATTTTTCCCATATTTGATGGCTCAGTGACCAGCCTTAGGTTTGAATTTGAGCTCGATTGTGACTGTCTATACGCTAGACACCAAGTTCCATTCAGCATCCTTGTTAGGCAAAGTGGTTGTCGCCATCAAGTGGTCAAGAGTGTGCTAACGCTTCAGACTCAAATATAGAGCGGAAGTATATACGTGGTTGTGAGGTGTCTGAAAAAATAGATCCACTATAGCAAATAACACGGATTGAAATCATACATTGCTCTGATATATTTGTTTTTAATCATCAACGAACACCACAAACCACTCTGTGAGTAGCACAGTTTTGAAAATGAACGTTAAGTGTTGTTTTAATGACATGTTTGTGCATGGCCCTTGACTTCCATTCTGAAGCAGTCAAGAGACGCTTCTAAACAAGTTAAAAAGTCAAGACACGACCCATTGTCAAAATTTCAGTGACCATCACTGTAGTTCATCCAAAACAAACCAGAAATGAGACTCAAAGTGTTTAATACCGGAATTATTCTTTAAGACTTTTTTTTCTTTAACAAAGCATTCACATAATTTGTCTAGTAAATTATACTTATCTCGCAAAAGTTAGCTTGTACGGAACAAAGCATTCACATAACTCGTCTGGGTAATTTACTAATGCCGCAATAGCTAGCCTGTCTGGAACCGAGCAGATATTAAAACACAACACTGTGTGACACTGCATTACATGTGAATGGCCCCTACGCTAATAGGATTTTGTTTCTCTCTCCCTGTCTCGTCCTCAAACCCGAGGACATTGAGACAAACAGACCAGTTCTGGCTGCCGTGGAGGTCAACACACCACTGATCTACTGGCTGCCCTTCAACGTGATGCCCAGCCGATGCCTGACCACCGACGGAACTAGGGCTGCACGATAAGTCGCATGTGTTTGTCAGGCGCATCTCCTCAGTAATGCCGGTTCCTTGATTAGTATTAAATCGCCATCAGCTGTTTTCAGATGTAGCAGCTTTAACTACACAGAGCCGTAGTTCACTGACAATCGGGGCAATTTCGCATTAATTATCGCGGACGTATCGGCTGCGATATGTATGCGATATGGCCCAGCTTGTCAGGGAACTACGGCTCTGTAGTTAAAGCTGCTCCATCTGAAAACAGCTGATGGCGATTTAATACTAATCAAGGAACCGGCATTACTGAGGAGATGCGCCTGACAAACACATGCGATTTATCGTGCAGCCCTAGACGGAACCCGTTAAATCTCCTTATCCGTTTACATCCCATATATATATATATATATATATATATGTGTATATCTTTTCCTCCTAGGACTTTTTGTTCCTCCCTGAGGTTTTTCTCCTAGGGTTTTTTTAACCCCGGGGAGTCAAGCAACATTGGCTTAACTTAGCACCCTCTTGTATACGAGACATTATTAATTTGCTCACTTGTAAAGTTTATTCATAGCCGCTGTATTTTGCTACTTATATTGTCTGTCGATTTTTCTGTTTCCCCTGCTTCTTTTAATGTAAAGCTGCTTTGAAACAACTACAAATTGTGAAAAGCGCTATATAAATAAAATTGAAATTGAAATGTCTCTTTCCTGTTTTACAGATGCAGTGAGGGAGTGATTCCCCAACATCGAGGTGGCAGAGATCCGGGACCTTCTACGGAGGAAGTGCAACAATGCCAGTTACAAGGCCTCCAGTAGTTCAAATCAGAGCTAGATGTCCATATAGTACAAGTTGTTCGCAATTGTTCTCTTCCCGGCATTTCAAAGAAAGTCGACTGTTTAAGGTTCCCCATTTTGCCAATATCTGTTTTGTGTGTTACTTTTGTGTCATTAATAAAGATCCTTTTTTGAAATGCAGTTTGTAATCTGTTTGTGTGCATTTGAACTGAATTGTTATATTATACACTTGTAGTGTAACAGCAATATTCATGCTTAAGTATAACAAAATGGGGATAAAAGTACAAATTAAATATACTTAAAATATAAAAAATACACTATAATAATATTGCACTGAAAGTACGTGTCTATGATGTTTAGGTTATAATTGAAATTCACTTTAAAAACATTATTATTGTCATAGTGGGACACTTTAAAAGCACTAAAAATAGTTAGGAAGTGCATTTGTAGAGCACTTGAAATATTACAGAGGCATACTAAATTAACATAGTTTATACTAATTATAAGTATGATGGCAGTATGCACAAAATGTACTTAAACACAACTATAATTTGTGCTGCAATGGCTTTTTAAGTGTATTTCCATTAAAATTGCAATACAATGCAATTGTACTGTAAGTGTGCTTAATTACTCATAAATCTTGATTTTCAGGAGTGTATTTTAGTGCACTTGAAGTTTAAAAAAAGTTGTTCCATTTTAGCATACTATTTACACTTAAAGTGTAATCAAATAGGTGTTAAGTTGAAGTTAATACATAATTGAGTACACTTAACTATACTTGGATTTGACGAAAATAGTACAAAATCTAGAAAATATACTTAGTACACTTTTTTAAAGTATATTTTTAATAGAATTTTTTTTCACCTGGGCACACACGCACACGCGCACGCGCACACACAAACCCTTTTACATAAACCCTTCGACGCGTGTGTAACGAATGCACAAACACACACATGTGTTTTTTTATCACATTTAATAACTCACACAAACACGAGTGTCTTTTATCATAAACCCTTTCAAAGAGTGTGCAGCATGAATTCGCGTCCCTCGGAAGAGAAAACACCGGCCACCACAGTGACACATAGTACTAAAGCGTTTTACTCACATAAGCTGCGCCACCATTACGTCCGGATCCAATATTGATAGAGGAGCATTGCTTTTTAATCGCAGTCTCTCTTCAAATCCAGCGTTCTTCTGAACATCCAAACATGTAGCAACTGGTATGATTACCTCGTTTAATAGGAATGATGTCTCTTGACGAAAAACAATGGCCCGAATATGGTACGGTTAACGTTTAGCCATCCTTTCAGTAACTTGTTATGAAAACTAACTCAACTACACGTAATATGTGGGCGCGGTCTCAAGTTGAAGAGCTCATGAATATTAATGACCTCGATCAGTTCCACGTCACACTGATAAGCTTTTTAAACTGACCTGATTTCTACACTTATTTCTTTTCAGTGGCTAGAGCTGACAGAGGAGGTGGAAGTTAATTTTCACATTCACGACACAACACAAACACATATGAACCTAACACATATCAAAAAATACAAGTAAAAACGGTTTTATGTGGAAGGGCCTCTTTAAGATGACTCTTGTTATGATTTGATACTATAAATAAAATTGAATTGAATTAAAGGGTTATATAGGTTATTATATAATATAAAAGCAGATAAAATATATAATATAAAATCAGATATAAGAGTGTGCTGATGTTAATGGGTGTGTAAAGCCAGACTGGAATTATTCCAAAGGTGGTTCAACAGCATATGGAGAAAAGGGTTTATTAACTTAAGTGAATGTGATATTTAATTTTTATAATTAGATTGGCTACAGTTTCTAAAAAAACTATTTTTGCCTTGTCATTTATGTATTGTGTGTGTATACTGCTGAGTAAAAAGATTAGTATGACCATTTTAAATTAAATCTGTAACACAAAGTTTTGAAAAAGTGCATGGGGTGTGTTCAAGCTACTCAGCCGTGAAAATAGGGTTCTTTAAAATCAATTTTCAATACGACTAATTTCCCCCCAAATGTACGTTTGTTAAGGTGGATGGTAATTGTAGAGAAAAGAATATTCAATAGTTTTCTTTAATTTAAAGTCAACAACAATGTTTGTGTTCACCCTGTAGATTCAGGGAGGGTCTTTCAACCCTGAAGTTTTTGAATGCACTACAGCAATACCCTACTTTGCTGGCCCCTGTCCTGTGCCACTCTGAAAAGCAACTCACTGCTTCTGATCTGGAGATGCTCTTTAAACCTGACCTCAGTCCTTCTGGAAGCAGTCGAAGACTTAAAGAAAATAAAACCATGGGCTACTGGGCAGACTATCTCCTTGATTGTGAAGGTTTGTTGGTTTATTTGTTTTTTATAACTAGTTAAGAAAACACATGGCAATTAAAGCTACAAGCAGCATTTATCGTGGTTCAGGCATTTCCAGCCTTTAAGCACATAAGCATCAATAGACATTACGTTTTATTTAGCAATAATGTAACCACCTAAATCACAGAAGGCAAAGAATATTACAGGCAACATTGTAGTTATAATAAGAACTATTATCGTTTTCAAAGCTTTTTGAAAGTTATATTGCCAGCTATGGTACGATCTCCATGAAATTTTGCTGCTTCTTTCGAATGTTATGTGTCATATGCTCACAAATTTGTAAAGTTTTGAGTTTTTGTTTAGGATTTATAGGCGTTGGGTGTTTTGACACACCCATTTTCTAAATGATCCTGTTATGGCCAAATGGTAAAGTTCAACTTTTTTTAGATAATTATCCTAGAGAGTATAGAGAATTGTACTGCACTGGTTTGGTTGCGATTTGGTGAAAAATTGAGGACTAGTTTGCGCTAGTACATTTTTAAGATGATAGGGATTTTTTGAGGAACAATTTGAAAAACAGTGAATTTTTGAGGAACAATTTGAATAACAGTAGTAGTTCTTGAGGCAAAGTCATTCAGTATGATACGCACAACGTGATTACAGGGCTGTAAACTCTGTAAAAAAACTAAAAAAAAAACCCTAATAATAAAAATCTGTACAATTACAATAGGGTTTGAGCTCTTTAAGCCACTATATAACTAAATAATGTATCTGAATTGTTTTTCTTTGCAGAAGGCCAGGCTGCTGTGTCGGTGGAAGATGTTTTGATGTTTGCTACTGGGCTGTCTTCGCTTCCCCCATCTGGCTTGGAACCACTGCCACAAATAGAGTTCCTCGATCACTCTGTGTTCCCTATGGCAAATACATGCGCAAACTCCTTGAAATTACCACTCCTGGACTCATACACTTTGTTTAAGTCACAAATGGACTTTGGAATTCAAAATAGTCCAGGATTTGGCTGTTTTTAAGCTAAATTATGGATAAACCTTAAGACTCTCAAAAGGTTGTTGTTAAAGGGACAGTTCACCGAAAAATGAAAGTTCTGTCATTTACTCACTCTCATGCTGTTACAAATCTGTATACTGTACATTTCTTGGTTACACATAGGAAGATATTTTGAGAGATGTTTGTAACCAAACTGTTCGTAGACCCCATTTACTTCCATAGTAGTCTTGTTGTTTTTGCTACTATGGAAGTAAATGGGGTCCACAGACGGTTTGGTTACAAACATTTCTCAAAATATCTTCCTTTGTGTTCATCATAACAGACATTTATGCAAGTTTGTAACAACATGAGAGTGAGTAAATGACAGAATTTTTATTTTATGGGTGAACTATCCCTTTAAAGGTTCACTTTAAAGTGCAGTTGCCAAAATTGTTTTATAATATAACAGTATGTGAGCATGTTCTTTTCTCACTGTTAACATTTTGAAAATGTTTTACTGTAGATTTGTGACTCTCAAACTGTGATGCTTTGTGAATCACTGTTTTAGATAAAGAAACAAGTAGTGAAAGAAGTTTTGTTTTCTATACTACAAAAATTTAATACATGTTCATTGCTATTTTGAATAATTTACTTCACACTTTAAAACAATCAAGCTGTGGGTGACAGATTCATAAACATTGTGTTCAGACAGAGAGGACTATTCGACCACTACAAAAACCCCTCCCTTTTTGATCATTTCATAGCTGAGCCATTTCTTTTAGCTTCATGTACAGTTCTGATGCAGACTCCCAGTTCTCTGGCTTCTGTAACTGACTGTGTTCTATGGCAAAGTCCAAGTACTCCTGCATGTTTGGGTCCCCACAAGAAGTTATTGACAGGCTAGCCTCAGGAAAGGCATCCAGTTCAGTTTGTTCAATTTGAAATCCGCAGTCTCTCGAGCCAAACCTATGTTAAATAGAAAATATAAGCATTTAATTTAAGCCAAAACATTAAAACAATACTTTTGTCTGTTTATTATCAAAGCATCACCTGTGTGGTAAGTAGTAGAGTTCATTGGGCACTCCTCCTGGACACGCTGCTGTCCTGGAAGGGCGAATCCTGTGACTGTTCCACAGTCTCACACACTCATCCAAGTCCTTCTGAATAACATCACCAAAGCAGTATCTCAATAGACACTGATGCTCATGACTCCCGTTGAAGTATCCAGCTTCTCTAAGGTCTGCAAATAACTCCATCCAGAACTGAGACCTATAGAAATTGATACAAATTGTAGTTATACTTTTAAGCATATACACATGTTTGAATAATAAAATAAGAGGTTAGTCGTAATGAAATTTATGGTCTGCATGTTTTGGTCATTCGATTTTCTATAAGGAACTACTTTTCCTTGCGTGTTGTATCTGTTTTACATTTTGTATTGATTTTTATTGTGCTCGTTTTTTTGTTTTTCATTACTCGTTCCTGAGAAGAAAATCGAATGACCAAAGCAAGAATGCAATATGAAGTCCACTTACCTTCCCTTTCTTAATATAGACCACCAGGACTCAATACGCTGGTTATTAATAGATGAGCCGTACATGTGGCTGGACGCGCCAGAGTAGTAGTCACTGTGATGGTGGCGTAGCGTGCATTGAATTGCAGCCATTATGCCGTTCTCAGTGCCGCAATCAGTCCTCAGTCTCATGGGGATGACACCGAGGTTTTGCACACATGAAATGAAATAGTGAGCAATCACTGTTGGGTTATTATTTGTTGGTCCACATTCAAGCCACAATACTTTACGTGAAAATCCATCTATACATCTCGATATGGCCAGACCAAATGGCTTAAGTTTATCGTAACCATCTGCGTGCCACATATAGTTGGGTCCCATTGAGTGGTAGGTTCTTCTTGTAAACCTTCTGCGTGTTCTACTCTCACACCCTTGAGGGTTAATCTCCCGGAGCAAATTCATCACATTGTCTCTCCTCACTCGAAAATTGTACTTTTGTTTGAGTACCTGCCACATCGTGCGGTACCCAAATAGTTGTCCAGGTCCGCAAAGTTCCAATCTGATGGCGTTACACACGGAGTTTGGAGAAGAATAATCCTTTCTGCGGTACGACCCGGCTTCGTTTAGTTTACTTTTAAGAGTCCTCAAGCTGATGTTTACACCGTGTAGACTTGACATCATGTCCACGATTACAGCGTACGAGTGGCCCTCGTTAAAATATTGAACACATTGATTCAGTATGTCTCGTGTTTCCATCTGGTCCGTGTCGTTCAAAAACTCCAAACACCGACCACACATGACGCAAAACCGCGTTACGGTGCTCATATGTTGGCCACAAAATGGACAAAACATACCTCGGCCGCAGTCCTACCTGTACGCCCACCAAATTTTTTTCGCTATTTACTCCACAACCACAAACCGAATTTGCCGCTTACCACCAACAACACAACCTCACCGCGTCACTTCCGGTGTGTGGGTATAGCGTCAGTTCCGGTGAGTGGTACATTCCCTTTCCACTAGAATCTGTCATTGTAAATTTGTTTCGGGACTGGTAAAACTGTTTTGCGTCTTGTTAATTTGTTTTCTAAAATGTAAATTTGTTTCGTCCTTGGTAAAAGTGTTTTCCCCAATGTAAATGTGTTTTATGATACGTAAAAATGTTTTCCAAAATGTAAATTTGTCTCGAGGTTCGTAAAAGTGTTTCACACATTGTAATGTTGTTTCGCACTTCTCGGCCACCGTACTTTTATGCTCAAAACTGCAACATTATACTGTAACTAGAGTTAAAAAGTTGAAATCCATGAAAGGGGCTCTTTAAATCTCATCTGGGGAGGCCTATTATATCCTCCAATGAGTCACTTACAGAACCTGCCTCCCAATTCATAGACTTTTATATCAAACCTCTTACTCAACAGCTCCCTTCTTACATACAGGACACACCTCATTTATTTAAGATCTTAAATGATATGACAGTCTCTGATTACTCTTTTTTTTTAGTCACTATGGATGTAGAGTCTTTATATACTAATATTACTCATGATGATGGACTAAAAGCTTTACATCATTTTTTAAGAAACAGACCTACAGATTATTCACCTCCCTCAGATTTTATTATCCAACTCACTGAATGGACATTGAAAAACATTATATTTTTCTGTACCAGGACCATTTATATATTCAGGTATGTGGTACTGCTATGGGGGCATGTTTTGCCCCAAATTATGCTAAACTTTTCTTAGGGAGAAGGATTTTATCCAGGGTAATATCAGTGATAAGATAAAATGGTAGGGGACGATATATTGACAATGTATTTCTGATTTGGACTGGTTCTTATAATGAATTGTTATTGTTCTATGATTTTTTGAATAATAATGATAGGAATGTAAAACTGTCTATGGAATACTCGAAAACCATGATTAACTTCTTAGACCTAACCATCTCTAAAGGTCAGAATGGCCAGCTCCATACCACAGTGTTTCGCAAAGAAACAGATAGAAATACTATCTTACGAGCGGATAGTTTCCATCCAGTTTGGCTCAAAACAACATACCGTTTGACCAATTCCAACGTCTTAGACGTATATGCGATGAAAATCAAGAGTATGAAAAGCAGGCCAAAACTATGTCAAATAGTTTTACACAGAGGGGTTACTAAACAGAGGTAGTACAGACTGCTAACAAAAAAGTCCACTCTTCATACTCCCCTGCATTAAATGCTTCCTATTGAATCTAAACACTTGTGGGTTTTTTGCAGGTGTTCTACAATATGAGATGTGTCAGAAGAATGAGTTTCATGGGTCTCTGACCTTGCACACCTCAGATTTAAAAGGGGAGTATGATTTTGTCAGGTGTTGCCAAAATCATACCCCCCAAGGTGGAATGCTTATTACTTAAGATATATGCTTGTGCTTCTTTTTAGGTGTTCTAGCATAGGATATGTGTCACCAGAATGAGTTTTATTGGTCTCTGACTTTACAAACCTCAGATTTAAAAGGGGAGTATGATTTCGGCAGGTGTTGCCAAAATCATACCCCCCCCTCAAGGTTAAATGCCTATTACTTAAAGGGACACTTCACCCATTAAGCTTTGTATCGTTAGAACCCCAGTCATGTTTTTGAATGGTCGTGCATCATTCCCTCAGTTTCCGCTGAGACAGGAGAATTATAGATTTTAGTGTTGCACTTCCTTCTTTCAATGATGTAAAAATCGTCATTTTGCATCATTGAAAGCAGGGAGTCCAATATCTTTAGGAGGTGAGACTCCAAACATCCATTTTCTCGGTCAAATAGGCACCAAATTTGAAATGTATGTTACATTTCGAATACAAATATGACACACTTTCAATAAAGATTAATGTTTCTACATGTGAAATGCTCCTTTAAAGGAATAGTCTATCCATTTTCCATATTAAACTATGTTATTACCTTAACTAAGAAGAGTTGATACATCCCTCTATCATCTTAGTGCGTGCACGTAATAAGGCTGTCAAAATTGCTCAAAAAATACGTTCGAATATTCTCCCTAAAAAACCCACGAATATTCGAACTATTCGAATATCTGGTTGCCCATTTTTTCAATGACGTTAACGACGTTTAACGACGCATTACGTCAATAACAGGACAAATTAATATAAAGAGACATAACTACTTCTATAGGTAGTCTATTTAAGTTTAAACATATTTGCCAACGTATATTACACAAAACAAGTAAATTAAGAGACATCAAAGTGATATAGTACCTTGGTTACATTGCTTGACAGAACTCCCTGAAGCCTGCTCCATCCACGACACTGATCGGTCTCATGTCCTTACAAATGAACGAAATTAATTTCTCCGTTATGACCTCTTGTCGTGTTGCAGACAAATAGCTTGTGGCGGGCGATGCAAAGTAAGTGTTAAGACGTGACTGTTTAGTTGGAGTTCCACACATTGTGGTCTCGTACACACTGCAAACTTTCAGGAGTGACAACTGCATTTAAATGTGAAAATGTGATGATTGACAAGGAGATAACCATAGCAACGGTCTGCCGTCTCATGTGCTTATCACTCACAGCTTTGATGAAAATAATTTAACAGCATTATGTTTTGCAATAAACCTCTGTTGTGTCGTTGTGTATTGTACGCATTTGTGAGGCTGCGGTCGCTCTTGCAGTGTTGCCAGGTCCTCGTCTTTTTTGTACTCACATACCATTTTAGCTCTTAACTGTTTATGGCTTTTGGCTCATGAAGCGATCAAGTTTTTGGTGTTGTTAAAATGTGAAGGTGCCAGTCCCAATATTTTGATCTTTGAGGTAAAGCGTTAGGATTTATTTTGGTTTATTATTGGATTTTTCTTGTTCGCTGTTTTTTTTAGTGCAAGATCTGGCAACACTGAGCAGCAAACGCTTGTGCCTCTGTCATTCTCTGTATCGCGCATACAGAAGACTTTTCCCCCTTGTAATAATTTATTTCTTCAGAAGAGAGACCTGTCATGTCAATGATGCACGTTTAAACACTTTATTAACTACTAGTTGTTCAGTTCGGTTATGTACACACTGTGCAGAGTTTCTGTAAATGCGGACGTCACTACCTGCATTTTGCGGGAGTTAATTCGGTTGTGGAATTCGGTTGTCAGTACCGTAAATTACTGAACTGTGTGTGTACAGAACAGGATTAAGCATTAAAAGGTGAAGTGACAACCGAATTAATATGCAGTGTGTACGGGACCTATTTGACCTCTGTCAATTGCTCTGTTTGACGTCATCTCCCGGCGTTATAAAAGGCAAGATATTTCAAAACATTATTCAGGCACGTGCATGGTGTCATAGGCAACTGCTAACTCCTCCAACTGTCAGCTATGTTTTAGAATGAATCGACAACGCATTAGATTAGAGCAGTGAAATAAAAACAAGCCAAACCCTATATTTTTCTCATTAAACTGTATTTATTATTACACATTACAATACTGAAGTCGGTCACACCCTCTTCCAGTTCACAGGGATCCTACGCACCTTGCATTCTTTGCATATAGGGAAGTACGGGGATTGATTGTGCTAGCCGTAGATATGTATAATAAAGGCTAGATATTGTGCTAGCTATAGATATGTATAATAAAGGCTAGATGTCCCGCTCGCACTGCTGGCCATTTCAGTGGAACGTCTTCATTTGGCAGCCATCTTACCTCAGACAGCTCTCTCACTCGTAGCATTGTGTTTAATGGAGCATGTACTTTTAAATGACCATAACTTGCTCAATTTTCTACCGATTTTCAAATGGTTTGGTTTGTTATAAATGTCAAAGATGTACCTATGACACTGCATACTTATGAATAATGTTCATGAAACATGTTAAAGCATCCAGAATTATAGCCACGTTAATAAAATTTGTGAGCAAGTTTAGTTCATTTAAAAGTACATGCACCATTAAAACACAATGCTACGAGTGAACGAGCTCCCTGTGGTAAGGTGGCTGCCAGGTGATGAAACAAAATAGGATTTGTATTTACCGTTTGAGGAAAATTAGCGAAAAACTTGCAGAAACATTCGCACAAATCAAAGTAACCGCTTAAATAGAAAACTTAATAGTTCTGCAAACAGAAATCTGTTTGCAATCTCATAAATAAGCAAAAAAGTATGTTTTTAAATACAATATGTAACAATAAACTCTAAACACATTCAGGAATCATTATTAACCCAGGGTGAAGTATAAACTCCGCACAGAAGATAACCCCAAATTTATTTATTTAAAAATATATAGGAGTTAATTGTCCAAGTTCACAATTCAAAATAGAAAATATTTAAATAATTTTATAGACCAAAGAGCAGACCAAAAGTAATAAACATTCACAGCCTCCCTCCTCACCAACCAACCATTAAATAATACAGTACATTCAGATTCAACAGGAGAACCTCTGTTATAAGCAGGGCTGTAGGTGCAGTGTTAGCGCCCCCTGGCTGTGAAGCTTCAGTAAGTTGAGAAACTCTATTGGCATTGCGTGAACGCCATGTTTGGGTCCTACATTGTCAAAATAGTGATGTGGAATTTCCTGCTGCTCCAGATTGGTGTCAAATGGCCAGAATCCATAAACGTGCACGTGATCACACACTTCTAGTGCCACATTAATTAACATGAACCCGGTGGAGAGACGAACAGCTTTCAGGCCCTGCCTCTTCCAGAAACCAGCCAGGTTCTTCAGGTAACTGGTGGAAAAGAAGACCATATGTTGTTGAGGTCGGATTGACTGAAGCACTTTGAGCGTATCTACGCATACCCGAGTGTGGTATGAATATGCAAAGGCTGGAACGATGATTGACGAGTTACCATACACGCTCACACGCTCCACTAATGGACCTGGATTAGACTTCAAATTTTTGTAGCTGTAGAGAAAAAAAAACAAGAGACACATTCACAAATAATCTTATACAATAGTTGATATAAAACATTGATATGAAACAAATATTACATTGACATTTAAATTATATGATATAATAGATCATAGAATAATAGAACATGAATCACATGCTAGGAAAGCCTTCATAAGAAGTCAATTTAATACATTTATGTGGAAGATAAAAATTAGTTTGGGTGTCAGTGATTTGTTTCATTTCTATATCATCAAACATAAGTTATCCATTTTGTATTCAAGTCTGTCAATCTTATGAAGGTAAAGTTGTTCACAAAGGGTGCATGCTCTTGGATTCTATTTGCACAGTTTTTTTAATGTTGGTCTGTGTACACATGCAGACAGTCAACACGGTTGTGTTTAGCGCTGTAATTTAGCAAAGTAATGCTTCTGAGTCAACATCTTATGTTGGTGTTAAAACAAGACATCCTACAGGTATATCCTATATATATGGCTTAAACAGGACACCATTGTTTAACAAATATTTTGGGCTGGGCGATATGGAGGGAAAATTATATCTAGATATATTTTGCTATATCTCAACAGGCGATATATATCTCGATGGCTTTGCGTGGAAACCCTCCCCAAAAAAGTACTGCAAAACAAATATGTCAAAATCCACAAGGTCTTTTTTTATTGAAGTGCAAAGAGGTAGTTCACGTAGGAACAAAATGCTTCTGCAACATTTAAAAATATATATAAAAAATTTATACTTTAACTATAAAATAAGAAAATACATAGTCTTCGTTTTATTCAAAAATAAAACAACTCAACTTCAGATATTAAGTTTTTGGTAGACTTTGACAATTCTTAGTATTTTTCTGAAAACCCTCAGGAGATAAGGGTATTTATCCTGGAATAACAATGGTTTTAGGCGTTTTAGGAGTAAATGGGTTAAATATGAGAGAAAACACTGTTGTTACACAGAAAACTACAGAACACGTGCGCTTGCACGCCGCATCATAGGGAGAGAGAAAGCTCTCACATCAAGAAAACGTGTTTGTGTGTGTGTGTGTGTGTGTGTGTGTGTGTGTGTGTGTGTGTGTGTGTGTGTGTGTGTGTACCTGGTAATTATCACGTTGTGGGGACCAATTTTCCCCACAAAGATAGGAATACCAGTGTTTTTGTGACCTTGTGGGGACATTTTGATGTCCCCATGAGGAAACAAGCTTATAAATCAAACAAGATGATGTTTATTGAAAATCTAAGGTACAAGAAAGGTTTTTGTGATGGTTGGGGTTAGGGAATGGGGCAGGTAAGGGGAATAGAATATACAGTTTGTATGGTATAAAATGCATTACGTCTATGGAATGTCCCCACAAAACATGGAAACCAGAATGTGTGTGTGTGTGTGTGTGTGTGTGTGTGTGTGTGTGTGTGTGTGTGTGTGTGTGTGTGTGTGTGTGTGTGTGTGTGTGTGTGTGTGTACCTGGTAATTATCACGTTGTGGGGACCAATTGTCCCCACAAAGATAGGAATACCAGTGTTTTTGTGACCTTGTGGGGACATTTTGATGTCCCCATGAGGAAACAAGCTTATAAATCTAACAAGATGATGTTTATTGAAAATCTAAGGTACAAGAAAGGTTTTTGTGATGGTTGGGGTTAGGGAATGGGGCAGGTAAGGGGAATAGAATATACAGTTTGTATGGTATAAAATGCATTACGTCTATGGAATGTCCCCACAAAACATGGAAACCAGAATGTGTGTGTGTGTGTGTGTGTGTGTGTGTGTGTGTGTGTGTGTGTGTGTGTGTGTGTGTGTGTGTGTGTGTGTGTGTGTGTGTACCTGGTAATTATCACGTTGTGGGGACCAATTGTCCCCACAAAGATAGGAATACCAGTGTTTTTGTGACCTTGTGGGGACATTTTGATGTCCCCATGAGGAAACAAGCTTATAAATCTAACAAGATGATGTTTATTGAAAATCTAAGGTACAAGAAAGGTTTTTGTGATGGTTGGGGTTAGGGAATGGGGCAGGTAAGGGGAATAGAATATACAGTTTGTATGGTATAAAATGCATTACGTCTATGGAATGTCCCCACAAAACATGGAAACCAGAATGTGTGTGTGTGTGTGTGTGTGTGTGTGTGTGTGTGTGTGAAGCACTACTCCTAAGCTTTGTTTAGTAATGATAAACTAAATAAGTATTCTTCTCTGACAGTAACATCGGAAACGGACATTAAAGCACTGCCACCTTTTCACTGTCACGAGAGACACGCGCGCTATCAAATCGCTTCACACAACGCGAGAGAGAGAGAGAGAGAGAGAGAGAGAGAGAGAGAGAGAGAGAGAGAGAGAGAGAGAGAGAGAGAGAGAGAGAGAGAGAGGAGCGCAGAGCACTCGCAACAATGAATTCAAGCCGTTTTAAATATATATACATGTAAATGGGAATCATGGAAGATCTATTCGTGGTGGCCAGTGTTGATTCTGTGACGGGTGCCGACATGTAAATGAGATATCACGCGAGGGGAAGGGGGAACAAAAGCAAGGAGGTGGGGCGAGCACAGCACACAGAGAAGGCAAAGAACCAAAGTGGCGAAATCAGAATTTAATATAAACATTATATCGATATATAAGATGTGTCAAAATCCATTTCGAGTTTAAACAATTTATCGATATAGTTTGAATATCGAGATATCGCCCACCCCTATTATGACTGATTAATGATTGTTCGAGAGATGCTTTTATGGAGCGGCTGAATGAGGCATCTATGTTTATATCTATGGCTAACACACAATGTAGGTGTTAAACAAATGCATGTGCTGTTTTCAGGAATACACATCAGAGACTGACTGTATGAGCGCAAAAACGAATTTTGTCGCTTCATGAAATGAAGATTAAACAGCTGTAGTCTACACTATTTTAACAATGTCTTTACTGCCTTTCTAGGTCCACACAGTTGATTTGAAAGAATTGCTGTCTATGGGGGCTAAGAAAGGATTTCATCAAAAATAAATTAATATGTGTTTTTACAGGTGTGGAATGACTTGGGGGTGAGTAATTAACGACAACATTTTTAAAATGGGTCAAAACAGAATACTGTTCTGTATCTGTTGGTAATATGGACAAATAATTATTAACACCACCTGCATGTTAAACCTTTGATTTTTTTAAAGAACTGGCACATTACAAGGTTCTCAATCTTTCATGAACACCAGATTCAATGACTTTTTCCAAGAACAATCTGTGCAAATTCCAAACGGTTTTTGTGCCCCTGAAGGCTGATTCAGGAAGGGGCGTCACTTGTAGGGGCTTTTCAAATAAAAGTGAACATCTGAATTCTTTCACACAGGGCTCTTCCAGAAGTCAAGTGATCATAAAGATACATACCTGCTACATTAAGCGCTTTGGCTCATTGCTGTGACAGGTCAATAGTGCAACCATGCATGGGGAGGTTGCAGGGCGGAGTGGGACTCATTTAGACCGGCCTACTTTAGTTTTAATAGGCTACTGGGGATTTAAAGGGGACATATTATGAAAATCTGACTTTTTCCATGTTTAAGTGCTATAATTGGGTCCCCAGTGCTTCTATCAACCTAGAAAATGTGAAAAAGATCAACCCAGTAACTTAGTTTTGGTAAACCATTCTCTGTAAGCATGTGAAAAAATAGGTCATTGTAATTTGGCTCCTATTGTGATGTCAGAATAGGATAATACCGCCCCCTTTATCTGCACTATCCAACCCCTGCACATGCAGCCATTTAGTGCAGAGAGAAACAGAGAGAGAAAATAATTCACAGCACAATAGTATCCAATTGCAACAAACCACCATCATTGTGATCAGTGCTAACTTCATCCGCTCATTTGCATTTTAAATGACACACCCAAAAACGACACACTTTTGCTCAGGCCTACAAATTGGCAATTTTAACACGCTGTAATTAATTATCTGTGTGGTATTTTGAGCTAAAACTTCAATTACGCACTCTGGGGACACCAAAGATTTAGTTTACATCTTAAAAAAATCTCATAATATGTCCCCTTTAATTATATAAGTCTGCAATAGTGCACTGTTCTCTGCAGCCTTGCAATGCATTGTATTTTTCAAATATATCATTTCCAAATCAGCTTAAAAACAGTAGCATAAACAATTATGATATTTAAAGGAATAGTCTATTTATTTTCAATATTAAAATATGTTATTACCTTAACTAAGAAGAGTTAATACATTCCTCTATCATCTTAGTGCGTGCACGTAAGCGCTGGGGCGCGCTGCCACACTTCGATAGCATTTAGCTTAGCCCCATTCATTCAATGGTACCACTCAGAGATAAAGTTAGAAGTGACCAAACACATCAACGTTTTTCCTATTTAAGACGAGTAGTTATACGAGCAAGTTTGGTGGTACAAAATAAAACGTAGCGCTTTTCTAAGTGGATTTAATAGAGGAACTATATTGTATGGCGGAACAGCACTTTTGGGAGTACTTCAACTCGGCGCAGTAACACCCTCCCTCTCCCATTATGAGAGGAAGAAGGGGAGCGGATTTTCACCCCAGCGCTTACGTGCATGCACTAAGATGATAGAGGGATGTATCAACTCTTCTTAGTTAAGGTAATAACATATTTTAATATTGAAAATGAGTAGACTATTCCTTTAATCATAATTGTGCAGCCCTACCATAATGGATTTTAATATTATTCAATTAAACCTATTCAAAAACTACTGAAAGGGAAAAATGTGTTTGTGTTTTCACCTATATTTCTATTTTTTCTTTTTAAAATGTGGGTACCTGTTGGGTTAAAAAGGTTGGAAACCCCTGATATGCAATACAAAAGCAAGATTTATCAAGGATGCAGGGGAAAATCCTGATCTTAATTTTTTTAGTCTTTTTTGAACAACCGTGTAAAAAATCCCAGTCGAATTACCTACCTTAAGGTCATGTGGTAATTTAATTGCCGTTTTAATCCACATATGAGTTAATTAATTGTACAACAGCATTCCATATACATATACATTTAAACCAAGTATCCAGGTCATGTGAGTGTAATTAACCAGATGAACAGAGCATTTCCAGGTGTATAGAATTATAAACACACACATGCACCACAAATTTATCTTCATCCAAACGCATGAGTTTTATCGTAGAGTCGTCGTGCAAATTTTTGTTCACAGACATCCTCATGAGAAATAACGCTAAAGACTTTGTTAAAATATAATGAAATTGCTACAATGAAAGTGAAATTTGTACAAATAGGGCATTTCACTGACTGACTAATAACCTTTTCATTGCCATAATTGTCTCTGGTCCTATGAATTATTTTCAACAGCCGTTGAAATTATTTGGTACATAATAAATATCGTCATGTTTAACTACCGAAATCATAAGTAACTGTGGACAAATGTTTCTGTAAATGTGATGCATTTAAAAATGAAAATGGCAGGGGATTTTAACTTCACATTTCAGACCTGAAAGTTCTAAGGGCCTGATTGTTTTCCTTGGAATTTCAATTAGGGCCCAAGCCCCAAGGTCCAGATAGGTTCGAAAGCATCCTTTGAATTGAACTATTCGGGCCATTTGGGCCTTTAACACGAGTAAAAACGAGAAAAAAAATTGGCACGCACATCAGGCTGGAGAATTCGGAAGCTGTCGCCTTCATAAAGTTTCAAGCGACCTCCAACTGTATACAGGCATTTTTGTTATATGTCTTTACGGAAAACACAAATAAACGCTGCACTCTGTGAATTATCATAAGTAACTGCTTTTATAAGATACTCACCGTGTGAGCTGACTAGGATTAATGGTGAGTAAATCAGTCTTTAGCCCAACATCACTGTCATTAATGGGAGCCATGTTAAACCTGCAGGAACAGAAAAAGACAGGAGGTTATATTTTCCACAAAATATAATTTCGGTGTATATTTACTGGCCTCCAAACTGACTTAAATTACACGTGATGTGACTACATTGCCTTAATTGGCATTATTTTTCATACAGGTATATTGCATTTTCTTTAATTTTTCAAAATAAATCAAGTGCTCTGTTCCCCCTATTAACGCTTTTGTGGTGTTCAGGTCTGTGGGGCCCGTTTTTAATGTTTACTAAAAGAAAAATTATGCATTTAATTGTTGTTTCAACCTCAGATTCATTGGCCTTGGCTCATTTTCTATAAAGAACATAATAATAAACAACTTTATAATTACTGTACACTGTACACTCCCCCTACACATTTATATTACATATGTGGGGTAATAAGAGAGTGAAAATTGAATGTGCTGTGTAACTTCACTTTGTTTTTCTCCTATCTGGGACTCCTGTGAGTGCATGGGTGTGTTTGTATATATGTCTGTACATATGTGATGGATGCATGTCAGAGTTTTGTCCTTCTGCATTTGCTGTAACAGCGCAAGGATACAACATGTTATATATCGTGCATGAACACTTGTCTGCCCCCACTGTCCCACACACTTTACCTTTTGTCTAACAGGAACCATTCTACATTTTACCATTATCTCCCTTACAAAAAATAACCATGGTTGTATTATAGTAAAAGTGTAGTAATCATGGTAAATTGGTGTATTGATTACCATTTGTAAAACCATGAGTTTACCACAAAACCTATGGTGTGTGTGTTTTTGTGTGTGTGTGTATGAGTGTGTGTGTGTGTGCGTGTGAGAGTGAGAGTGTGTGTGTGTGTGTGTGTGTGTGTGTGAGAGAGAGAGTGAGTGTGTATGAGTGTGAGTGTGAGAGAGAGAGAGAGAGAGAGAGAGAGAGAGAGAGAGAGAGAGAGAGAGAGAGAGAGAGAGAGAGAGAGAGAATAGAGAAAGTAAAATTTCATATCCAAGCATTTTCACATTTTAGGTTGTAGCCAATAGCAACACATTGTACTGCAGTGTGTGTGGACATAAGATGGACAGGAAGACACAGTATACGTCTATAAAATGCAAGAAATGCATATGCAACACAGCTACACAGTAAAAATCTGCTTCTTATGTGTTGTGTAGGCTGGCATGAACAGGTTATGCGTTCAGTGTGGATGATGTGTTATGATACCTCATCTTTTCAGATGGGGCTTGTGCTGTGTAGATGGACACAAATGTGTACAATTTCAAACTAAGTTCAAAGAACTAAACATCAAAGAGATGAAAAACTTATTTCAGATGAAAAAGTGATGAAAATACTTATTTTAGATAAACATCTGGGGGGGAATAGAACTTTCTTCTCTTTTTTCATATTATCACAAAACCGAATAGCACTTTAATCTACTTTTATAAATAGTCCTCTACCAGTGGTAAATGACAAGCATTAAACATTAATTCTGTCTATATTACTTGCAATATGGCTAAAGTAATCATCTGTAAACAGTTATACATAAATTTGTATGACTGCATTGGTTTAAGATACAAATAATACAGTGGGTCCACTAGACCCACAAACATTGTCTAAGTAACAGAAATATGAACACCACACAAGGGTTAAAGAGTAAAAAAGCCTCTTCAACATTTATGACACAAAGATCTTTTCTGTGCTGTTGGTCATCTGTAATGAAATTGCTAGACAAGAAATAGGGGCTGGACACACCAAAACTTTTAAACGCGGCTGGAAACGCCTTGAGGACGCCAAATGCCATCTGTTTTTCAGCTGAGTGCCAGCTTTCTTCAGCTGAGCGCTTTGGTAGCTGTGATACTTCAGCTGCGAGCCGGTTGGTTGCTGTGGTAATGTCCCGCCCCTCCTCCACTGTGATTTGGCGGCCGTGTGAGAACTGACATTGACGAGCGGAGCTTTTCTCCCAAAGTTGAATCTCTTTCAACTCTCGACGCTCAGCACGGAGCGCGGAAAAACCGCTGAGCGCCGGTTTTCAGCGCGGAAAAAAACCCGCTAGCTGCTGGCTTATTTGAAAAACGCCGAGCTTCCATTGGAAACAACTGAAAACTTGCGCCGGCCGCGGGCGTAAAAGTTTTGGTGTACACAACCCCATACACCAGAGAACATGTCTAGCTCATAACAGCACAAACTGCTAAAACTTTACTGACTGTTCCCAATATCTCTTGTGCAATGTGTTAATATTGTAAGGGTCAAGCCCAGACAGACCTAGAAACAAAATAAATTTTTCCAGTGGCACATGTAGAGTCGAAAGAGTAAGACAGTAGAGTGAAAGAGTAAGTCAGGCAGGGATAATGGTCAAAACTGGTTGTAGATGGTCAGCTAACAGAGACAGAGCTTGAGGAATGCTTGCGACATGTGGATATCACTGAACAGGAAGTTACAGCATCTCGTTGGATTTGAATACAGTGGGAGGTGCGGTGGCAGCCTGTTGAAGAAAAACTGTATAGAGTGGGGTAGTGGTCTACGCTGGATTTGCGGTCGAGCCATCCTGAGGTCTCATTGGCTTAAACTGACGAGACACCAAGGAAGGTGAGTTCCCAACTGATGACCTGCTGGAGCTACCAAACTACAGCTGTGAGATACAGCCAAGTCCTAACCTGACCAGGGAGAAGAGGATTGTGCTTAAATGGAGGAGAGAAGAAAGCAATGTCACTGGCTCACATATGGCACAGGGCATAATACCTTTAAAGGTGGGCCAGTTTTAATAACCACACCATTTAAAAAAAATAAAAAATAAACATCTTGGATGACACTGGTTTGAGAAAATGATCAAGAAATGTAGCAATCTTTTAAAAAAACAAGTATTATCTGATTCACGATTTGCAAAGGTACAAATCACAAAGTAAATGATGACACAAGTTATCGTTTCCAACGTAAATCTCTTTTCTTGGACCACAACAAAAGCACAGATTGTAGGCATCAGTTTACTTAAGTTTTGTGCAGGTCAAAGTAGCGCTTGTTGTTTGTTGTTTCTACAATCACAAATGCAGACATGGTTTAAACGTTTTAGTATACTTACCTTACCAATCTGTTATGTTTTGGTCAAGCTGCACTGGTAAAGTTGATTGATCAGCTTGGTCATCTGCATTTTCTGGATCACATTCGGTTCGTATTGATAAGGTAGTAAAGACGATATTAACTTCTGTAAATATTGCATTGGGAGCTAATCTTCAAAACATTGTAAAAAGCGTCACATTTCTGGCTGACATCAGAGGTATTCATGCCAATCACAACCTACTGGTAAACTGACCAATCGGGGATACAGAGCTTTTGAGATCGATGAACTTTGTAACAAATCAGAGCGATTGAGGAAGTCAGGCCACAAAGGAGCAACAATAATGTACGGTGTGTGGAAAATAATGTGATAACCATAAAACACGCGAGCACATTGTATTATACCAAATACACAAAATAACATTGTTTTTTTTAGCAACGAAATAGGTGCTCTTTAGCTTAAAGGTGCAGTGTGTACATTTTAGAAGGATCTCTTGACAGAAATGCAAAATAATATACAAAACTAAATTATCAGGGGTGTATAAGACCTTTCATAATAAACCATTAAGGGTTTATTGCTTTAGAATGAGAAGTTTTATCTACATACACAGAGGGTCCCCTTAAATGGAAGCTGCCATTTTGTGCCGCCATGTTTCTATAGAAGCCCTTAACGGACAAACGTTTTTTACTAAGTTGTCTCAAACGATGACATGTTTGTCCGGGGACGGCTACCGTAGCTTCTCTATGCGTTTCAAAAGCAAGAGGTGAGCAGTGGACTGAGCCATTGGTTGCAATTCGCAACCTCACCACTAGATGCTGCTAAAATTTACACACTGCACCTTTAAGAGGGATTATACAAATTGTGGCTTGTTCTGTATTTAGTACAGCCCTGAATAACATATTAAAAACATGCTTACATAGAAGTAACAGATTAATTAAAAAATAACCCAGTTCAAAAGTTTACCTACACTTCCTTTTTAATACTTTGATGTAATCTGAATGATCAATAAAATGTTTTTATAATTTGTGAAAGTTCTTATGTTATAGATTCTTTAATGACTCAGATCAAACAAGAGACTTGTGAACAACTATTTCAAAACCCACACAGCATCTGCTCTACAGAAGACTTATCACATCATGAGATGTGTCCTTTAATACCTGATAACATAGTCTGCAGTGTCGATCTCTCTTCCACAGCTACTATTCTTCAGAATCCCTCCACTCCCAACCACAGCACAGTGACTAATAGGCTGTTTACTCCAGGGAAAATCCTTTAAAGACAAAAGTTTACTAGCTTTCAGTATTAAACAAGCCATTTTATGCACCTGTACATTTTAGGCTTATATCTATGCATGCATAGAAAAGTAATTGATCTGACGTAGCTTTAAAAGTAAATGGTTTAGCAAATTCTAGTATATACTAGTGCTGACAGAAATGAATCAAGAGATAGAAATGAATTTGTTCATTTAACAATGGAAATATTTTCAACCCACCGACCTGCAAAGTTTAGGAGCAGGGTTAAATACCTCCAAATTAAAATATTGAATTGTTCAATGAACTGAAATAATCTTCCCTTGTAAAAATATAAAAATGTCACTTGTACCTCAGGAAGCATGTCGTGAAGTTCCTCATTTATTTTATATGTCAGTTTTGAGCTCGTCTCATATGGAACACTTTGATTGACAGCTGTGTTCTGCTTTGTATAGTATAAAACACCTGTTGCATTACAATAGGAACGCAGTCTTACTCTGTAAGAAAAAAAAAGACGATGTAGAAAATGTAAATGCATTATTTGGACGAGGTACAGTATAGTATTAATGTACAGGTATGTTCAAAATAAAAGCCGTAAAAAAACAGTAACCTGATAAACCACTGTTATTCATAGTAGTAATATTTCTGCATTGGAAATGATTTACTTACAGATGTAGTAGTGTAATAGAAAAACTACAGAGTCATTGGTAATGAAATACACAATACTTGTTCTGAGTTATTAATAACTTGTTTAGTGAAAGTGGCAAGATCAAAATAATAGTTAAAGGAACAGTATGTAGGATTGTGGCCAAAACTGGTATTGCAATCACAAAACTTGTGGCTAAAACTGGTACTGCAATCACACAGCTGGTGGCCAATACACAAAATGACAACATAAACATCAGTTGAGGGCTGCAACTCCACTTTTTAAATGACAATATCCTGGCCAGACCACTGTTTTACAGTTATATTAGTATTTGAAATGAAAATAATTTCTTAATGTCTAGTGACATATCAGGGCCATTTTATGAATAATTTACATACATTTCTTACATACTGTTCCTTTAATTCTGAAAAAAAAACAGCCCCTTTTTGTCCATTTTTAAGAAAGAGGGGCAGAAAATATTTCACACCTATTGTTATTAAATATATCTGCTGCTGAATTTCAATAGTTTAAAGTGAAGTTAAATCTTAAGAAACAACTTCAGTTTTAAGTGCCTACATAGAAAAATATTGACTGGTATTTTTGGACAGCTTAATATTTATTTTCTTTGCTTCCCTTTAAAATAACAAGACAGACTTGATCAATGAGCACGTTTACATGCACCCTCATATTGTGATTATAATGGGATTTTGGTAATATTGCGATTATACTTTACCTCATGTAAAACACAATACTTCGATAAAAATAATGCAATTAAGCTCATAAGCTACATTGGGATGGCAATTTTACTTATGAAAACAAATAACATGACAGCCGGCTTTAAAGTGAACATTGACCCAATGATGGGTTATTTTAACCCAACTGCTGGGGTATTATACCACATGGTTGCATAACAACAACCCAACATTAGGTAATTTTGGCACGGGGTAACTTTTAACCCAGTCCCATTTTTTTGGTTTTCTGTCCCTGAGCTGTCCCAGGAAATGTCCCTGTTTTACAGCACGTCCAAAACAACCATCAAATACACAGAAAAAGACCAATCAAGATTTACAAGACCAGAGCAATCATGTAATGATTATTTTCCCAGCAGATGGGGCTGCGAGCTACACCTGGTTGCACCACTGCTTCAGCGATGAAGAATTCACTATAAGACATGAGAAAGCATCATTCATATAAAATATGAAGAGAGTCAACGTTATCGGGGTTAAGGTACTAACTACTCATATTAAATTAAAGTAATAAATCAATGAAGTGAACTGCATGGTACTGAGCATTTATTATTTCTTTTGTTTTTCACGTTTACAATGCTATGAAATCACTACAGTAGTAATTTTGAAGTAAATTTGATGAGGTGTCATATTGGTCCATTGTATAAAAGAAAAACATTTAAATAAAAAAATTCTCAAATCAGGATGCATTTTCTTGATGAGCAAAATGACTTAAGAAAATAAGTCTAGTAATTACACCAAAATTATAAAATTAATTGTAGTGAATTTGTGCTTAAAACAAAACAACAACAAAAAAATCTGCCAATGGGGTAAGAAAAAAATCTTTAAATATGTTCCCTTTTGAGAAACTCGAGCTGCATCGCCATAGCAATGCTTTGGGGAACGTCTCGGGATGACTGATAAGAAGCACGTGTAACACATAATCAGTATTTTGATATAGGCTGGATGCCGTGCGGACCAGGGTTATAAGGCAGCATCCCACACACCAACACACTCGCTTTTAGTGCCTCAGCAAGTGACTGTGTGTACCTTTACATAAATATGGAGTATGTTTAAGAAGTTAAGTATTTGTATCTTCCTGTCGGCACGATATCAAGAGCAAGGATACACATGTTTAATGTGTCTTGGAGCGCAGCACGCACAGTTGGCTTTTGAGAAACCTGGTTGTGTGCACGTGTTGCGCTCCAGCTTCGTGCTTGGAGAAGGCTGCTCACGATCGCGCCCTAACGGATCCGGTCCTGCTTCTGTCGAGGCAGAATGGTGACTGCACTCATGGCAGTCGCAATATGATGTTGTGCAGGTGGCGGTATCCCTGGCTACACCTGTGACGTCCAATCTCTCTCTCTCGCCAGATCGGGAAGGCGCCCTGTGTGAGAGCCATACAATTCAGCTGTCTATCTCCTGAGAGATGGATCATCTTCATAATCCGCCTATGGTAGCCTACTGTTTAAGACTAAACGTGCAGTTTCCATGTGAAGCCTCCCCTTTTTACAGTATGAAGGAATTATATGTACATACATAACAATAATAATAATGATAATGATAATGATAATGATAATGATAATAATAATATTATATACACTCATCGGCCACTTATTAGGTACACCTTACAAATACCGGGTTGGACCCTTTGTGGCACAGATTCAATAAGGTACTGGAAACATTCCTCAGTGATTTTGGTCCATATTGACATGATAACATCACACAGTTGCTGCAGATTTGTCTGCTGCACATCCAGGGCACGAAGCTCCCGTTCCACCACATCCCAAAGATGCTCCATTGGATTGAGATCTGGTGAGTGTGGAGGCCATTTAAGAACAATGACTCATTGTCATGTTCAAAAAACCAGTCTGAGATGATTTGTGCTTTATGACATGGCTGTTATCCTGCTGGAAGTAGCCATCAGAGGATGGGTACACTGTGGTCTTAAAGGGATGAACATGGTCAGAAACAATACACAATGCCCGAATGGTACTAATGGTCCAAAAGTGTGCCAAGAAAATATCCCTAACACCATTACACCACCACCACCAGCCTGAACCATGATCTATGCTTTTATGTTGTTGACGCCAAATTCTGACTCTACCATCTTAATGTCGCAGCAGAAATCAAGACTCATTAGACCAGGCAATGTTTTTCCATTCTTCTATTGTCCAATTTTGGTGAGCCTGTGTGAATTGTACCCTTAGTTTCCTGTTTTTAGCTGTCAGGAGTGGCACCCGGTGTGGTGTTCTGCTGCTGTAGGCCATCCGCCTCAAGGTTCAGCATGTTGTGTGTTCAGAGATGCTCTTCTGCATACCTCGGTTGCAACAAGTGGTTATTTGAGTTACTGTTGCCTTTCTATCAGCTCAAACCAGGTTGGCCATTCTACTCTGACCTTTGGCATCAACAAGGCATTTGCGCCCACAGAACTGCCACTCACTGGATATTTTCTCTTTTTCGGACCATTCTCTGTAAACCCTTGAAATGGTTCTGAGTGAAAATCCCAGTAGATCAGCAGTTTCTGAAATACTAAGACCAGCCCGTTTAGCATCAACAACCATGCCACTTTCAAAGTCACTTAAATTCTGACGCTCGGTTTGAACTGCAGCAGATCATCTTGACCATGTCTACATGCCTAAATGCATTGAGTTTCTGCCATGTGATTGGCTGATTAGAAATTTGCATTAATGCGCAGTTGGACAGGTGTACCTAATAAAGTGGCCGGTGAGTGTATTTACACCTGTATGTGTAGGCCAGGGGTCGGCAACAGGCGGCCCGCGGGCCAAAAGTGGCCCGCCAGCAATATTTTCTGGCCCGTCTGATTATTTTGAAGTCCGTTTTTTTTAATAATTTTTTTTATCAAATACTACTTTTATTTTACAATAACAGTTTACAAAAATGGCCCCGTGTATCATTCCTTCATTCGTTTTTTTTTTATCAAAACCAAAAAGAAAATAAAGAAAAAAGACTTGTTTTTCTATTATTTATTTCCTGAACTAAAATCAAACGACTTGTTTTCCGAATGTGCGCTCAGATCAAAAATAGAAAAATGAATGAAAACGGGTTCGGACAAATTTTAATTGAACACCTTAGCAGACATATACCAATGAAATAATTTTAAACAGATTAGGTACTAACAGATTACATTTAAATAAGGGTTTTAATAGCAACCATGCTTTCCTCTAGGTCTCATTCGCTTACAGTCCGACTTTTGAACTTTTTTTCATTATTATTTTTCGCGTATAACACACTTATAAATAATATTAGTCCTGAATCAGCCTTCAGGGGCACAAAAACCATTTGGAATTTGCACAGATTGTTCTTGGAAAAAGTCATTGAATCTGGTGTTCATGAAAGATTAAGAACCCTGTAATGTGCCAGTTCTTTAAAAAAATCAAAGGTTTAACATGCAGGTGGTGTTAATAATTATTTGTCCATATTACCAACAGATACAGAACAGGACCAACAATGGGGTTTATGCTGGTTAGAAATTTGAGTGAGAGGCTTTGTCCTATTTAATTTATTATTTATATTTCATTATTTTTTCTCTGCTGACAGTACAATGTAAAAATAATATTTATATTGGCACGAACACATTTTTGGTATAGCATTTATAATTGTTATAGGTTACTTAATCTCTCTCTTTTCGTTAGAGACATTTGAATGTGAGCTTCTGGAAACAAGATCTAACGTTAAGTTTTGCGGACCCGTCAGGTCGGGAAATAAAGCGGGTGAACACAGAGTGTGTTTTAAGTGGTTTACTGAATAGAATCTTGTGGGAGCTGGACAAAAAAAACAGTCCAGCGCAGACCTCCATTAACCTAGGTGTGTATGTGCCCCGTATAAATATTAATAAAAAAAGGAATAAAGTTCAAAAGTCGGACTGTAAGAGTCTTTCATGAGAGCATCCTGTAATATGTTATCACTATAGTAGCCTACTTAAAATTTGTCTAATCCAGTAATTCATTTTTTGATCTGAGCACACAATCAGAAAACCCATGGTGGTTAATTTTTTCATTTTTGTTTTTAATTTGAAAAAACCAATGATACACGGATCCATAACCATGTTTTTAGCAATTTTTAATGCTGTCTTTCGTCTTTTAAATAGGAAATAAAGAAAATGTTTCTTGACAAAAGATCAGATAGCCTATACTAGGCTAATTCAAAATAAGACATGTAAGTGTGGGACAAAGTTACTTACCGACCCCTGGTGTAGGCTATGTATGTATATCTGCCTGTCACAGCCTGCATAAGCTGTGTGTCATTGTTTGATGAGTCAAACAGTGATTTTGTGTCTATGCTGTGTGTTGCTTGTATAGCTGTGCACAGCATTTATTCTCCTGATCGGCCGCTGGTGCGCCATAAGTCAGATAATGATCTTGTGTGTTACAATTGGAGACCCTCATCTGATGAGGCGGGGAACTTCTTTGTTCATGGCACTTACTATTTCTTATTGAAGCGAAGCAGTTCACACCTCATTTATGGTGCCTGCTTCCCTTCAGTATCCTCTCAGGGCACACTCACTGCTGTGCGTAGTATGACAAGCAGCCGCAATCAACCTACACCTGCATACAGTGGAACTGCATACAACTGGCTCCAGTAGTGGAGCATGAATACATTCTTGTGCAGGAGGCTGTAGAACCCCCACATGAGAAAAAATGATGACCTACAGCCATTGCTTTATTGTTCCAAAAAGTAGGGGACTTGTAATCGTTCAGTGATGCAGCTCAGTCCTATGCTGTGACTGAGATGGATGTATTTAAACTGATCCAAGGACTGATTATTTACATTAGCGCTTATGTCTCCGTTCAACACGGCAGGTTTTCACCCAAGGGGAAGCCCGTCTCGCATGATCAAAGTCACGCACTATTGCTCTGGTAACCAGGGCTTGGGGAGTTGAGACTCCAGTTAGATATGGTGAACCACAGCTGAAGAGGATTTGGATGCGCAGACGTGGATCTGTTTGCGTCTCAGGACACCACACACTGCCCAATGTGGCTTTCTCTTCTTTTCCCCAATCTTTCTGCCACAGACGTTTTGGAGGAAGCTTGCCAGAGATATGGTAGCTGTCGGTTTGGCCTCTGAGGGGGCCAGGCTCGTAAGCCCAGGTCTCCCAACTGAGGTTGTGGAGACCATACATTACTCCTGACAAACCCAGTCAACTGTTTTTGTGGTGCTGAGGTTTCTGTATGATTAATTTTCTGCTGGCTTAACTCCTTCCACTCTTAAGGTTTAGGTGGCAGCAGTCTCTTCTTACCATACTCCTTTGGAAGGATGTCATGCTCCCAACTAAGGTTGTGGAGACCATATGATTACTCCAGAGTTCCCTCAAGGAGAAAGCTTAGGCCCTAAGTGGAGATACTTCACCTCTTGCTGTTCAGCTCAATTGACAGACCCAGTTAACTGCCCTGTTTATGTGGTACTGAGGCTTCTACAGGAGCAATTCTCTGCTAGCTTAATTCCTTCCACTCTTAAGGTTTAGAAGGCAGCAGTTTCTGCCTACTATACTCCTCCTGGAAGGATCTCATATCTCGTCTGTTATTAACCCATTTAAATACCTGATTCTGTTCATCAGCTTGTTAGTGTGTTAATTGAGGAAACATTTCAAACATTCTGGCAGGAGCCCGATGAGTGTAATCAGGTGTTTCATATAAGGAGACATCTAAAACATTATGGGGGGTGGACCGGAGTTGAGAACCACGGAGTTAGAATAACAGACTGGAAGCTTTAGAAGGGTGGTGCTTGAAATCATTGTTTTTCCTCTGTTAACCATGGTTACATGACAGAGCTAAGAATGAAACAAGACTCCCCTCTACTGTCCTTCTCACTGTGAGAAATTTCCACTGGCCAAATCTGTAGTTACACTATAATGGTCATAGGCTTCAGGATTAGTCAAAAACATTTTGAGCTTCTCTCTGTGTTAATAAATACAAACACACGGTAATAGTGATTGATCTGTTTGTAACGCAACTTTCTGATTGGTCAAGCAGTCTGTTGTGACTGGGTCACTCGCTTGGAGTGTGTGTCAGAAAAGTCTGGTCGCGATTTTTTGTGACTAGTCGTTATATGGGTTGTGAAGAAACAAGAAATTCTAATTTGATAGTTCCATGTAGCAGACTGCAAAAAGCTATGAATGACTAACTTGTAAGACTAGTCAAAGCAGTTTATGCAACCAGTCACAGTTGCTGATTTACATAAAGAAAAGAATGTCACATTTCAGGCTTTTTGACAGAGTGCCTCAGGGGTATATAAATGAGTACACTATAAAAAATTACAAATACAACTGATGGATCCTACCTTAGATCCTCATGTGCAGTTTTTATTATTGTGTTTTTAGTTTATTCCTAATCATTTATTTACATAATCATTTTACAATCATTAGTTATCCATAAACTTGTTTATTTGATTATTCAATATTATTTTTTATTATTATCCATTTCATTATTATCATTTTTATCATTATATTTTCATTTATTCATTAATTCATTTATTCATTAATATATTTCTATATTTTTTATATTATTTATTAATTTATTATATTTCTACACTCACCTTAAGGATTATTAGGAACACCATACTAATACTTTGTTAGACCACCTTTTGCCTTCAGAACTGCCTTAATTCTATGTGGCATTGATTCAACAAGGTGCTGAAAGCATTCTTTAGAAATGTTGGCCCATATTGATATGATAGCATCTTGCTTGGAGATTTGTGGGATGCACATCCAGAGCACGAAGCTCCTGTTCCACCACATCCCAAAGATGCTCTATTGGGTTGAGATCTGGTGTATGTTGGGGCCATTTTAGTACAGTGAACTCATTGTCATGTTCAAGAAACCAATTTGAAATGATTCAAGCTTTGTGACATGGTGCATTATCCTGATGGAAGTAGGTCATAAAGGGATGGACATGGTCAGAAACAATGCTCAGGTAGGCCGTGGCATTTAAACGATGCCCAATTGGCACTAAGGGACCAAAAGTGTGCCAAAAAACATCCCCCACACTATTACACCACCACCACCAGCCTGCACAATGGTAACAAGACATGATGGATCCATGTTCTCATTCTGTTTACGCCAAATTCTGACTCTACCATCTGAAGTCTCAACAGAAATCGAGACTCATCAGACCAGGCAACATTTTTCCAGTCTTCAATTGTCTAATTTTGCTGAGCTTGTGCAAATTCTAGCTTCTTTTACCTATTTGTAGTGGAGATGAGTGGTATCTCTGCCGTTGTAGCCCATCCGCCTCAAGGCTGTGCATGTTGTGGCTTTACAAATGCTTTGCTGCATACCTCGGTTGTAACAAGTGGTTATTTCAGTCAAAGCTCTTCTATCAGCTTAAATCAGTCGGCCCATTCTCCTCTGACCTCTAGCATCAACAAGGCATTTTCGCCCACAGGACTGCCGCATACTGGATGTTTTTCCCTTTTCACACCATTCTTTGTAAACCCTAGAAATGGTTGTGCGTGAAAATCCCAGTAACTAAGCAGATTGTGAAATACTCAGATCGGCCTGTCTGGCACCAACAACCATGCCACGCTCAAAAATGCTTAAATCACCTTTCTTTCCCATTCTGACATTCAGTTTGGAGTTCAGGAGATTGTTTTGACCAGGACCACCCCCCTAAATGCATTGAAGCAACTGCCATGTGATTGGTTGCTTAGATAATTGCATTAATGAGAAATTGAACTGGTGTTCCTAATAATCCTTTAGGTAAGTATGTTTCATTAATGTCTTATTGATTTCATTGTTGTTCATTTATAGTGGTCTCAAATTTGTGAAGTTCCACGAGCTGTCCTGTTTCTCTGTAAACAGAGATAGATAAAGAGAATGTTTATGGAAGCTCAAGGTTTGTGGGATGTTGCTATTAAAGTGCCCGTATTATGAAAAACTCTCTTTTTCTGGGTTTTGGGGTGTTCATTTGTGTCTCTGATGCTCCCACACGCATACAAACTTGGAAAAAAATCCATCCATGCTGTTTTGAGTGAGATACAGGTTTCTGAATGTCCTCTGCCTTGAGTCTCAGATTGCGGGAGTTCAAACTCAGCTCCGTTGTGACGTAACAAACCGTTTTGTCACATTCAGTTTGAATTTTCCCGCCCACCACCCCACTCGCAGGTCTCCACCCACCAGGTAGCTAGAGAGCATAGAGCAGTCACTTGAATGAGACCCTCTGTGCTGTTATCATCTCTCACGGAAATAACAGCGCTATTTGGATATTATGGATTATACTCTCACCTACTTTTAAAAACAAAGTTTTAACGCGTGGTTATTGGAACCCGGAGTAATCTTATATACAGTGTGTTACGACGCAAACAGTCCTCAGATTGTAGGCGATAAGACCTTCATGCGAAATCTGATGTACACAACAGACTATGTATCTATATTTCACGGATTATAAGCATTTGTGGACAAAAATGGTAATTGGATGTATTTTATTGGACTTTCATGGATCATTCACACATCTGAAACAGACTGGATTCGATTCGCGATCGCGTTGTTTCATCACAAAAGGTAAGAAGTCACGTTATATTTTGCATGTTGTCATCTTCTGTCACAAAATACTACATTTATGATGCTAGAGCTAAAAGCTTTTTGCCAAACTAACCGAGACCGTACGCCCCGGCTTTTCTGATGAGGCGAGCCTCTTAATAACTTTACGGTCCGCATAGATATATACATGGTCCGGACCTCCCGCTAGCTTCTAGCAATTAGCACGCGGTCCACAAGCAGTATACATCCCCCGCCGGGTCTTAATTTCTGTAATTTGCGAAAATAATACGTTTGAAAATGTTTATAACGGGAATATGTTAGTATGGTCCAGGGAAAACGAGTGTATTGTTCAGACTGCTACATCACAATTTACGCTGGAATTTTGTGTGTCATGATGAGTTTTACACACCGAGACCGGGCCTTACCGCCCCGGCTTTTCTGATGAGGCTAACCCCCGAGCCTCTTATAACTTTACGGTCCGGACCTCCCGCTAGCTTCTAGCAATTAGCACGCGGTCCACAAGCAGTATACATCCCCCGCCGGGTCTTAATTTCTGTAATTTGCGAAAATAATGCGCTTGAAAATGTTTTATAATGGGAATATGTTAGCATTGTCCAGGGAAAACGAGTTTATTGTTGTGACTGCTAATGTAACATCACAATTTACTCTGGAATCATTGTGTGTCATGAGTTTCTTCTCCTGTAGTGTACTTATTAGTGATACTTTTCTGCATGATTTGTCTGTTGGCAACATAAACCGTTAATAATAATAATATATAAAATAATAACACAGTATGGTCTGTACTGCTCACGATACCCCTGAGCATGCGCACGATCACATGACGTTAGTAGTGGGGCGTGATCAAAGGAGCAGCAGCTCATAAATATGTAAGACTAGCTCAAAACGGCACAATCTGAAATGCCCTGAAACAGAGGCTACTAGAGATGGGTAACAATCTTTTCCTACAAGCTATTTCGAGCAAACAACTTTTGAAACATGCTTTATGGAACTCATTCACCTATATAACTTGTGGAAAAGCAGTCATAAGATGGGCACTTTAAGCATTTTAGTATATGCATGTTGAATTTATGTTTGTTAGACGAGGGTTGAAAAAGGTTTGAACATTGAGACATATGCAACTGAAGCTGTCCATCAATAAAACTCTGTTCTATTTTATCATCTAAACCTTCGTCTCATGTCCTCTGCTTGTGCTCTTCTCAAGCAACGATTGATCAACCTCTTAACTGACAGAACCCTATTAAACAAGTAAATTTATATTTTCTGACGTGATCTGGCATCTGGGGCTGGATCATTTTTTTTTTCTGTGGTTTTGAGACCTGATCTAACACAACCCATAAAATTAGTTTACATGGGTAGCCTACATCCTACATACACTATCTATTTTTAACAGTAATAACTGCAACACTATCTATAACCGTAGCATGCCAGTCTATTGATGTAAATGAGATCAGTTTCTAAAACTGTAAAAGCACAGTAAAAGTGTGTGTGTGTGTGGGGGGGTGGCCCCCGTCCCCCCCCGGTTGCTACGCCCCAGCCCACAATTCTTTTTTTAATAGTTGGATCACTTTCGTAACAGTATTCAAACTTAGCAAAGCTTCACTAATTATCTTGTAACCTTGACCATTTTTGTGCTAATCATTTTTTGTGACATTTCTTTACCATGTGGTTATCCTGAAGATGGTAAGTGACTTTCATTCATTTTTTTAATAGAAATAAATGTTTTGTAAAAAAAGGAAGCAACTCGGTCTCATATTTACTAACAAATAGAGACAAATCTTAATTTTCAAAGGGCGTGTAATATTTTTTGCTGGGCAAAATACAATTATTGTATAAGGTTTTACTAGTTGTTTTACTGAAAAATATATATTAACCCTTTAACTGTCACGTGATGTGCACATTCAAATTAATTTAACTAAAAATTAACTAATTAAAAAATAGTGCTACAGAGCAAAGTGCTACAGAGTAACAGTCTAAAACATCAATTAGTGTCAAGAATTAAAATATTAAATACATTTAAGTAGAAAGCTTTTTTTAAAAGAAATGTTTTAAGTTTTTTTTTAAACATATGTGGTCTGTGGGGCTCTCAGGTGGTCAGGGAGGGCATTCCACAGCCTGGGGACAGCAGATGAGAAGGCCCTATCACCCATGCTGTAGAGCTTGGTTCTGGGGGCTTGGAGTGTGTCCGATGTTGCAGACCGGGCGCATGAGGAGGTTTGGGGGCGAGGGGTTCCTGTAGGTAAGGGGGGGCATGTCTAAAGATGCACTGGTGAGTGAGGAGGGAGACCTTATACTTAATTAAGTTTAAGTTTATTAGTTTATAATAACGTGGACAGTCTCATTTCATAAAAGGAGCAGCTTTAGCCTCTACGGCTAATTTCCAGCTGTAGTCCCCGGCCAGTTTTTAATAGGCATACCTTAAATAAATACATACGTTAAAATTATATTCATATTTACAGCATAGATAGACAAGGAGTTAGGCATACAAGCAAAGTGGCACATAATTAAGACAGCACAGATAAGCAAGCACAAATTGAAAAAGCATAAAAACAGTTCAAGCAATAAAACAGTACAAATTGAAACAAAGAATATCACACAGAGGCCACATTGTAGCACATACAGGACATAACATTGAGGCAGGCAGCAGATATTGAGTGTCAGAAGCATGACCATGTCACATCTAATACACATTACATCTATCAGAATAATGTGTGCAGTTATAACTGTCAGACAGACAGTTTTTTAGGTGTGCAGTAAAAGTAGAATATGTATTTATATTTTTGATTGTAGTGGGCAATGAATTCCAATTTTGTATTGCTGTAACAAAATTTATAATTGACCAAACATGCTTTTCCTGAATGGAATTAGAAGATCACCTTGTGTGGTGCTTCTGGTATTCTGATTGCTATTATTACGTTGGATTATGAATGAATTAAAAGGAGCAGGAGCAGTATTATGTTAAATTTTGTAGACCAGACAGATGTTTTTGTATTTGATTACATCTTCCCAGCTTAACAGTTAATGGTTATTGAGGATAACACAATGATGTGAACTGTATGGCTTCTTGTCCAAAACCTTGAGAGTTTTTTATAAAGAGTTGCTAATGGCTTTAGTGATGAGCTATTAATTTGTCCCATTGCGTCCATAAACAATTTAGCAGCATTAAAAGTAAGTGCATTTCTAATATATCTAAAATTAACAAAGTTAACTTGACCCTATTGCACACTTTCTTAATATGTGCTTTGAAAGAAAGATTTGATTCAATAATAACGCCCAAATACTTAAATTGTGGCACAATACTAATGTTTTGATCTGAACTCGTTATGTTTGACACAATATTACTTGAAGGCACGGACGATTTAGCCAACCTGTAATCTGGTCCATAGCTGTAGTCAGTTTGTCAGCAGCCAAATGTTTTGTCTTGGCATGCACATATATTACAGTGTCACCTGCATACATTATTGTATTGATATCAGGGCAGACTGATGGCAAATCATTGATATATAAGCTAAACAGAAGCAGGCCAGGTATTGATCCTTGTGGCATCCCTGTGCATAAATTAAGAGCTAATGAGTGATAGGTGTTCACAGAGACATATTGAGTTCTACCAGTTAAGTATGACTCAAACCATTTGATAGCAGAAGAAGAGAAATTAAAAGTAGAGAGTTTGGCAATAAGGACCTAATGGTTGACTGTCAAAAGCTTTACGAATATCTAAAAACACAGCACCAACAACACTTCCCTTGTCAACCATTGCTCGAACAGACATCAACATGTTGTTGTAGGTTGATGAAGCCTAGTAGCTGAAGAAAATCACGCGTCAGTCGTGTGCCGGATAACCA
Organism: Paramisgurnus dabryanus; assembly: GCF_030506205.2. Lineage (NCBI taxonomy): Eukaryota > Metazoa > Chordata > Actinopteri > Cypriniformes > Cobitidae > Paramisgurnus > Paramisgurnus dabryanus. Next base: position 28,564,311 of record NC_133357.1, on the reverse strand, counting down.
GGCAAATGGGATATTGGTAGCAGAAGAGTTTGGCGGGTTATGGAAGATTAATTTTTGACTGGAGTCTCTATTACTGTAGTGAGGGTGGCGAACAAGTCAAAGTTCTTTAATGATGGCGATTTTTAGTCCAAGAGTGGTTGCAGGTTTAAGTCGCCAGAGTGCGAGCTGGACCAGCTGAACGCCACACTGACCAAGGAGGAAATGCTAGGGATGCTATAGTCTGTATCAGGTAAGTGTCTAGTTACCCAAGTCTAGTAAATTTAAACGAGCAATCACTAACTATGTAAGGGCAATTCAAAATTCAATTAAAAAATCATGAACGGAGAAGCAGCGAACAAACAGCATCCTCTATTCCATCTAATTGTGAATTTAGACCAAAAAACCAACAATGTCAGGTGTGCCATAAAGTATTCACTTTCTAATCAAATGTATTAACAATTAAAATGTTTTACTCCCACAAGTGTGAACTAGTTCTGGTCAGGGGCGTAGTTTGTGGGGGGATGGGGGGAGGTAACCCCCCAATATTCAAATTCGTCAGTTACAAACCCCACAATATTTCAAACTGCAAATCACAGTAGATCAAATGAAAAATATGTTTTGTAACAATAATGTTGTCCTTAATCAAATATGAGTTTGTCATAATAAATCAGGCATAAAAATACTTCCCCTCCATCTAACTGATAGGTAGCACCCAACAAATGCCTCACACATTTTTTTAACAAAAGTACCAAGAGTGGTATTTGAATGGAAGAGTACGGGTAGCGTTAGCACCAAAATGAAGAGAAGCGCTGTACAGCAGACTATATTTAACTGCTTGTCAAAGAGGGACATTGAAAAAGCTAAGAAGGAGAGAAGGAGGTATTAGAATATTGTGACAGGGCTTGACATCAACACCAGCCAAATGCGGGACAGGTAGATTTTAGCACTGGCTGTAAGACATCCACTACCACCAGCCACTTGGCGGGTCAAATATAATTTTAGCCTACAGCCAAATAAAAGGTAGCCAAGCTCGTCGTATCACAAATTTACATTCCGATCACAATTTATTATCGATTAACTTGCAGTTAGTGAAGGGGGGTTCGGCGGAATTGCGCTGAATGACAAACAACAAAAGAGCTGTCTCGCATGCACAGTCAGTTCCAACACGATCACATGAGATTGCATATCAATAGTACGTGAGTGTAATCTCATAGAAAATATACGCCAAATTGAGTTTTGTGTTTCCCTTTCAAGGAGATTGAAATGCATTAAGGTGGAATGTAAAAATCTCAAAATAAATGTTCTTTTATACTTGCATTGAATTTGTAATCAGTTAAAGCATGTTCATTTCAACGCATTTTAATCAAACAATATATTAATTATAAATGCATAATAGACAGACAGACAGACAGACAGACAGGACGACCAAACTCAAAGTCGAATCGTCGCAGATGTGTTATGAAATGAGGATCTTTCCATTTTGGCTGTAAAAGGGTGCACATTATCTGATTTGATAACAGCTTTCTCCCAATATATTAAAATAAAGTCTATTATCATTATGATAATAATACGCCTATAATATGTGAGGAGGTAGCTTTCAATAAATATTTTTTAAAATGCATTAATAAATCCAAGAACCCTGTGACAAGGCTACACATCCATATGGTAATCATTTTTGTTTCTTTGTTTCTGCATTAAAAAAGGCAAAGCTGGCATTTCTGGCTATATTTTCGTTATTTAAATAATTTCTTTATTTTAATTTTATTTATAAATCACTCAGGGTTATCCGATTTAACTATTTGGCTTTTGTTTTGTTCCCCAGAACTTTTACTGCTTGTTACTGCTTATTTTATTTATTCATTAATTATAAAGGTAAATTCTACAGAGCCCCTAAGGGGACATGGAGCAAAAATTAAATAAAGTTTAGTTCCCTTTCAATACGGTTCACTTCGCATTGCGTCGGTTAGCTGACGCTATGGGGGAAACTCCTGTTTACTCCGTGACTGAAGCCTATTGGTTAACGTCTGTACAAAGTACAGACCAATGATGTTTGAACCCGCGCGCGGGATGCACACGTCCTTATATAAGCGCGGTTCAATCGTCAGTAGCTCATTATTTTCTCCTTCAGCGCGAACCTCTCGCTGCTCCAAGAAGAAGAAGAAGCCTTACCTCGCCGTCGACAAAAGCCCTGCAGCGGAGTCCAGGCCTAGCGTCTTCCCCTGCTGTTTTGCGGCTGAGAACCGAAGATAGCAGAGTCCAGGTCTAGCGTCTTCCCCTGCCGCTTTCCGGCCGAGAACCGAAGATAGCATTCGCTTGCCGTGGTACGAGCCCTGTGCAGCGGACACATGCCTGACGAGGTCTCCCCTGCGGCCGTCCGGTAAGATCAATATTTTTAATATAAAGCTATAAGCTAAAAGAGCAGGCGCTGTTGTAATAGCGTCCAGCACAGCGGCTCGGTGAGCCTCTCTGCTATGAATTTCCTCCGAGCGCGTTACCGGTCTGGCACCTCCCACGCCGGGACCGCGCTTATATGCTTCGGTTGTCTTATCCATGTTTCGTGCTCCCCCTGCTGTTCCTCTCTCGCCGGGATGAACACACGGCGAGCCATGAGACTAGATGGATGCATAGACAAGCACACACGGACTAACCCCCCCTGTGTTCTGTCACACCGCAACCGTTCATGCTTACAGAGTCCCTTCGCTCCTCTCACATTCAGTGGCGAGATCTCTGGCACATATATTAATCCCCCGAGTGCATCAGGTGATACCGTTCATACGACGCATGGCTGTTGCTGCTCCCCTCTGCCGTTCCTCTCTTGTTGAGATGAACAAGCGGGGAACCGTAGAACTGGATAGATGCATACGACAAGCAAACACGGGCGGTCTGCCCCTGTTCTCTGTCATAGCACAGCCACTCGTGCTCCACGCTCGCGGAGTCCCTCGCTCCTTTCCCCACAGTGGTGAGGTCTCTTAACGGCTTAGTTAGCACGCGGTATTACTGCTCACTGCCTCTAAATGCAGCTGTCTAGTGTTCAACGATTACAGAGCTTCATGCCCCTCCCCTCCTGGAGCGGCGCGATCTCATTCGTCTGCTCGATAGGGCGGATTCGCCGCTATTGGAGCACCAAGAACACTCATTATAAGAGCTACCGGCTCACTATTCATCTGTACAGAGCTTCATGCCCCTCCCCTCCTGGAGCGGCACGATCTCATTCGTCTGCTCGATAAGGCGGACACGCCTCTATTGGAGCGCTAAAACACTTATTATAGAGCTTTACTGGCCTGAGTCTCTCTCACTTCGGAGAGCTCACTATTCGTCTGCCCGGTCATTTCTCTCTGGTTTAGACGGAATCAGAGGCAGAATGAATTTGTTTATAATATACTGAGGCCCGAATACCTCCCTTTATTCAGTCCCGCCCTATATCAGTGCGCTGAATATTGGTACATTCTTATATACCCGGTTTTTCTGCCCTTTTAATAAACGGCAAAACCGCGGGCCTCACGGCAGACTTCCTCTCTGCAATGGGTTCAGTCTGACATTAAACCACCTAGACATACTGCTCTGCTCCGTGAGCCGTTCGGTCACCGTCACTACTTAGGCTCGTGCACCTGAACGGCTGAGCTCTGGTCTCCGCAGCATAGCTGCATCAACAGAGAACGAAACTGTCTGGGAGAAAAGGGTTTAAGTCGCGCCTTGGCTGGACTGCCCTGAAATGTTTTCTGTGTGCTGTTTATCCAAACATACTGTGTAATACTGTCGGTTATGCGACCTCACTATAGCGGCGAATGGTATTGAATTCCTCTAAAAAGAGTAATTTCCGTGCTTACTATACTGTGTATTGACACTCACGGTTGTACGGTGTCTCTAAACACTTTATCGCCTTACTGACAAGCAATCAGTAATACGCACACATGGCCCGCTGTCCATAATTCTATCGACGCTGCCGAAAAATCCCCGGTTTGGCCATATACTGTGTATTGACACCCCACGACTGTACGGTGTCTCTAACACCTTTCTGCCAAATTCGCTCGCAGCCCACCTCAGTTTCTCCGATACGATGCTGATGGCGCAAACGAGCACGGTCTTACGGCTGTTATTCTCTCTTCCTAGAGAGACGACAGCCTCAGACTTTTGCATGGTTCCAAGCGTTTGAATCGCGCCCTCTACGGACGGCCACTCAAAGGCTTACAGCCAAGCGGTTTATGACGTTTTTCGGCCATATAGCTGATTTATATTAGCGGATCCGAAGACGCTCACACCTCCGCTCCAATACTTGGAGATATTAAGGGTAATATCAACCTCAAGTGAGCTTGCTACCCGCCACAATAAATTTTAAAGCTCAAAGCGCGCACAGTCAGACGCGCGGCATCTCGTTTCAAGACGGGCTCACGTACCGAGCCTCAGAAAGCTGATATCGTGGCATTCTGTTCATAAGTCCACTTCAGTTTGACTAAGCAAAGGTCCCGCCTCGAGCTGACGGCCGGGAAGCTTATGCTTAAGTTACACACGGCTGCATGAAGTTCTATCATTACGAGCTAGCCCAGCATCTGCTGTGGGTTGAACACGCTTTACGACGGCAATCAGCCTTCGGCGCGTGGAACACCCGTTTGTCTCATATCAATCACCTTGTACTGTGAATACAGTACATTAAGGGGATGATTTAGCACTGCAGCACTCTCGACCGTGTTATTGTGATAATGCGGTCGGGGAAACTACGGTGGTTTCATTATTTACCGAACCAGACTGAGATCTCGCCCCCTGTACAAGCTGACGAGTCATCTCCTTTATAAACTTATTGCATCGCTTTATAAGCTATTTTCAATCAGAGTGATACGCATCTCATGTTAAAACTACCAAGATGCAGAAATATTAACCCATTATGATGGGCGTGCGGAGATGGCATTCGTGGGACACGACCTACATTACGTGCCTTATGACACGCTGACATGAACTGCTAGGACCCCTTTCACGGCGTCCTTATGCAAACACATTTGTGACACGGCCGGCTGGTCCCCGCCGTCCACGTTGTCAGTTTACAGCTTTGACATCCCTGCTTCGCGAGGTTTGTTGCATTAAAGGTGCGCCCATTAGCTCACCTGTATGCACAATATGGTTTTTAATTATATGCGTCCACCGTGCGCTTAGAGAAGCTCACATATGCACGCTATAACATTTTGGTATACACTAAGATGCGCTTGGGAAAGCTCACCTGTATACACGGCTGTGTTATGCTTTGTGACACATACATTGTTGTTGTTCATCTGTGTACGTTCACGGTGCGTTGGGTGCCCACCGTTACGTTCATCAATCATATCTGTACACATTCACGGCGCGTTCTGTGCACTAATTTATCTATATGCATTCACGGTGCACTGAAGGGTTCACCCGTGTGCGCACAATTTATTATCAGAACACATGACGGGGAGCTCGAGAATCTTGCTGGCCTGTGCATTATAACACTCTGATTCATCTATATTCATTCACGATGTATTCAAGTGTTCACCTGTGCCTGTGCAATTTATAGTCAATACACATTTACGGCGCGCTTGGAAAGCTCACCGATCTGTGCACTATAATACTACCTATATGCATCCCGATGCGCTCGAGGGCGCACCTGGGTTCACACTATTGTGGTATCTGTATAATCCCACGCTACGAACCGTTCTGCCACATATTATAGTCAGATCGGCCGTTCGTGAGCTTCGCAGATCACTCACTACGTATGTCTGTTGCTAACAGTGGTTATTTAGATGGATCGTTGAAACCATCGCACTGGCTCACGCCCCTCTATGGGCTATGTCCTATATAGAGCCCACTCTGTGCGAGTTTGGCGTCTTCATAGACTGGTCTACAGGGGTATCTATATTTGATATCTGCTACGCGGCCGGCTGGTCTTCGCCGTCTACGTTGTCAGATTGTACAGCTTAGACGTCCCTGCCCTACGAGCGCAGGTTCTCTCGGCTCAATCATGCACGCTCATGCGTTTTATGTGTACACCACGGTGCGCTCAGCGAGCTCACCAACGTGACTCTGAATTTACTTATCTCGCACACCCGCGGCGCGCTCGGTACCTCGCCGTCTGGTGCTATGTTATGTGCCCCCGGTGCGGACATTCGTGTGTGCGTCAACATTTTATATGGTGCTTACACATTTGCTTTAAACCTGTGAATATGCCGGGTATAGGGCCACCGCAGTGTCTCTCCGGTAAGGTACTTCAGTACGTTGTGTATGCACGGCGTGATGGGATTACGTTCCCCCATAGCGTCAGCTAACTGACGCAATGCGAAGTGAACCGTATTGAAAGGGAACGCTTAGGTTACTCACTTAACCCCGGTTCCCTGAAATAACGGGAACGAAGCATTGCGTCTCTTGCCGTGCTACAAACATCTACGCAGCGAGTGTTATTCGGCTGCGCGCTTCAGTCGAATAATAATGAGCTCCTGACGATTGAACCGCGCTTATATAAGGACAATATTTCAGGGAACCGGGGTTACGTGAGTAACCTAAGCGTTTTATGTGCTCACGCGAAACTTTCAGATGCTCGAGCGAAACTTTCAGGTGCTCGAGCAAAACTTTCAGGTGCTCGAGCGAAACTTTCAGGTGCTCGAGCGAAACTTTCAGGTGCTCGAGCGAAACTTTCAGGTGCTCGAGCGAAACTTTCAGGTGCTCGAGCGAAACTTTCAGGTGCTCGAGCGAAACTTTCAGGTGCTCGAGCGAAACTTTCAGGGGCTCACGCGAAACTTTCAGGGGCTCACGCGAAACTTTCAGGGGCTCGAGCGAAACTTTCAGGTGCTCGAGCGAAACTTTCAGGTGCTCGAGCGAAACTTTCAGGGGCTCACGCGAAACTTTCAGGGGCTCACGCGAAATTCTAATAGGATATAGTGTTAGAATATATAATTATTCATATGTATTCCTATGATGTGAGTGACATTAAACAAAATGGCTGTCACTACTAAATTTCTATCATCAAATGATGACCTTGAATTATGAAAACAACATTCTTAGAGTTTTCAACAATAGTTTGATTATTTCAGGTTTATAGGTTATCTAATAGTAAATATGAAGAGTTTGGTTCCAAAACGCGATAAATGCCATTAAAAAAAGATACCGCCAAAATCAGTATTGTATCAGATCAGTAAAACTCAACTCTTTATTTTATGCAAAATCCGATATCCGCCGTGTTATGCTGTCATCTTTTCTCCCCTTTTTCCGAGAAAACAAGCAACATACGCCAGTCCTCCTTCTCTACAAATGCAATAAATCCGCTCAACAAATCACACACACCATTCCACGCATTGTAAACAATAATGGCGGTGCTTTGAATACACACAGAATCCTAGTTTTCCTCATCTCCTCTGTACTTTGTGTTCAACAAAACAAACAAAATCAAAATAATACTTTTGATTGCATTGATTAACCTGTGGGGTTTTTCTGTGGCAGAGAAGAAACGTAAGCCATCAAAATCAAATAATTTATGTGAGAATCACTCAGACAACAGAAAAATGCCAGCTGTTGCCTGTTCTCACATGATAGCATCAAGCTTCTGTCATGCTAACACATTGACCCCAGGGAATCCTAGAAAAACTTTCCATTATTTTACTCGAAGTCAACAAAAATCAAGGAGGACCAAAACCTTTTACAGCTGATCGCTGTCATAAAAGTTCAGCGACAGCATCCCAAGGATGACAGCAGCAATGACAGTGTTTTTATTATGACAAAGTAAGTGTTTTCATTAATGCCATTAATGTATATTTTTTTAAACAGTGCATACCACTAGTCAACTAAATGAATAAAACATGGCAAAGATAAATGGACATTTATATATTGATTCAATAGATTTATAGCATTTTGGAAAACATATATAAATATTAAATACATTTTTGAAAATCAAAATTATGACAATTAAATTATGAATTTGAATTTTTAATTTTATTATAATATAAAGATGCTATGTGAAAGTTTGTAATAGAACATTTTCATCTTGTCACTTTTTTGGCACAGAAAACACATTTTTACTGAAATTTATCAAAATTGATTTATTGCGATTGTAAACAAACTCTTTATATGTAAAACACCTTCAGCCCACTTGTTGGCCATTGACATTTTAGAAAATTACTCGTACTATATCATTATTTTTTGCCAAATGGTAATGAAATATGAAAACCACAATCTGAAAGCTTTCCAACAATATAGTTTGTCAAGAATGGTTTACTTGTTAAAACTAAGAAATTATTGTTTCAAATATGTAATGCAAAACGTCCCACCTGTGGGACAGTGACAGCATAATCATTTTTAAGAATTTGTGATCCTGGGGTTTTAAAGGAATAGTTCACCCAAAAATGAAAATTCTGTCATGATTTCCTCACCCTCATGTTGTTACAAACCTGTACAAATTTCTTTGTTCTGATGAACACAAAGGAAGATATTTTGAGAAATGTTTGTAACAAAACCGTTCGTGGACCCCATTTACTTCCATAGTAGTAAAAAAGAATACTACGGAAGTGAATGGGGTCCACAAACGGTTTGGTGACAAACATTTCTCAAAATATCTTCCTTTGTGTTCATCAGAACAAAGACATTTATGCGGATTTGTAACATGATGTAATGAGTAAATGATGACAGAATCCCTTTAAGTCTCATAATATACAGTAATCAAAGTTTGATTTTACTTACTGATGTTTAATCTTTAATATGATCTTAGTTAACATTAAAGATATAAAGATTAACACAATGTTCTTTACATGTAGGAGGATTTTATATAGAAATAGTTTATCTGGGAACATAAAACCAGATGAACAAGATATATGACAATCCTTTGATGCTTTAATGTTTTTTGATTTTTATGAGCGATGTGTGCTAGACGTTACTACCTTTTCATTCCGCATACTTCTGCATGCAAACTTATGGCAAACCATTTGCACTGTAAAAAATTATTATGTGGCTAAAATGTTACTAAAAAAAGTTAAGTCTATTTTTAAAAAATTAAGAGAACAGTCTCCTTATATTTGCTCATCAAAATGCAGATGAGGAACAGGTAAGGGTGGTTTTCAACAGCAATGCATATTAGAACTAGTCTCATCAAGTCTAACACAGTAGACATTAAAAAGTGAGGTGTTGGCCGATGGAAGAGATTGTTATTTAACTGATTCTAAAAGACGGCTACAGAATCAGCAGATCTTGTCGCAACTGGCAGATCATTCCACAGATGAGGAACAGGTAAAGGTGGTTTTAAAGGTCAGGAGCAGAGCTTTGAATTTGATTTGAATTTGAAACTTTAAACAAAACTATAAAGCTCCACAATAAGTGCACAAAGGATATAAGTTTCCAACCCAATCTTGTCACGGTAGGATGAGTCCATTGTGACTTTCTGTGTTGTGTTTGTTTGGATGACTGAAGTGTGCATGTGCGTGTCTGATCACTAACGATCTGAGTGAGTGCAGGTGTGCGTGATTGCTTTACTCCAGCTGGCGATGGTTACCCAGACGGCATATGTGACCAGTCACGGAAAGTAGGGACACAAGTCGGATCTGGGCATTTTGAGTTATTCACATATTCTGAAAGTGCAGTTTCTAAGCTTTCCAACGATGTGTAAAACATGGAAATCTGATAAGATTTGGAGAAGTTGTGGCCATTTGAATATAGGAACTCAGAAATACTCAAACCGAGAAAATCGAGACGAAAGGGACTCTTCTTTTCAGCTGGGGGAGACAATGGGGCTCATTTACATCTCATTTAGCTAAGCCATACCCCCTGTAAAACCCTTTTTGAGATGTTCTAGCATCATATTTTATGACCAAATGACAACCCGCAAAAATAAACATGACTCTTTTTACCTTTGTGGGGATCACAAGTCGAATCCAGTCTGTTTCAGATTATCCAATGACCATTATTTGTCCACAAATGCGTATAATCCGTGAAATATAGATTGTTTACATCAGATTTCGCATGAATGTCTGGTAATACAATATAATATATAATCTGAAGACTATTTAAATCGTAACATGTAAGGGTATATGAGCTTACACTTCTTTAAACACATGAACCCGCCTTCAAAGTTTGTATTTAAAATAGGGAAGTAGTATAATAGATCATCCAAACAGCGCCGTTGAAAACGTGACATCCTTTAGAGATGTTACCAATGGCTCGCTCGTTCCTCCATCAGCCAATGACTTCATGGAAAATATTGATAGACAAAACATGTAGCCAATTATATGAAGAATACAACGATATCTGTGTAACTTCTGTGTGTTTGGACTCATGCTGCGCTGCAAGAACTGACATACAGATGACGTCAAAGTACCGCGAGAGCGAGTCGAAATTAAACTACTGCGTAAGATTTCTTGAAGAGCTCTCGCGGTACTTTGACGTCTTCCGACTGCGGCGCCGCATAAAGTCAGTGACGCGGCTGACGTACGATGCGGCTGACTGTTATTTGTTCCGCCCCAGCTTCTTGTATTTTTCTTTTGTTTTTTGCAGTCTGGGGAGACGCACGCTATAAGTAAAAAAAACCCCTAACCCTTCACGCTCAAGCCGGAAGAGAAGACAATGCTGAATAAAGTCGTAATTCTGCTATTTTTGGACCAAACTGTATTTTCGATGCATCAACACAATCTTACTGACCCACTGATGTCACATGGACTACTTTGATGATGTTTTATTACCTTTCTGGACATGGAAACCATACATAGATTTTCAATGAAGGGGATAGAAAGCTCTCGGACTAAATCTAACGATAAAACATCTTAAACTGTGTTCCGAAGATGAACGGAGGTCTTCCGAGTTTAGAAAGACATAAGGGTGAGTCATTAATTACATTATTTTAATTTTTGGGCGAACTATCCTTATTTAGTAGTCACGCTGTTCCCTTTGGGGGCGGAGGCGAAAACAAAAGCTTATACAGTATGTAAATATACACACAGACAATGACGCCCCCCGCTGCACGCTAGAATCTCCGGAAAAACAAGCCTATTTTAACCGCAAAATGTACGCTTTTAAATATACAAAAACTGCTATCTCAAACATGGAGAGGCTTCTTCGTGATCTCAACTAACAGATTCTGCAATAAAACGAAAATCAAAAATTTTGAAAAAAAAAACTTTGTTTCTCATTTTCTCGAAACTTGTGCTGCCGACTTGTGCCCCTGGTTTCCGTGACGGGTCACATATATACTCACTCATTCTCTCCTCTCACTGCCAGATTACGCTACGTGTCTTACCTGTGTATCATGTTTGTGTGTTCCTGTGGTCTCGTCTTCGCGTGGAGTTCTGCCTGTTTGTGTATCCGGTTTCACCCGTCAACCAGACTTCACCCACGAGCACCAGGATCAGTCACCGCAGCCCTTGTCTGTCTAACCATTTTCACCATATCTCCTGTGTCATCTGTTTCAATAAACTGTGTTCATCCTATCTTGCATTTGCTTCCTGATTTACACCTCCAGTCATCACAGAATCATCTGGCCAGCATGGAAGCAGCAGGAAAAGGATCCCCGGCTCGGTTTGAAGAATTTATCGCCGCTGCCATACATCGCTTCACCACTCAGGATAGCCGGATTGAGGAACTGAGCCGGGGAATGAAGGATATGACAGACAAGGTGTCCGAGCTCACCCAGGCGATCCAACAGCTGATGCTCCCCACTGCGCCACCCACACCGTCTGTTCCTCCTACACCACCCGCGAGCGCGTCCCGTCAGGAACCTAAATTATCCATGCCAGAGAAATACGCAGGTGATCCAGAATGTTGTAGACCATTTCTATCTCAATGCTCTCTTCATTTTTTCCTTCAGCCCCGGACCTACACTACGGAGGAGAGTAAAGTGGGATTTGTGTTATCCCTGCTGACAGGAAAGGCGGCGCGTTGGGGAACAGCGGTGTGGGAGAATCACGACCCGTGTACCCAGAATTTTAAGGCGCTCTCTTCTATGATGAGAAAGGTGTTCGATCGATCTGCAGTAGGAAGAGACGCCGCTAGGAAGTTGGCCGATCTGCGTCAGGGTACACGGTCGGTGTCGGATTACGCCATTGACTTTCGCACGCTAGCTGCGGACACGCACTGGAATGAGGAGGCGCAGTGGGATATTTTCCTGCATGGGTTAACCGTTCGCATACAGCGTGAGTTGCAACATGGGGAGATCCCAGCCTCCCTAAATGGACTTATTGATGCTGCCATCCGAGCGGACATTCGATTGAGAACAATTCCTGCTTACGACGATGAAGTGTTGTCCCACGCCTTTCTGGAAAGAACGCCCTCGTCGAGAGAGACTGCGGCCGGTTCCTCCCTATCCGATCCGGAGCCCATGCAGGTGGGTCGAGCTTGGCTTTCCCGGGAGGAGAGGATTCGCGGTCGATCACTGGGGCTTTGCCTGTACTGTGGGGAGGCTGGACACCTACTCCATCGGTGTCCGGTAAAAGCCAGCGCCCGGGAGTAAATCTGGGGTTACTTTTCGGGCGGAATCTCTTTGGCAAAGACCCCTCTAACATCTACCCTCCACCCGGCGAAGCTGCGGTGGCGCAATACACATCTCACCTGTGACGCACTACTGGACTCGGGAGCCGAGGGGAATCTTATCGATCATCACTTTGCACGTAAGCTTCAGGTTCCGTTGTCTACTCTTTCCAAACCCATATCACCCTTCGCACTCAATGGGAGTAAATTGTCGACCATCACTCACATCAGAGACCCCGTCACCATCTGTATTTCTCGCAAGGTCCTGCAGAGATTTCTGGGGTTCGCCAATTTTTACCGGCGTTTTATTCGCAATTTCAGCCAACTAGCCGCACCTCTGACCGCCTTGACCTCCCCTAGTACGGCATTCAGGTGGTCGGATGCAGCCGAATCTCACAGAAATTTGTGTTATTGTCACGAAAAATTAGATTAATATTTCCATGTTATTGATAAAATTTTCTGCTGTTTTGTCTTTTTCGTGCCACCCAGCATTAATTTCTATGAATGGTTTTTCGTGTCTGTCCCACGACTTTCTTTATAGTGTTATTTTAAATGTTGTTTTCTCAACGTTTTTCCTATTTTTTACCATTGACGCTTGGGGTCTGGGTTAGAATCATTTTCTGCAACTTCCAACTCTAACCCCAACTTCATGCGAGAATAGTTTTAAAAGCAGACGAAAAACATGTAGAAACCATTGCATAAAATTACATTCTAACGCAAACTGTGAATCTAACCCCAAGTGACAATGATTTTAAAATAGGAAAAACAATGAGAGAAAAAAATTATGCGCTAAAGAAAGTCGTGGCACAGACATGAAAAACCATTAATAGAATTTAGGTTGGGTGGCACAAAAAAGACATTCATGCTCTAGGCACGAAAAACAGCGGAAAATCGAGTCAATAACAAGAAAACAGTCACTTTTTGCTGTGAGACAGGGTAGATGTTTTATACAACAATTTTCAAGGCTGGAAACTTTCCATGGGAATTAATAGGAAAAAACTGAGAATTTAAAACAAAACTCTATAACAGGAAACGTCTCTGTTAGGTATGTAACCCTCGTTCCCTGAAGGAAGCCTCGCGGGACCAATCTACTTCGAGAAATTTCAAACACGCCAATGAACTTGGCATGAAGATATTTGCATCTGCTGGCGCCGCCCCGCCGCTCGGGTATTTAAGGAGAGGCAGGTGCAAAAATCAAATCAGCTGTTTGCACTGAGAAAGCTGAGCACAGTGCACGGCCTAATTCAGCAGTGGAACAGAACTGTGGCGACGGGACGTGACGTCTCCGTTCCCTTCCTTCAGGGAACAAGGGTTACATACGTAACCGAGACGTTCCCTTTCAGTTGGTCACTATGATGTCACGTTGTGACCGACGAATTGGGAAACCCTACCAAAGGGCCACAGAAGCTGAACCCTTCCAGTGCCTGCAAAAGCCCTCCGCCCTCCCTCTGAGGGGGTCTACCACTTGGGTGACATTTTGAGGACTCAAGGTCATGACGTGAACCCTCTTAGTAGTATCACGCTAGGGGGAAGTGGAAAGAATTTCCCACGAAATACATGCATAGAGACCCACAGGGGGCGCAATGCGGGTGCCTAACCTAACCCAGGTTCACATGGAAACATCTAGTTAGAGGCTGACACCAGAAGCTCCGCAACATCAGCTGTCAAGGCAGTCGAGGAGTAAAAAACGCTATTTTGTGACGTTTTTGTATAAAGGCCTTCCATAATGGTGCGGTTGTGGAGCACCAAAATAGAGGCTGCAAGCCGACAGGAGCCTGTCTCTAGTGGTCTTTACTGATTAGAAGAAAGAACCAGAGAGGATACCGGCTCAACATGAACACTGTAAAACCTAGTGAACGTGTTAAGTGTCGCCCAGCCAGCAGCTCTGCAGATGTCTGTTAGCGAGGAACCAAGAACCAATGCCTAAGATTATGCCACACTTCTCTTAGAATGTGCACGCAGATCAAACGGGCAAGGGATACCCTGCTTTTCATACGCAAGGGTAATAGTGTCCACAATCCAAGGGGACATCCTCTGATTGGTGACAGCATTCCCCTTCTGCTGACCACCGTAACAAACAAAGAGCTGTTCTGAGGTTCTAAAGCTTTGCGTCCGAGTTACATACACACGTAGCGCACGCACCGGACATAATAAAGCCATGGCTTGGTCTGCCTCCTCCGGGGGCAGCGCTTGCAAGTTCACCATTTGGTCTCTGAATGGAGTAGTGGGAACTTTGGGCACGTAGCCGGGCCGGGGTCTCAGTGTCACGCTGGATTCAGCAGGCCCGAACTGTTTGCACGAATCGTTGATTGAAAATGAATGAAGATCTCCTATCCTCTTTTCTGAAGCCAAAGCAAGGAGTGTTAAAGTTGTCAAAGTTAGAAACTTTACACTCACAGAATGCAGAGGCTCAAAGGGGGCGTCCTGTAAAGCTTTCAGCACCATGGACAGGTGCCAAGGAGGAATAGAGGGAGGACGAGAAGGATGCAGCCTTCGTGCGCCTCTTAAAAACTTAACAACCAGGTCGTTGCGATATCTACTTTAATGATAGAGGGAGACAGCCTTTTGTCCAAGCGATGTTGGAGATAAATAAGCACGACTCTGATCGAGCATTCTTGGGGGTCTTCTAGTTGAGAAGTACACCAATCAACGAACAGGTTCCATTTTAGCGTGTATGCCTGTCTCATAGACGGCGCTCGCGCTGCAGAGATGGTGTTGGATACAGAGTGTGGTAAATCACCTAGAACCTCCGCGCCCCGTCCAGAGACCACACATGGAGGTTCCACAGATCGGGCGCGGGTTCCATAATGTGCCCCCTCCTTGAGAAAGAAGGTCCTTCCTCAGGGGAATCCGCCAGGGATGGGCTGTCACGAGGAGAGTGAGCTCTGGAAACCAATTTCTGGTTATCCAGTACGGCACAACTAATAGAATGCGCTCCTCGTCCTCCCTGACTTTGCACAGTGTCTGCACAATAAGGCTTACTGGGTCAAATGCGTATTTGCGCAGACCCCTCGGCCAGCTGTGTGCCAGTGCATCCACGCCGAGTGTTCCCTCTGTCAATGAATAAAACAGGCGAAAATGGGTTATCTCTGGAGATGCAAACAGATCTATCTGTGCTTTGCTGAAACGTCTCCAAATCAGCTGAACCAACTGGGGGTGAAGTCGCCAATCGCCGGGGCGCGCTGCTCATGAGAGCGTGTCTGCTGCTGTGTTCAGCGACCTCGAGATGTGAATGGCACGAATGGACCTCAGATTCTTCTGACTCCAAAGGAGGAGATGACAGGGGAGATGCGACAGGTGACGAGAGCGCAAACTGCCTTGGCGATTGATATACGCTACAGCCGCAGTGTTGTCGGTGTGCACTTATACATCTTTGTCTTCAATCTCGTTGATTAAACAGACGAGCGGAAGATATACAGTCCACAGCTCGAGGCGGTTTATGTCCCAATGTCGCTGGGGTGACGACCAGATCCCCGAAGCGACAAGCCCGTTGTCCGTGGCTCCCCATCCCGTGGTAGAGGCATCTGTGCAAACAATATCATGCCTGGAGACCTCTCTCAGTGGCACCCCCGCCCTGAGAAATGCTGAGAAAGCCAGAAATTACAAGGAGGCGGCTTCTCGCAATACAAAGTCAATGGAGACGGTTGGATTGTTTTCCCCCCGGTGGGCATGGTTTTCAGGTTATGGCGCACGCGGTCTGTCTCTATAGTGACACATAGTACTAAAGTGTTTTACTCACAAAAGCTGCGCCATTCTGTCCGGATCCAATATTGATGAAGGAGCATTGCTTTTTAATCGCAGTCTCTCTTCTCTTAGTCATCCTTGCTGTAACTTGCTGGAAAATTCACTGAACTACAGGTATTATGTGGGCACGGTTTCAAGCTGGAGAGCTCATGAATAGTAATGAGCTCGATCACTTACACACATAAAAAAATACAAGTAAAAAAAATGTATGTGGAAGGGCCACTTTAAATTTCAGGTATGAGAAGACTGTAATTTGCCATAAAATGTGATCTGATCCTCATCTAGATCACAAGAACAGACTAACACAATGGCACTCATTTATCAAAAGTGCGTACACCAAAATTCCAGCGTACACCTGGCGTACACCCAAAACCACGGTGACCAGGGCCAGATTAACACTTTGTTATACCCTGGGCAACAATATTCAAGGGCCCCATCATCACGACCCCAGGATCACCATAATATGGTCATATTCAGAATATATTACTGTATTATACAGTAAATATACTCAATACTTCAAATTCTAACTGTCATCAGGTGTATTTTGATTTACAAATATTTAAATGCTCATACAAATGCACTTCTATGTCCCCTATCAAATACATTCACTCACATATGATGCTATGAAAACAAAACACATCAGCATCTGTATAATCTCCGGTCTATAAAAGTAAGCTGGCGGTGTAGAAAAGTCCTGGCTAATTTAGCTGAGTTGTCCATCAACTTTATTCAAGACACAAAGGTCCATAGAGACAACACTATACAAAAACAAAACATACAAAACATTAAGAATGATGCAAATAAAGCATCATTAAAACATATACAGGCTACGGGTCCAATGTTTCCAAAAGCATATATTAGACACCCAAAATAAAGTAAAGAAAATGATCTTTAATTTGCAAGTCTGAACTGAACATCAACGCAGACATGATTTTCCTCACAGAAGTTTAAGATCATATAAGCTACATCTTGAACGTAGATATATAAATGAACACAGGGAAAGGAAGTTTAACACTGTGAAGCACAAGCAAACATGCTGGAAGGCAGCTAAAAACCATCAGGACATAAACACCGGCTTATTTTATTTTATTGGAGCCTTACCTCCAGATAACGTAATAAACTGGATTGATGATTTAAATGTTGTTAACTCACACGTGCGTTGTGAACTCTCCGGATTTTATGTTGTGCACTGCTCCACTCGTTCACTTGCCACATGGTCGGTTTGTTTACAGTATTGCGTGAGCAGCTACACTGCAGGTTCGACTTCATTTGGCGCTAAGCAGACCTCTCGGTGATGTCAAAGTACCGCGAGAGCGATTCAAAGCAGATTTCTCCATGTGATACCTGGAATCGCTCTCGCGCTACTGAGCTGTCAGACGTCTGTGGGTTCTCTGCTCCCCAGTCACTTTCGCGCCGCTATAGTTATTTGATTTCATACGCCGGTCGGATCGCGCAGATACCTGCGTATCACGTAGACTACACCACTGTTTATACTTTACATTTTCTGCGTTTCTGATGTCCTTTTCCTTTTTTAATTTCCGCTTCGCGCTCCAACTTAGCTTCTCGTTTTTTCCTGTTGTACCAATGCCTTGCGTCACGTAATGCTCGGCGAACCTTTGACCCACCTCATGCGGACTGACCAATGAGGAGAGGGTCTTAACCTGAGGCCCGTCTCTTCATTGGTCAGTCCGCATGAGACTCAATCGCTCTCAACTCACGTTCAAAGTAATAGGCAGCGCAGCGTCTCTCTTTGCAGTGCAAAAACCCGTGTTGACAGTTTGTTTAATATAAAGCGGCCAGCGGGAGATTACCAGATACAGTATTTTGCTCGTGCCCTTGCTGTCCTGGGCCCTTTGGAGGTCTTGGGCCCCTGGGCAATTGCCCAGTTGCCCGTATGGTTAATCCGGCCCTGACGGTGACTTTGAGATTTATCAATATGGACGTTGGCGTATGGCACGCTCAAATCCTACGCCAACTCAGGAGGTGGTGTACGCATGTTTTAGTTAGTGCGGAAATGCACAGAAAAATTCCTAACACAACGAAACGCACTGACAAACTATTTAGTCTAAAGTATGGCCATACATATTGAATTCGTTCCCAATATTCAACAGTTTGTTCCTTGGAATTAATTATTATAATATTTCGTAATTACTATTACAATTATTATTACTTCAAATTATGAATTAGCCTAGTAAAACATGTGGATGTCGTGGAAACAAATTGTTAATTTGAATTATATCCGGAGCTCCTTATCAAACTGGATCTAAGATATAGCTAACAAACAACCGTATGTAAATACAGAACAACACACTACAGAAGCTACTACAACATTTTTAAATATTATAAAAAAACTTAACCGACCCATTAAGCAGACATAGAATTTAGATGTAGGCAACAGTAAATATTAATAATAATTTATAATAATAATAATAATAATAACAATAACAATAATAATAACCTGCTTCGCTACAGTTCGGACGCTCTTGCTTACTGCTTTGCACTTTGCTCTATCGCTTTTTATATTTTATCTTATAATTTTAACTTCAGCAAATCAGCATAGTGCTCAAACAACAAAGCTTGGCATCAACGTTAAACTTTCGGGACTGGAGGATTACAAAAAAGTGGAATTTTTCATCTGTCTAGCCTCCCACCGCCATCAGCTTACATTCCAGAAGGAAAAACACAGCTGTCTTCATTCAAAAGGATAAGAAAAAGAAATGCTTAATCAAAAATCTACTGCCACAGACTTTTACAAAGAATTGCTGTTCTTGAAACAAAGTTACTTACAGGACTACAAAACCAGACGAAACACACAACAGAGCTTCGTCATCATGGACGACCTCAGCATTCAGCCGGTGAGTCCAATGAATCTAATGATAAACACACTAATCAATGGTACAAACAGGGAGCAAGACCCAAAATCACTCAAGAAATCAGACTGTCACGAGCATCATATTTTGCCGCAATAGCTTCCTCTACCCCAGATACAGCTATGACAAGGATTGCAAACACTGACTTTCCACCACCACCTATACATCTTGAGAACAGATTTGAAATACTAATGAATATGACTCAGAAAACCCCAAATGTGATAAATGTGATTGAACACCGATCAAATCAGCCAGCAGCGAACACAGATGCCAACCGCCGCTCAAGATCGAGCAGACAGCGGCACTCAGCGCAGAGCGCATCCGAGCCCAGAACTCTGATATTGGGTGACTCAATTATCAGTAAATATTATCAACAGGGACTCAACTATGTGCTGCCTTCCACAAGCAACTGTTTCTGATGTAAACAGGGAACTTCAAAACATTCTGATGAAACATAAGACTGTAAATCCAGTTGTCATTCATGTGGGGAAGAATGATATTCAAAAAGAGCAATCTGAACTCCTTCAAAAAGTTTGTTGAAATCCCTCTGAAACATTCAGAGCAGTGAAAGTTCAGCCGTTCATTAGTGGACCACTTCCAGCAAGAGGAACAAATAGGTTTTCACGGTTGCTTGGACTTAATACATGGCTGCAAAAAACCTGCAACATTAAGGGACTTAACTTTATCAACAACTTCAATCTTTTCTGGAGTCAGAGACAACTATTTAAACGGGATGGCATCCACCCAAACAGACTGGGTTCAAGAGTGCTAAAGGACAATATCTATTTCTCCCTTCATCATCCTTCATCAGTGTGTGCCAATCCACTCAACCTGAATGGCACACACACACCTGGACAGAGTATGAATGACCACAGGACTTCTTTTCAGCACCTGAATGGACATGACGTCGACATATCCCACAAGGACAGAGATAACACCACGCAGCCACAACAACCACTGCTCATGGACACAATCTCAGCTGAGTCCTGCCCACAGAGCTCACCACAGTCAGACTGTGTCAGATTAGAACTGCTCCAAGATTCAGCACCCAATGACGACTTTCTGGAAAACAGCCAGGGAAACCAGGACAACATATCACAGCCTCCGGTCACATCAGAGCAACAGGACTCCTCCTCACTAGATATGCCATTCCTATCTCCAGCATCCCCGCTTTTGACCTTCTCCGGAAAAATGGAGGAACTGGTTTATGCTGGAACTAAACTATCCCACTCTATTGCTGCGAGCCCCCAGCTTTCGACCAGAAATTGGCAAGCCCCACAACCACCAAAACCAGTGGGCCCAGCTCCCCCCCCTCCTCGTCCTGTGAGAGCTCTTCGGTCTCCGACATAACTCCAAGACACACACCCTCCTCCATCTGCTGTAGGTGAACCTAAAACAACTGATAACGACTCTCAGTGATGTGTGTCGGGTTCCTGCTATGAAAATACTAATACTTTTATCAAATGTTTACAAAAGCAGGAACTCAGTGTGCCTATATCTTTCTCTATTTCTGTTTTAGTACATGATAGAAAGCCTAAGTGTTCAGTCACACCAAAAGCGCTTTAAACGCTTGCAAACGCAAGGCGCGACGCACTGCCTTTTTAAAAAAAAGAGCAGTGCGACGCGGCTTTTCATATTGCTAAGCAACCACCGAGTCAGCTGTCTTGTCAATCAAATATTGAAGCGTGAGCGCTCTTTTGCTGTTAACTGTCATATCAGCAGAAACTTTAAAAAGAGGATGCTTGCTCTGACCTTGTTTGAGGATGAGAGGTGCACAAACACGCAGGAGAGAGTGAGCGAGTGGAGCCCGGTTCTTCAAAGTAACTGTAAACTTCCCTCCCCACAACGTAAGGCCCGCCTCTCCCCTCATTCGATTGGACAATGGAAAGACACGAATGACGTCGGGCGCTTCTCCGCTCTCAGCGCTCCTTCAAAAACGCGTGCGCGGCAGGCGGCAAAAAACCGCAAGGCGCTCGGCGCGCATAAACAGCGCGCAAACGCGCCCTGCCCATAGAATATCATTCAAAAAAGGCGCCAGCAACTGCCATAAACGCTATTGGTGTGACTGGCCCCTAAGGCTGTATCAAACCGTGTGGCAAATCAATCTAATCTGCTGCCTGTGACATATCAAACTAAAATCTCTGTCAGGGAAAAAATTAGTACTGTTAAGTTAGCACTTTTAAACATCTGTTCACTTAAAAATAAATTACTTCTAGTCAGCGACTTAATAACCACAAACAACCTGGATTTTATGTTTCTAAATGAAACATGGCTAGAAGAAAGCTACAGTGCAACAGTCCTTAATGAAACAGCCCCTTCTAACTTTATTTTTTGATTTTCTGCAGAACTGCTAGGAGAGGTGGAGGTCTAGCTGCTCTTTTTAAAGATGTCTACAATGTAAGCAAGTGTCATTTGGGAATTACCCGTCTTTTGAATATCTAGGTATTGTGTTGAAAGGTACCCCACGCATTCTACTTATTATTATTTACAGGCCCCCAAAATACTCTCCAGCATTTGTTGAGGACTTTACAGAACTGTTATCAATGATTTCCTCAGAGTTTGACTGTTTTGCTATTGCTGGAGATTTTAACATTCACATAGATAAGCCAGAAAGCATTATGGCAAAAGATGTCACAGCTGTTTTAAATACTTTTGATCTGACTCAACATGTACATGGACCCACACACAATCGTGAACACACTCTTGATTTAATTATCAGTAAGGGTGTAAACATTTCATCAATTGTTATTAAGGATGTAGCACTGTCTGATCATTTCTGTATTTTTTTGATATATTAATCTCCCCTACTATTGAAACTAAATTTGTGTCTGTCAAAAAGAAATCCTTAAATGAGAACACCAGTGTGCTATTTATGAAGGCTATATCTTTAACACCAAGCATATCTGCAGACTCTGTTGATTTTCTCCTTGATTCCTTTAATTCGAAAGTTAAGAGTGCAATCGATGATATTGCTCCTGTAAAAGTCAGGAAGAACAACCCCCCCAAGTCACATTCCTAGTGCAATGCACTCAGACAGCAAATGCAGTGAGTTCGCTAACTTCTTCTCTGAGAAAATCAATAATATCAGAAAGGTGATCAGCACATACTTGAGCTGCGCCGGGGTCAGACAAGTAAGACCACAACATCAGAAAGTAGGCACGTTGTCTGATTTCGAAGTAGTTGATGGTAAAATTCTGGAAGAAAAAGTACAGCATCTTAAAACATCAACCTGCGCCCTTGATACACTCCCAACATCTTTTTTCAAAAGTGTCTTTAACTGTTTAGAAGCAGATCTCCTAGAAGTGGTAAATTCATCACTTATCTCTGGGACTTTTCCAAAGTCCCTTAAAACTGCAGTTGTTAAGCCCCTCCTGAAAAAGAGCAACCTGGATAACACTGTGTTGAGCAACTACAGACCAATCTCAAATCTTCCTTTCATAGGCAAGATCATTGAAAAAGTTGTTTTCAATCAGCTGAACAAATTCTTAATTTCTAATGGTTACTTTGACATTTTTCAATCTGGTTTCCGACCGCACCACAGTACAGAGACAGCGCTCATAAAGATACTAAATGATATTCGCCTCAATACAGACACAGGCAAACGTCTCGGTTACGGATGTAACCCTCGTTCCCTGAAGGAGGGAACGGAGACGTCACGTCGTGACCGACGAATTGGGAACTCGCTGAGAGAGACCAATCTGCTTCGTATACTACTAAAACGCCAATGAACTTGGCATTGAGATATTTGCATAATGCTGGCGCCGCCCCGCCAGGTGCCTTTATAAGCAGCAGGTGCAAATAGGGAAAATAGCTTCTTTTCGCTGAGAAAGCCGGAAGTGTGACCGGCCTTAACAGCAGGTGGCAGCACCTGTGGCGACGGGACGTGACGTCTCCGTTCCCTCCTTCAGGGAACGAGGGTTACATCCGTAACCGAGACGTTCCCTTTCAGTCGGTCACTACGACGTCACGTCGTGACCGACGAATTGGGAATCCCTATCAAAACGCCACTAGGGGCTGACCTCTTCCAGTGTCTGCGTAAAGCCCTCCGGTTCCACTTAAGGAGGAGGAGAATTAGGTTTTAAGGCAGAAGGCCGGGCACTAGATGTTCCTTTAACCCCACAGAAGTGCCAGCAACTGGGAAGCGCCCTACCTGAGCGGGATAGGAACGCTGCGGAAGCCACCACCCGTCTTAAGGGTTAATGGTGGGCGAAAGTCAACCGTAGTTGAGGTAAAATGACAGCCGTGGCTGTGTAAGCAAAGCAGTGCTCTGCTAAGGGAAACGTGGGCTAGTAGGATTAACCCCACGGAAAAATACTCACAAAGGAACCCGGTGGGACACAATGTGGAGCCCGAGCCAACACGTAGGTTCGCGAGGATGCAGCTAGTGAAGGCTGACAGCCAATGCTCCGCAACAAAGGCTGCCAAGGCAGCGGAGGAAGAACAATTCAAACCATTACGCATTTTTGTTCTGAAGGCCTTCCATACTGACACAGTTATGAAGCATCAGATGGAGGCTGCAAGCCGACCTGTGAGACTGTTCTCCGTGCTCCCCCTGGTGAGGAAAGAACACGAGAGGATACAGGCTCAATACGAACACTGTAAAATCTAATGAACGTATTAGGTGTCGCCCAACCAGCAGCTCTACAGATGTCTGTTAGCGAGGAACCACGAGCTAGAGCCCAAGATGAGGCAACGCTCCGTGTGGAGTGCGCTCTCAAATTAAAGGGGCAAGGAATACCCTGAAGATTATAAGCCAGGGCGATAGTATCAATTATCCAATGAGACATCCTCTGCTTAGTGACAGCTTTCCCTTTCTGCTGGCCACCATAACAAACAAAGAGCTGGTCTGAGGTCCTGAGGCTTTGCGTGCGAACCACGTAGAGTCGCAGTGCGCGTACGGGGCACAACAAAGCCATGGTTGGGTCTGCGTCCTCCGGGGGGCAGCGCTTGCAAGCTCACCACCTTATCTCTGAAGGGAGTGGTGGGAACTTTGGGCACGTAACCTGGTCTGGGCCTCAACGTTACACTTGAGGCAGCAGGACCAAACTGAAGGCACGAGTCGTCAACAGAGAATGCATGTAAATCCCCTACTCTCTTCACTGAGGCCAATGCTAGCAGGGTCAGAGCTTTCATTGATAAAAGCTTCAGACTCACAGACTGCAAAGGCTCGAACGGGGGGGCCTGCAGGGCTTTCAGCACCATGGACAGGTCCCAGGGAGGAATAGAAGGAGGGCGCGAGGGGTTTAGCCTGCGAGCGCCTCTTAAATGTAATAATTAAATCGTGCTGGCCAACTGATCTGCCGTTGATAAGAGAGTGATGAGCAGAAATAGCGGCGATATCAACTTTAATGGCGGAGGGACAGCCTACCATCTAACCTATGTTAAAGATATAAAAGCACAATGTTAATGGGCATTCTCTGGGGTCCTCGCGTTGCGAAGAGCACCGGGTGACGAGAAAGGTTTCTTTAAGCGCGTAAGCCCGTCTTGTGGACGGTGCTCGAACCGCGTCGATGGTGTTAGATACCGTTTGCGATAAATCACCTAAACCTTGCGCGCGCTCAACGACCATACATGGAAATCCCACAGGTCGGGGCGCGGGTGCCATAATGTGCCCCTTCCTTGAGAAAGAAAGTCTTTCCTCAGGGGAAATCGTCAGGGAGGGGCTGTCGCGAGGAGCATTAACTCTGAAACCCGATCCAGTACGGGGCGACTAATAAAAGGCTCTCCTCGTCCTGCCTGACTTTGCACAGTGTCTGCGCAATAAAGCTCACTGGAAGGAATGCGTATTTACGCACCCCCCGCGGCCAGCTGTGTGCCAACGCATCCACGCCGAGGCTGCCCTCGGTTAGTGAATAAAATAGGCGACAGTGGGTATCGTCCGGCGACGCAAACAGATCTATCTACGCACAACCGAACTTCTTCCAAATTAGCTGGACCGTCTGGAGGTGGAGTCGCCATTCGCCGGGGGCGCAGCTCGGGAAGCGCGTCCGCTGTATTGAGCGAACCCGGGATGTAAATGGCACGAAGGGACCTCAGATGCTTCTGACTCCAAAGGAGGAGATGACGAGCGAGATGCGACAGGTGACGAGAGCGCAAAACCGCCTTAACGGTAAATAACGCAACAGTCGCAATGTTATTGGTGTCGGCTAATACATCCTTCCCTCGCATCTCCATAGCGGAGCGTACAAGTCCCAGATATACAGCGCACCGCTCGCGGCAGTTGGGGTGCTATGCACACCCCTGAGACTGCAAGCCCGTCATACGTGGCTGATCATCCCGTGCTGAGGGCATTGCAATATACAGAATGCCAGGAGACCCCTCAGGGGCATATCTTCTATCGGAAATGCCGGGTCTACCACAGGGAAAAATTTAAATGACACGCAGGTGCAATGTTTACACGGTGTATGTCGTAAGCCAATGCTGAAGCGGTCTCATATGAAGCAGCTCGGGCGGCGTCACAGCCGCAGCATGCTGTCATATGTCCAGGAGCTTCTGAAATTGTTTCAGAGGGACCGCGTACTTCCCTCGAATTAAACCGAGGCAAGTCAGAACTGACTGGTTGCGCGCTCTTGTTAAACACGCCAATTAGTCGATCGAGTCTTATTTCCATACTGAGAAAAAGGATCCTCTGCACGGGGCAAAGTTGCTCTTTCCCAGACGACCTGAAGACTTAAACGAGCGAGAAGCCGAAGCATTAACTCTCTGTGTTCGCGCACGTCTGCCAAGAACGGGCTATTATAAGTCGACGTAGAAAAAAGCAGAATGCGAACAACGCTCTCTCTCTGATATCTTAATGCCGTGACTACACATGGAGACACGGAGAGAGAGAGAGACAGCTCGAATGGTGTACTTAGTATTAATATGCCCACCCCACGACGCAGAGCGAAAAAACGGTCTAAAGCGAGGGGAGATGGACACATAAGTACATGTCTTACAGGTCTAAGGCTGCAAACCGATCTGAATATTGAAATACGAGCCTCGGCGTTATCATCCAAAAAGAACACCTTCGTAGAGCCGGTGCGTAAATCAAATCGATCGTAACCCGCCGCGTATTTTGGGTACTATGAGATAAAGGCTGGAAAAACCCTATCATCATCATCATCTCGGTAAGAGGGACCGGCTCGAACATCCTTCGCCAACAGGATATCGATTTTTGCACGCAGTACATGTGCATCGGACGCTTTCACTACAGTGAAACGAAAGCCCGAATTTTGGGGGTGTGCCGGATTCGTAACCGAGGCGGATCGTGCGTAAAACCCAACAAAACGGGCTGGGAACTGAAGCCAAGCACCCAGGCACCGTACGAGGAGAAATAACGACACTACCGAAGTACCCGCGGTGGGGCAGCGAAGCGAGACAGGTGGGACTGCCGGTGCGTCTGCTGTGACAGCATAAACATCTACAGTATGTGTGTGTGACACTGACCTGAGCCCGCTGAGGGTAACGGTCATCTGGTCTCCTCTACGGAGAGCGCAGACTCCGATGAGGGTGCTGGTGGTCCGGTCTCCTCAGCGGAGAGCTCGGACTCCTCAGGTCACCCGCTGGCGATAGAGGAGAGGTAGGGGAGCTGGTGTGTACCCGCTCACGGCTCTCTCGATCCTCCGGAGACCTAGAGAGGGAAGAGGAATGCACTCTTATGTGTGGTTAAGTGGGTACCGGCGAAACAGCCGGTGGAACATATGTAAACCAAGGATTTTCCACCCGACCCTCTATCGGGGGAAGGAGCTCCATCTCCTGAAGAGTG
The DNA here is from genome assembly GCF_030506205.2 of Paramisgurnus dabryanus. Lineage (NCBI taxonomy): Eukaryota > Metazoa > Chordata > Actinopteri > Cypriniformes > Cobitidae > Paramisgurnus > Paramisgurnus dabryanus. The sequence goes on along the minus strand of NC_133357.1, from coordinate 28,537,533 downwards.
ATCCTCTGCCAATCCGGGTCGCCCTTCACTGGCCACTTAAACTCCCGAATTTCACGGGAAGCGGCTAAGCGGGCGGGGCGAGCTGCTGACGACCGGTTCCCCTGCGCTGCCGAGATGGGGTCCGAGGAGGGGAACGGAGGTGGTCGCCGCAGGACGCCGACGGCGAGAGGCAGACTGAGGAGCCGGCGTGGTGGACCAAGGGCAGCTCTCTTCCGCCGGCATGACCTAGGAGATCGCCTCAGTCTGCGCAGCGGAGCTGTACGACTCCCCTGGCTCGCCGAAGAGGCCGGTCTGTGAGACAGGAGCATTCAAGTTGTTCTCGTCTGCGTCCGTCATGTCAGCCAGACACAGCCAAAGGTGGCGATCTTGAACCACTGTAGTGGACATCGCACGACTGAAGGTCGCGGGCTCCCTCGTAAATCCTTGTGAGCCTGCAGCAACGTTATTGCGTGCAGGGCCGAAGCCGCCTCTCCGGCATGCCTGATGGGCAGCGTCCGTGACCGGACGACTGTCTACAAACACGGGAGGGAAGGGTTGGGTGGTCCCTCCAGGAACGCATCCCGCTCCACTGAAGGGGTCCCCGCCCTTAGCGGCTCCGTTGGTGAGGGAGGTGAGGGGTGAAGCTGAACGGCCGGACGGCCGCAAATCACGTCAGCTCTTCGTGCCGTCGGGCAAGAAAGGCACAGGAGGAGAGGACCGAGAGGCCCGAGCAGCTCCGAAGTACCAATCATGTGGGCGGGACGGTTCGGGCGGAGAGGGGTTAACCTTTCCAACTCTACCGTTTCCGCCGCTCGCGGGCACGGCCGCCATCTCCGGAACGACTCTGCCTCGGAGGAAAAATGGACACCCCTCTGATGCTGCAGAAGTGACGGGACCAGAAGGAGGTCCAATGGATTCGGCAGACATCGTAGAACACGACTCTGCAGTCTCCACCGGAGCCTCAACCGGCTGAGGATGAGAAGGCCGGTAGGTGGAGGACGCATCCTCCGTCCTACTCAGCGTAGTGACGCGAAGGGCGCCCTGCGAGCGCTTGACAGCCGCCCATGGCGGCGTCAGCACTGCAAAGGCGCGGACAGCGTTCCCGTAGAAACGACAGTCGTCTCCGCAATCCAAGAGGGTTATGCTCTCACAGAGAGAACAGAAACTCTCCACGAACGCAGCCCCGGAGAGCTCGATGCCTGAGCACGAAGACAGCGCTCGTGACCGTCACTGGAACCCTTATACTTCTCGCATCCAAGATCGCACGGCGAAAAGCTATCCTGAAAAGGACGCTGATCTCCGCATATACGAGAGAGTGGCTGCCTTTAACAAGGCACAAAGCTCTCTCGTATCACTCTTTTAGGGAAATTCACTCAGATGCTTAGTTGATGAGCGCACAGGAAGGCAACGCACACACTAAACTCAAAACAATAAACAGATGTAGAGCCGTGGAATAAGCGAAGCGTCCGCTGTGATACTGCTAGTTCAACCAACTTCAGCAATCAAATCCCAACAGAGTAAAGTAGCTTCTCAGTAGCAGATAAAGCCGGCTTTCGAAGCGAAAAAGCTATTTTCCCTATTTGCACCTGCTGCTTATAAAGGCACCTGGCGGGGCGGCGCCAGCATTATGCAAATATCTCAATGCCAAGTTCATTGGCGTTTTAGTAGTATACGAAGCAGATTGGTCTCTCTCAGCGAGTTCCCAATTCGTCGGTCACGACGTGACGTCGTAGTGACCGACTGAAAGGGAACTATCAGTGCTGGTGCTACTCGACCTCAGTGCTGCTTTTGACACTGTCTATCACAACATACTTCTTGACCGGCTGGAAAACTGGGTCGGGCATTCTGGGATGGTCCTAAAATGGTTCAGGTCATACTTAGAAGGGAGAGGTTATTATGCAAGTATACGTGGCCATCCATGACATGTGGAGTCCCGCAAGGCTCAATTCTAGCGCCACTCCTGTTTAACCTGTATATGCTCCCACTAAGCCAAATAATGAGAGAGAACCAAATTGCCTATCACAGTTATGTAGATGACACTCAGATCTACTTAGCTCTATCCCCTAACAACTACAGCCCCATTGACTCCCTGTGCAAATGCATTGATGAAGTGCCAAAACTTTCTTCAGTTAAACAAAGAGAAAACTGAAGTCATTGCGTTTGGAAACAAAGATGAAGTGCTCAAGGTGAATGCATACCTTGACGCTAGGGGTCAAACAACTAAAAATCAAGTCAGGAATCTTGGTGTGATTCTGGAGTCTGACCTTAGTTTCAGTAGTCATGTCAAAGCAATAACTAAATCAGCATATTATCATCTCAAAAATATTGCAAGAATTAGATGCTTTGTTTCCAGACAAGACTTAGAGAAACTTGTGCATGCTTTCATCACCAGCAGGGTGGATTATTGTAATGGCCTCCTCACTGGCCTCCCCAAAAAGACCATTAGACAGCTTCAGCTCATTCAGAACGCTGCTGCCAGGATTCTGAGCAGAACCAGAAAATATGAACATATCACACCAGTCCTCAGGTCTCTACACTGGCTCCCAGTTACATTTAGGATTGATTTTAAAGTATTATTAATGGTTTATAAATCACTCAGTGGACTAGGACCTCAATACATTGCTGATATGCTCATTGAATATAAACCCAACAGATCACTCAGATCATTAGGATCACATCAGCTAGAAATACCAAGGGTTCACTCAAAGCAAGGAGAGTCAGCTTTTAGCTATTATGCCAGTCGCAGCTGGAACCAGCTTCCAGAAGAGATCAGATGTGCTCCAACAGTAGTCACATTCAAATCCAGACTCAAAACACATCTGTTTAGCTATGCATTTACTGAATGAGCACTATGCTGCGTCCGAAATGATTGCACTATATTTTATATGCACTATTTTAATTCTTTTTATTTCTCTTGATTTTATTCTTATTTTTAACTGTTTTATACTTTTATTCCTGTTTTATTCTTTTTCACACATTTAATTTTTTTTAAAATTAAAATCACATTTATTTTATTTTAATTGATATTTTAAATTCATGTATCTTTGATTTTATGTCTTCTCATTTCTATGCAAAGCACTTTGAATGACCTCTGTGTATGAAATGTGCTATACAAATAAACTTGCCTTGCCTTGCCTAATAATAATAATAATAATAATAATAATAATAATGACATTCTTCTTCTAAATAACAATAAGCGTAATTAATAATAATAATAATAATAATAATAATAATAATAATGACATTCTTCTTCTAAATAACAATAAGCGTAATTAATAATAATAATAATAATAATAATAATAATAATAATAATAATACAAATTGTCATGCAATTATTAATGTGTCTTTAATCCCACTCTTTAAACTCCCCCCCAAAATTTTTTTTTTCCATCCACTTCCCTGGTTTCTCTTCTTTGCCGTCTTCCGTGGGTTCATGTCATAAAATGAGGGCGTGGGGGAAGAGGACACTTGAATTTATATGGGCGTGTTATTCTAATGACGATCGTTTCAACCGCTGCATTTATTAAGGGCAGGTATTGCGTAAAACTGATTTTCAGAGGTACGCACAACTTCATAAATCAGGCGGTGAGAGGAGTGTAAGCATAATCTTACGACAACATATACGGCCGTTTCTACGCAAGAATGATAAATGAGGGCCAATGTGCATAAGCTGACAACACACAAATAATTCTAGTTTCTTGTGTCTATTTGAAAACACCCATTAAACATTCACAGTGCTAGAGGAAAATGTAAGTGAACTTCTGGTTTAATAGCTTGTTAAACCATCTTTGGTTGCAATTTCTTGAATCAGTTTGAATCAGACCTGCACATCGTTCAGAAGGAATTTTTCCCCTTTCCCCTTTACAAAACCACTTCAAGTCAAACATATTTGTAGGATGTCTGTTGTGAACCGCTCTCTTGAGGTCATTCCACAGGTTAAAGTAATTAATCTACGGGTTCACTTACAGTTTCCTCCAGCACTGTGAATGTTTAATGGGTGTTCCTTTTCTGTCATTCACTCAACGTTCTACCCGCAGGAAGACAGGTTGTTAGGTGACTGTGAGGGACCCCAGCTCATCGCATTGGTTTTGCAAGTCAATTCAAGCTACTATTATTCAAAGTTTAGCATAACTTATAAAAACACATTGAAATAGTTTCACTTAATTTGCATTTTTATAGTGCATAAAATTGCCACATGATTGATTATGTGATTGTTTCCATAAAAGAGATCTAGTAACGTTTACAGAACCTGTCCAGTGTGACCAAAAGACAAAAATCATGGTGTAAGGTGTGAGTATGTAAGGATTTTTGTATATTTGCCACAAGAAGTTATGGTTTAGCTCTTTGACATGGGGTTTTAAATGCAGATCAACATTCAATGAAAAATGTTAGCAAAGTGGAATAGAGCAGATATTAATAAACTAAAATCGATCGCCAGCATAAAATAACTACACCTCATGCATTCTTTTATGATCAAATAAAAAAAAATGCACACGCATGGTTTCTCCAGAGAGAAATCACGAACAATAAGCAAACTTTAAATGCTGCAAAAAACAACAACAACCAAGTGCATGGTTGTAAATATAATACACGTCTTTGCAGGATCTTTACGGGATGTCTGTGACAGGGGCGGAGTGGGACCCAAAAATCTACCGGGAAATTTCATAGACCACCAGCCCTCTGTGGTCAAAAAAAAGAAAAAAGAAAATGGTTCGCTGTAAATAAGCAAATGCTGAAATCTAAAATTACAATAAAATGACTGCAAAACAACATGAAAGTGTAATAATTATTATTTAAAAGATCTTAAAGTCAACAGTTCCCTAGTTTTAGGTAAGCTAAAGCTTACTTTGGTTGCAAAGCAGTTGCTTATAAAATTATTAAGCCTGTTTGGAGAGAGATATTTTGTGTGACAAAATGTCAGTCATCGTGTGATAACGAAAATTTAACGAGGCTGTAACTAACTTACGTGTTCTGAGCAGGTGTTGTCAGTGAACAGGCTGTAAACTGTTGGCTAAGTTACAGACACTCATGAAAAACTGATGCTGATTATCTGGGAAACATTCTCTAACAGCAGTCAAGTTGTCATTGTTTGTGTCAAAGTTGTGCATTTGTTGTAACATTAAAACAGGAGATCAGACTCACTCTGTGCTGCTCAAAGTGATGCTCGGAGCTCCATTCCTCTGTGGGTGTGCGAGGCTATGCTTTTTTATTGGTTGTTGCGTTAAATCTTACCCAGATACAACAGTCCTATTTTCTGATTGGCTATTGTGTAGCCTCTTTCTTTATTTTTTGATTGGCTGATAGAACTTCAGGGGAGACGGGCTTGATATAGAGAATGGTGCGGCCAGATACATTTTGAGCACTGAAGCATATTAAATCTATGATAAATAGGTTTTAGTGTGGCCGGAGTGCATGACTAAAAACTGAACGCACGGCTATTATCAGACCAGCCCTCGCAGCCTTAAAACACTACCGGCACACCGGGAAAAGTCCAGACTCTCCCGATTGCCACTCCGCCACTGGTCTGTGAACATATGTAGCTTACAGATTATGGAAAAAAATATTTGCTGTGTGAATGAACCAAAATCCAATGATCTCCAGTCAAATCCCTGAAACATTTTCCATATATTTTCTGTAGGCTGTCAGTAAAAAGAGCTCTAGTAAACAAGCCCAGTAAACAAGGCGACAGTGGCAAAAAAAAAAATAATCCAGTGGTGTATAAAAAAAAGCTTTTGAGAAACCAGGCTGAGCCAGTTCTCCTCTGACGCATTACAGCTGCAATCCATACAATTTTTTGTTGCCTTGTAATGCTGGCAAACCAAACAATAGAGACATTAATCATTATCGTTCAATAAGGCATTGAGAGACAACAGCCACACCCAACAACAAATAAAACAAGTCTGAATAAGTGGCTGAATGCCTTTTTTTGCTTTTATTCCTAGAAAACGGGGGCGGAGACTGGAATGCAAATTCCACTCGTCAAATTCTCTCTGGCCATTTATTAAAAAATCAGAGGTGATTGGGCCTCCCAAAAGCGAAGCCTTAGTGTTACTACATCAACACAATGTCAATTGAGTGACAGAAAGGGAACAATATACCTAAACAGTTCATGTGTAATACAGCTAAGTAGCAATAAAACTTCATATTTTGAGTATTTATTAAAGTAAACGTGATTTTTGCAGAATATTGATAGAATATGGGGAGGGGACATACCTGTTAAGTTCTTTCTGGGTGATATTGGACATTGGTGGACACCTCATCAATGTTAAGAGATCCTCAGTGATGTTCCTGATTTCAGTACTGAGACAAAGAAAGAAATAAAATGTTTTTGTCTCTTTTGGTGAATACGGTTTTTTTTCATGTACTTGTGTAGACGTTAGCAGGCGCAAGGCTTAAGCAGTAGGGCTGGAGCTATCGATAATTTTAGTAATAGAGTATTCTACTGATTATTCCATCAATTAATCCATCAATTAATCAAGTAAACGGATGATAAAACCTTTTTCTAATACTGTTATACTAATTTGTTTCATTCTTTTAAACCATTAACATTTTAATCGTGAAAATTGCATCCATACAGCCTGCTAAACTCTTATGCACAACCCTATTATTTTCAGAGACATCTTCCCTCTGATTTTTTCACAAATCCCACACTGATTGGAAGCAAAATTAATTCATTAGTTCTTAGTAATTATTTTTATAAGCGTGACTTTAGGCGGTTCTGCCTTTTGTCCACACGAAAACGCAGCATCAGGTCACTGAAACCGAACATTTTTGAAAACCCCTGCCAGGGTAAGGATTTTCAGAAACGCCGGTTGAAGTGTTGCCATGTAGACAAAAAAAAGAGGGTTTTTGCTTCTGATTAAGGCTTCTGATTGGCAGAGGTGGAAAGTAACGAATTACATTTACTCAAGTTACTGCAATTGAGTAGTTTTTTGTGTACTTGTACTTTTTTGAGTAGTTTTTAAAATCTTTTATCTTTACTTAAGTATATTTTGATTAAAGTATCATACTTCCCTACATTTTAAATCACATTCGTTACTGAATTAAAAAAAGCAACACTCGTTTGAAGAGGCTCACGTGCTTCGCGCCCTTGATGTTTGAATGTACTCAGCAACGGTCGTTGTGAAAGGACAGAGCCACTGGAAGCAGTTGTTTCAAGGTAAGTTTATATGTTTTTGTGAACATTTCATGAATATAAACAAGATTATAACATTTTGCGAGACAGCAACGTGTTAATTTATACAGACTAAGACGACGGGTGTAATTTAGAGGAATGACGACTGTTACCTCAGATCCCCATTTACACAAATTGACTTGAATAATCGTTCTAAGATATTTAATATGGCATATTAATAAAATTATTAAAATCGATGTTACAAAGTCCCCATCACACGTTTGATTTATTAACTCATGACAATTTCTGTAAGCCTTTAACAAAGCGAGTCAAAACCGGAACAGAGTCGACCTCCTCAACCCCACTTTGGCTTTTTGTGTCACACACGCACATAGTTTTTCCAGCTTAGCCATAGCGACACTATTAACTTAAATTTAGTGACAAGAGTTGCTTTCTCGTCATTCGATATGGAAAGACAGACCACGAGCACAAGTTAACTTTACTGGCGGCGGAGAATCGCGGAGCCGGCGTCTACACTGTCACTGAGAGGCAGGGACAAGCAGCACTCAATTCACCATCAATACGCAGGTGCTTCGGACTGGGGTTAAAACCAGAACTGATACGCACAACCGGCGCAACGTCATAGAATGTCTCTGAACAGGTTCATGCCCACTTTTGGGGAAAAAATAAAAATAAGACCTCCCATTGACTTCCATACAAAATAGCGGAATAAAACAACGTTCTTACACACCCGGCAGGCGTAAATAACTTAAGAAATCACTAAGATTAAACATGTTGAGTAATTATCTGTCCACCCTGCCTGCCATAGAGAGCGAAAGATACATTAACACATTTAATTTGGTCAATATAAAAACATTAGGGTTAGAAAAACATTCTCACAGCGTCAAATTTGTGTAACAACGCTTCCCATTGGCCAGAGGTGTCTTACCCGGACATTTACTCGTACCTCATTGAGTCAACAGGAAAGACAGTAAATGATTTTACTTCGTATTTGACATCGTATTTGATGGACACGATCGCTGTCTCTCGTGTTTGGGTCTCCAGCACGCTGAGGCGGCTTTCGTGGGAGGGACATGCTCCGCTTGCGAGAGCCTGACTCTTGCGGATCTGCGGGGTCGTTTGGCGTTTCTCCGGGAACGCCGCCCTCCGTTGCTGATCGCCCCTAAGAAGGTGGCTGTGAAGCTACGGAGAGACGACCTCCGCCTCACGGTGCTGAATCGGCGAGCTGGTTCGTCCAGCAGCCCTCAGCCACCGGATCCGCAACCATCTGAGCGCGCGTTCTGCGTCGCTTTCTACCTCTGTCGGGCCTCCCGAGGATTCGGTATCTGTCGTAACATCGGAGGGGGGCCGTCATTTTCGGACGTGGATCTGGATCCTCTCCCTCCTTCGGGAAGGGTTGCGGTTCCCGACCTCGATCCGGAGATGACTGCCATGCTCGTTTGGGCTGCGGAGACGGTCGGGTTGGAGTGGAGAGCTCCTCCCCCTCCCGTACCGTCCCACCTAGATGATTGGTACTTTGGGGCTGCACGGGCTTCACAGCCTTCCCCACCGGTGCCTTTCTTTCCCGAGGTGCATGATGAGCTGACTCGGTCGTGGAAAACCCCGTTTTCCTCCCGGAACCAGCCGCATCAGCCATCACCCCTCACCTCCCTCGATGGCGGGGCTTCTAAAGGGTATGCCGGTATCCCGACAGTGGAGCGTTTTCCTACTGGAGGGACCGTCCTACCCTTCCCTCACAGGCCTGCAGACATTCGTCAGCCCTGACGGAGTCTGCATACCGGGCTTGTGGGGAGGCAGCCTCAGCCATACATGCCATGGCTTTGTTGCAGGTTCATCAGGCTAAGGCTCTGAAGGACCTGCACGAGGGAGGTCACGATTCGGCGGTCTTTAAAGACTTACGTGCGGCAACGGATCTGGCGCTACGTGCGACTAAGACCATCGCACAGGCCGTCGGTCGTGCTATGTCCACTTTGGTGGTCCAGGAGCGCCACCTCTGGCTGTGTCTGGCAAAGATGAGAGACGCCGATAAAACCCGGCTCTTGAATGCTCCGGTGTCCCAGACCGGCCTGTTCGGCGAGGCTGTTGAAGACTTCGCACAACAAGTCTCAGCCACCCAGAAGCAGACTGAGGCCCTTGCCAACATCATGCCGCGTCGGAAGAGACCAACACCTGCCCCGTCGACGTCGGCACCTCAGTCTGCCCCTCGCCGAGGGCGTCCTGCAGCGGCGGCCGCCTCCGTTCCTCATCGGGGCCCTCCTAGGAAGCGAGGAACCGGCCGTCAGCAGCCTGCCCCGCCCTCTCAGCCCGCTAAGCCTGGTGGAAAGCGTAAGTCCAAGTGGCCCTGAGACGGGCGACCTGGAGGTGGAGGGGATCGCTCTTTGGGAGATGGTGAACGCACCACTCCCCCCCCCCCCGGAGGAGGACCGGGTGGGGAATCCTTGGTTTTCTTTAATTTCTGTTCCGCCGGCTTTTCAGCCGGCACCCACAAAACCACAAAAAGAGCTAATTCCTCTTCCTCCTCCAGGTCTTCAGAGGCAGCCGGGGGTGACGGATGGGCTCATAACCCTACGTCATCCCCCTCCTCTTTCGCCAGCGGATGTGTCGAGCGCTCCGAGACATCTTCATCAGAGTCTTCCCCGCGCAGCCATCCGTCAGCGGAGTCTGGTAAGTGCTCATTTACACAATACACATGTCAACGCAGCCCAAGAGAGCGCGTCATTGAGCACCCCTGTTCCGCTCACCGCGGGTGCTACGATCGTGCCGTTAATTCCCCTCGCTCGGTTTCTGGAAGCTTGGCAGCAACTTTCCAGCCCGTCGCGTTGGCTTTTACACACGATCCGTCTCGGCTATGCGATACAATTCGCCCGGCGACCTCCCAAATTTACGAGCATTCGTTTCACTATAGTGAAACCCGTCGATGCGCACGTACTACATGCAGAGATTGCTGTCCTATTGGCGAAGGATGCGATCGAGCCGGTTCCTCCAGCCGAGATGAGGTCGGGGTTTTACAGCGCTTACTTTAGTGTACCCAAGAAAGGCGGCGGGTTGCGACCGATCCTGGATCTGCGTGTTTTGAATTGAGCACTCCACAAGATGCCATTCAAGATGCTTACGCAGAAGAGCATATTTCAATGCATTCGCCCACAGGATTGGTTTGCAGCCATCGACCTGAAGGACGCGTACTTTCATGTCTCAATACTTCCCCGACACAGGCCGTTTCTCCGCTTTGCGTTCGAGGGTCGTGCATATCAGTACAAAGTCTTACCGTTCGGGCTCTCTCTCTCTCCCCACGTCTTCACGAAAGTCGCAGAGGGGGCTTTAAAGCCCCTCAGAGAGGGCGGTGTTCGCATCTTGGCATATCTCGACGATTGGCTTATTATGGCACAGTCGCGTCAAATGCTTTGCACTCACCTAGATCGGGTGCTCAAACACCTCGCCCGTCTCGGTCTTCAGGTCAACCGAGAAAAGAGCAAACTGTGCCCTACACAGAAGATCTCTTTTCTCGGCATGGAGTTGGATTCGGTCAATATTACAGCACGTCTCACGGAGGCGCGCGTTCAGTCGATTCTGGCGTGCTTGAATACGTTTTCGGGCAAGACTGCGGTCCCTCTGAAACAATTTCAGAAACTCCTGGGGCATATGGCAGCAGTCGCGGCCGTGACGCCGCTCGGTTTGCTACATATGAGACCGCTTCAGCATTGGCTGCACGACCGAGTCCCGAGGAGAGCGTGGCTCACCGGCTTTCACCGTGTCACGATCACACCGAAATGCCGTCTCACTTTCACCCCGTGGTCAGACCCAGCGTTTCTCAGGGCGGGGGTGCCACTGAGACAGGTCTCCAGACATGCAATAGTATGCACAGATGCCTCCAACACGGGGTGGGGAGCCACGTACGGCGAGCTCGCAGCTTCAGGAGTGTGGGCATCACCTCAGCTGCATTGGCACATAAATTGCCGAGAACTGTGGGCTGTATAGCTTGCGCTCGTCCGCTTCAGCAGCGAGTTAAGGGACAAAGATGAATTAGTTCGCACAGACAACATTGCGACTGTTGCGTATATCAATCGCCAAGGCGGAGTGCGCTCTCGTCACATGTCGCATCTCGCCCGTCATCTCCTCCTTTGGAGTCAGAAGAATCTGAGGTCTCTTCGTGCCATTCACATCCCAGGGTCGCTCAACACAGCGGCAGACGCACTTTCACGAGCAGCGCGCCCTGGCGAGTGGCAACTCCACCCTCAGTCTGTCCAGCTGATTTGGAGACGTTTCGGCAGAGCGCAGATAGATCTGTTTGCATCTCCAGAAACAACCCACTGTCGCCTATTCTATTCACTAAACGAGGGAACACTCGATGTGGATGCATTGGCACACAGCTGGCCGAGAGGTCTTCGCAAATACGCTTTTCCCCCAGTGAGCCTCATTGCACAGACATTGTGCAAACTCAGGGAGGACGAGGAGAAAATTCTTTTAGTCGCTCCATATTGGGCCACCAGGAGTTGGTTTCCGGAGCTCATTCTCCTCGCGACAGCCCCTCCCTGGAGGATTCCCCTGAAGAGGGACCTTCTGTCTCAAGAAGGGGGCACATTATGGCACCCCATTCTAGGTGAGGTTCTAGGTGATTTACCCCAGGCGGTATCTAACACCATTGCTGCAGCGCGAGCGCCGTCCTCGAGACAGGCGTATACGCTGAAATGGAACCTGTTTGTTGTGTGGTGTACCTCTCAACGAGAGGACCCCCGAGAATGCTCGATCAGTATTGTGCTTTCATATCTCCAGCACCGCTTGGAGAAGAGGCTGTCACCATCTACTATTAAAGTAGATATCGCGGCAATATCCGTGCATCACGCACCCATAGATGGTAGATCCGTGGGTCAGCACGATCTGGTCATTAGGTTTTTAAGAGGTACGTGGAGGCTGAATCCTTCGCGCCCCCCCTCTATTCCTCCTTGGGACTTGTCCATGGTGCTGAAAGCCCTTCAGGACTGCCCCTTCGAGCCTCTGCGGACGGTGAGCGTCAGGTTTCTCACTATGAAAACTTTGACGCTCCTCGCATTGGCTTCTGTTAAGAGGATAGGGGATCTTCATGCATTTTCGGTCAACGATTTGTGCCTTTAGTTCGGACCGGCTGAATCCAGCGTTACACTGAGACCCCGGCCGGGCTACGTGCCTAAAGTTCCCACCACTCCCTTCAGAGATCAGGTGGTGAACTTACAAGCGCTGCCTTCGGAGGAGGCAGACCCAGCCATGGCTTTGTTATGTCCTGTGCGTGCACTGCATGTGTATGTGGATCGTACTCAAAGCTTTCGGACCTCAGAACAGCTCTTTATCTGTCATGGTGGTCAGCAGAAAGGGAAAGCTATCACTAAACAGAGGATGTCTCATTGGATTGTAGACACAATCGCCCTGGCGTATGAGAAACAGGGCATTCCTTGCCCTTTTGGTTTGAGAGCCCATTCAACTAGAAGCGTGGCTTCATCTTGGGCTTTGGCTCGTGGTTCCTCACTTTCAGATATTTGTAGAGCTGCTGGCTGGGCGACACCTAATACGTTCATTAGATTCTACAGTGTTCGTGTTGAGCCGGTATCCTCTCGAGTTCTCTCGTCAGATCAGTGAGAACATCGAAGGAACGGCTCCTGTGTCGGCTTGGAGCCTTTCTTTTCGGTGCTGCACGACCGCACCATTATGGAAGGCAGTTAAGGCAAAAACTGTTTTTGTCTCCTCCACCGCTTGGTGGCCGATGTTGCGGAGCATCGGCTGCCAGCCTCGCACTAGATGTATCCTTTAGAACCTGGGTGGGGCTAGCGCCCACATTGCGCTCCCTAGTGGTTTCTTTGTGAGTATTTCCGTGGAAAGTTTCTGATTTACCACGTTTCCCTTAGCGGAGTTCGTTCCGCGCCTCTCTAGTGTTGCTAAGAGAGTGTATTTTTTGTAGACCTCGTGTCTTTTTATCCATCACCTTAGTGGTAGACCCCTAGAGGGTTTTCTTTCCGCAGCGATCTTAGTTCAGCCTGACGAGTTTGCTTCCCAGTTCGCTAGTCACTATCGTGGGTTAAGGAACAAGTAGTGACCGGCCTCTGCTTCAACCCCATTTCCGTTCCCTAAACAAGGAGAGTCGGAGGGTTTTCGCAGGCACTGGAAGGGTCAGCTTCAGTGGCGCTTTGGTATGGATTCCCAATTCGTCGGTCACGACGTGACGTCGTAGTGACCGACTGAAAGGGAACGTCTCGGTTACATATGTGACCCTCGTTCCCTGAAGGAAGGGAACGGAGACGTCACGTCCCGTTGCCACAGTTTGCTGTTCCACTGCTGATACCGGCCGGGCCCTTTTTCCTTCTGTCCAGCTTTCTCAGCAAAAAAATTGCTGATTTGATAACTGCACCTGCCGCTCATTAAATACCTGCGCGGCGGGGCGGCGCCGGTAGATGCAATTATCCGCATGCCAAGTTCATTGGCGTTTTAAAGGTTTCTCGAAGCAGATAGGTCACCCACGAAGCGGTTCCCAATTCGTCGGTCACGACGTGACGTCTCCGTTCCCTTCCTTCAGGGAATGAGGGTTACATATGTAACCGAGACATTTTTTTGCAGAGATTAGATGTGATGTTGTTTTCCCATTCTTTTTTTCTAGAGTGTGCAGAGTTTTTGGTCCATCCATTGATGAGGCTAGTAAGGTCTTCATACAACTTCAGCCATTAAGTATAACATATAATAATTCCTATTTAAAATGTATTGGGAATGTCTTAATTATCTGCTGCATTAGTTCTGCAGCACTTTTTTCTTTATAGTCAGATCATCCTATTTGTCAGTCTGTGTGGTTTGCATCCTTTGTTGTTGGCACAACAGTTAAAGGAGTGTAACACCAAAGTCAGGCCATTGCATTTTTGGAAAAAAAAATCTCACACGTGGTGGTAATGCAGCCGGGGATGCAAAAGGAAGCCTGATAATTTTTATAAAATGGATAATTCACTTGGCCCACATGGTTTTCTGAATACTTAAATCTGATCATTCAGTTCAGACCACTAAAAGTTTTTTTTCTGTTTTGTAGATTGCAACAACTGTGGTGGAATTTCTTCCCAGGACAGAATCCTCAAAACCCTTTTCTTTCGTCCTGGCCATGGGAAGCATGCAGCAAATCTCTCAATCTTTTTTCTCAACCAGTCTCTCTGATGGAGCCAATACGGAAGTGACTTAAACTGCAATTAGGCAAAGATGGCGACGGCACGCACCGCCTACTTTAAGCTTCAAAAATGCTCTTCACAAACCAATGGGTGACATCACGGACACTACTTTCATATTTTTTTACAGTCTATGGTTTAAAAGGCATTTTACGTGCTTGAAAATAAATACCCCAGGCAATGTGCATTTTCCAAATGGATGAATTCTCTGCTGTTCGATTCCTTTGTACATCTTTGTTCGCGAGGAGTAACTTTAATAAATTAAGTATTTTTAGTTTACTGTGAAACTTAAAACATTTCTTCTGTTAAAAACTTTACACATCTATGAATGATTTTACTTTTAATTTAACAATAACAATGTTTCTGTTCTTACACTGCTGTAGTTTTGTCTATGTACATTTCAGTATTTCATACTGTAAAATTACAAATTCTGTCTTAAATTCAAACCTGTTACATTGTTACTTCAATGTGCATAATTTCTGATATTTAATAAATATATTTATACTTCATGTCAGTAAGCAGTCCTTTAAATGATTTTGCAACTGCCAACTGTAAAAATGTAAGACTTTGTAGTTATTTTGCAGTCAAATAATTTATTTGGTGTTCACAATGGTCTTGATTTACAATAAAGCACATGACAAAAATAACCCAGCAAGAATAACCCAAACCCAGAATATTAATCCCATAAATGTTAAAATGGTTTTTTCAACAACCCAACCTGCTGGGTTAAAATCTGTTCCCCAACGGGCTGGGTACTTTAACCCAGCATGTGTTCTGTCCAATATTTACCCAGCGCTGGGTTGCCAATTGGGTTGTTTTTAACCCAACCATTTTTAGAGTGTAGAATCACCCACCCCACCCCGCTGTAAAAAAGTAACTTCTACTCTGTGTAAAGTTAAAATGACTTGCTTATTACTCTTACTTAAAGGTGCAGTGTGTACATTTTTGAAGGATCTCTTGACAGATATGCAAAATAATATACAAAACTAAATTATCAGGGGTGTATAAGACCTTTCATAATGAACCATTATGTGTTTATTGCTTTAGAATGAGACGTTTTATCTACATACACAGAGGGTCCCCTTACATGGAAGCCGCCATTTTGTGCCGCCATGTTTCTACAGAAGCCCCTAACGGACAAACTTTTTTTACTAAGTTGTCTCCAACGATGACATGTTTGTCCGGGGATGGCTACTGTAGCTTCTCTATGCGTTTCAAAAGCAAGAGGTGAGCAGTGGACTGAGCCATTGGTTGCAATTCGCAACCTCACCACTAGATGTCGCTAATATTTACACACTGCACCTTTAAGTAAAATATTATAAAAGTAACTTTACTTTTACTTAAGGATCTTTTATTACTCTTTCCACCTCTGCTGATTGGCCAACGCGTGATAGTGTGTTTTTGCGTCTTCATGTAGGCTGAGATTTCTTTTAAACAGAGCATGTGTGGACAAAATTTTTTTAAACCGCAGGAGGAAAACCTCCGGTTATAAAAAATACATGTGTCCGTGTGGATAGGCCCTAGTTTATTGTTGTTTTCGAGTCTAGTTACACACATGCTTTCACTCTGCTGGGATGTGATAGTGACATGCACACACGCACAGACGCCATATAACATTTTCTTTGTGTTTATAAAATTGACTTATTTTGCATGTAGCTTGAAAGTGTAGCTGGTTAAAAATCTTTACAAATCTTTCTCCTTCATACCTACCAAACTAAAACTAGGGTGACCATACGTGCCATTCTTCCCAGACGCATCCTGGCCAGGATTTCTGTGCGTCTTCCGGAAGTCGTATTTGTTGACCACATATGCCATTCAGTTAAAAAACATAAGACATACAATGGTAGTTTCATTCTTGCCTTAAAATGTAACAGTTGCTGTTCTGTAATAATAATAATAATCCTCTATGACGTATGCGTTCGACAAATACGACTTCCGGAAGAAGCACCTGAAATCCTGGCCAGGACGCGTCCGGGAAGAATGACACATATGGTCACCCTACTAAAACTATATGCTATGTCTGAATAGTTGAAATTAGTTTTAGTTTAATATAAAATTAAATTAATTTAGACAAAAATACATAATGTTGTGAGTTTGAATAACAAAGCAAAAGTGTAAACTTTAAAATAATATTTTTCAAATGAACCACTTTGACTGAATAATGAAGAGAAAATAGCTAAAAAAAAAATTATTTGAACTCCTTCAATACTGTTTAAAAACATCTAAGGGTAAACCTCAAGACAATGTGACTCTTTCACAGATAGTTATTAATATTAATGTAAAATATAATTGTTATTTATAAGCACAGTTACAATTCAAGGGGAATAATCATCAATTTTGATTTGTCATAATCGTGCAGCCCTGATTTAAAAGCACCTATTAAAAAAAGGCTCAAAATCAGATCCGAATTTTGTGCTGTTCTCACAGTCATGCAAAGAAACAGATCTGGGTCACATAAGCAAAACTTTGACTGCAGTGTGACAGTGGCCTTACTGTGCTGGATTAGTCTGTCATTACACACACCTGGTTGAAGTGATGATGGAAAACTTCTGCCGGAGTTGCTCGCAGTACTGCATCTCTCTTTCTGTATATTTCACTCTTCTTATCTCACTGCAAAATAAAACAACATCTTCATGTATTACATAGCAGAACTAAAAAATAAATGTAAAATCATATCAATCACAGTTAAATGTTTACTGCCTAGACTGCTTTAAACTGAACATCCCTGGTGTTAACCCATTGTAGACTTCAGATTTACACTTGACAGGGGGGGGATGCGTGGGATTTCCCCCTTTCTGGTCAATGTATCCCTGCCTCTGCTTAATTATTTTTATCCCCCCCTCAAAGTGATCAGTGCTACTACACTAGAGGCAAGATGGATCACAAAACTTATCACGGATCCATGGTTTGATTAAAGTAATTTTTTTTTTAAATGCGCTTCTTTGGCTTGCTCTGATATAGCTGCCGTGCAGCCTCTCTGTATTCACCACTCTGCAGACTTGCTCAATGTCCCGCCCACGGCGCTATCTGATTGGTTACACACCCGGTTACACCTCTCAACACTTGCAAGATGGTTGAGGAGCTGTGTGGAAACGAAGGAAGGCAGCATATTCAGCAGCATATTATTCAGCATATTAATACAGCGGGAATAAACATCACAATCTGATTATCTGTTTATGATGACAAGGAGAGTTAGTGTCCCAGTCACTCCACTAAGAATGGCCGAAGTTACACATATGATAAACACCAATGAGGCGTTTAGCGAGGCACGGGCGCGTCCAGTTCCTGACTAATGTAATGCATCTGTCTTTTATATCATTTCACTGTAGCACAGTATCGCAGTGTAACTTAAAGTTAATGTTATTACTTTAAAAGCAGCAGTTAAACTGTTTCTACTGTAATGGTTTAACTTTTCAATCAATCCGTTGTTCAGCAAAGGCTAGCCTAGAGAAGTATATTAACCGAAGTAAAGTGCTGTAATGTGAACTGTCAATGCGATAGAACAATAAAATCCGAAATGGACCACGCAATGTTATCGGTAGCCTTCTGATACAAATAGTTTTGCCATTCATAAAGTGTTTTGACATGAGTGGCAATGGCATTACCCATGGTACTGGGAGGGGGATTTAATTATTGCATGTTTTCTCGTTGTGCATGATCACAGTTCATATGTGTGTGGAAAGATAAGCTATTAGAGTAAAACTATTGCGTTAGGCTGCTTCATGAGTTAAAAAGAAAAAAGATTTTATAATTCCTGCAAATGCAGTGATGAAGTTGTATGTTCCAGGGGCGTCAATTTTTTTTAAAGGGGCAGAGTGTGCACAGTTCACAGAAATTTGTGTATACACAGACATCAAACGAATTATATTATAGAGCTTTTAGTCTTTTCCATGGCACTTACATTTCTAACAATATGAGCACCCCTGCCTTCATGCAAAAAACTCCATAATAAAAGTGTTGACTCACTTTCATATCAAATACTATTCAATCAGAATAATGACATGATATTGGTATCATATTTAAAACTACATGTTTTATTTATTTAAGTTTTGTTTAATGACTTGTTTAATTGTGTCATTAATGCATTTTGCACAACAACTGCATTATAAAATTAATGTCATTTTAAATCCATAAAGTATATAAACAACGAAAATGACATAAGCTATAGCAACGTGATTGATTTTAATGTTCAATAAAGATTTAAAAAAATATGTTTAGATAAAATGATTGAAGGAACGAATTTTTGCATTAAATTTTACCTCATATGTGAGCATGTGTGATTCTGCGCCCACGTGAACTCTGGCGAACTTTGGCGTTGTGCCAAGAAGATGAATCTAGAAATTTCTAC
Organism: Paramisgurnus dabryanus; assembly: GCF_030506205.2. Taxonomy (NCBI): domain Eukaryota; kingdom Metazoa; phylum Chordata; class Actinopteri; order Cypriniformes; family Cobitidae; genus Paramisgurnus; species Paramisgurnus dabryanus. The sequence continues at coordinate 28,518,905 of NC_133357.1, read as the reverse complement.
TGATATAACGTCGAGACGGTCAAATTTTAAACCATACATTTTCTACACAGGAGGTTAACTGCACATTACCGTACTGGGGTTTAAAAACGTTGTGAGCATTTCTTGCACGTTTTAATTCCTCAGATAGCCAAAATGCAGCAGCAACATGAAAGCTCGTGAGCGCGCTCACGCTGATGACGTCTGTGGCTGCTCTGACTGCAGCGCCTGCCGCCAGAAAGTAATGCAAGATGTTCAAAACACTATCATAACGGCAAAAATCTCTGAAAAGTGACAAGGATGCAGCACAGAATTAATAATATTGTGCATATTAAACAGATTAAAAGACAAGTTACCGATTGATGGACGCTTGTTTGATTTTCAGGTAGCATGCAAAATCCATTTGGCTCAAAAAACCAAGGGGGCACGTGCCCCCTCAGTTTGAATGGGCATGAAACCTCTGCATATTCTCATTATTTATTTTTTAAATGTTTTTAAATTTGCTGTGGACAGAGACGCATTCATTTTTTTCCCTTTCGGGCAGGTTATGTTTTGAAAGACGATGACCTGTAGCTCAGGCACGGCCCCACTTTTCAACACGCCCAACTAAAACTATAAAAAAAAAAAACTACTTTTACTATATTCTAATTTTGTCAAGAATTATAAAAAATTGTCAATAAGCTTAATTTCTGCTAAAATAGTCTACATGTTCAGTTTTAGTCTACATGTTCCATTTTAAAAAGCTGGTTATATTTTAATCTTTCTGCACAAGTTCAGCAGACAGTGAGGTTCAGGTTTGTTATGATCAGAGCTCGTGAGCGGAGAGCGCATTTCTGAATAGCCTATTAGAAATATTTTAATTCGAAATATAAAAAAAAATAATATTATAATGGATTTTTGTTAGGTCGGACAATGATTACCAATTTTCTCTCTCGTATTGCTCCTCATAACCACTGAAAACAGTCGAACCAGAAGTCAAATTATTATGGACGGAAGTTAAAAGTGGTGGGTACAAAATGACTCATGACGAAATATGGTGGGTACGCGTACCCACAGTCACCGAAATCGGCGCCTATAAAAAACATCCCCCCTCTGTTTTTTTCACAAATCGCACCCTGGTTACTTGTATATGATGTAATGTGACTTGTATGAAGTTGAAAATTGAATGTAAGTACGTTCTTGTTAGTGTTCATTGTTTTATGCACATGTACTGTGAGATGTAATATGAAGCTGTATTTTTGCACTTAATTAGTTTTAAATGAAGTTAAAATGTTTGTTTGTAGCCAGTCTACTTAGGTAAATGAGATCAGTTTCTCCTTTCATTTTCTTATGATAATGTGAAGAAACAGATTTTATGAATTTTGCTTCTAATGTATTTGACATTTTTTTATATTTTGCCAAAAGTAATCCACTAGGATTTTGGATAACAGATTGGATCAAATCTTGAAAATCGTTTTTTCAAAAACCGACTAAAACTTTAATTTGGGTTTTTCAGAACTTTTTTGTAGGATTTGGACTACCCAGTCTCACAAAGTTTCGTGATATAGTCACGTATTTTTTTGATTCTTTTTTCGTGCTATTATCACGAAATTTCGTGTTTTTTCGTGATCGTATAACGAATTCCTGTTTTCGTGTGATTATCACGTATTGGTTACTCAACTGCTTTTTGGATTTGGATCACTTTGAACTTTAAACTGATCCCATCAGAAGGGTGGATTCAGCGTGGATTTCATGCCCAAAATGTAATGAATACTATATTTGGATCATGCAGCATCTTACAAGATATCCTATTTATTCATAAGGTTTTAATTTTATTTGTTCATCCGTCATTTTACAGTGATTAGGTAGACTTTAGCTTTTTTTAGATGTTAAATTTAGGGTAAAATCTACCCAAACAAAGTGAGTGCAAATTGTTACAAAATTTTATTGAGTAGATTCTATAGGTTGTTTTTGTCAGTGCATGTTTTCAAGCACCAAAAGTCCGTCAAGTGTTTGTACATAAAGAAGACCTGGGGCTCTATTTTAACGATCTGAAACGCAAGTGCGAAGCGCAACGCGCAAGTGAGTTTGTGGGCGGATCTTGGGCGCTGTTGCTATTTTCCCGGCGTGAGAAATAACTCTTGCGCCGGGCGCAAATCAATAAGGGGTTGGTCTGAAGTAGGTTCATTATTCATAGGTGTGGTTTGGGCGTAACGTCAAATAAACCAATCAGAACGCTAGCCAACATTCCCTTTAAACGCAAGGGCGCATGTTCCATGGCGGGTTGCTATTATTATGACGGATTTACCAGGCGCACGCCAGGAGCGGTTCACAGCCGAGGAGACCGACGTCCTTGTACGGGGGAATCCCACGCTTGCCAGCATAAATCGGGCACGCCGTGTAACGGGAGGTGGATCTGCCTCAGGACTTGACACCAGCAGAGGACATCGCTGCGTCCACCGCTGAAAGGGTTTGGGGGCTTTGAAATCGGACCCAAGAAACGCAAGCAAGGTCTAACCCCAAAGTACTCTTACAAATCAAGTTCATATACATTAAGGTTTCTTATGAAAACATTTTAACTATTATTTACATAAAATAAACGTAATACAGCCACACAACAAAGTTATGAAAATATTTTAATCGTTATTTGCATGAGAATAAATAAAAAACTATCACCACAATGCTCACCACTATGATTCCCCTTATCTCGTGTATTAATATTTTTAAGTGTAACAATTTATGATTTGCAAAAATAACTGTTGCATCTGTGTAGATTAGATAAGCAAAGTGTATGCGCGTTGTGCACGCTATACATTATGGTCAAGCATGCGCCCTTAAAATAGCATAATGAACCACGCGCAACGCGCCACTGACTTTAGACTATTTTTTTTTGGTTAGTAGCGCAATTGTTTTTTGAAACTGCAAAATAGCATAAGAGATGGTTTGCGCCGCAACACGCCTCCTTTTTGCGCTGAACCGCCCAGGGAGCGCAAGTTCATTCCCTAGTTTGCTGACGTGCATCTGTGGAGGGAAAAACCCCGCTGTGCGCCGGCGCAAAATACAAATGATACATGCGTCACTGACAAAGTCAATTGCGCTGGGTGCAAGATAGGGCCCCAAGAGTTTGTGTTTTACCTTTTTCAAGTGTGTTTGTAAAATGTCTCAATTGTCCCCCTTGAGTGAGTTTTTATTTTAAAATTTAGGGCTGTGCAATTAATCATTTTTTATTTAGATTTTTAAGTCAATCAAAAAAGCTAACGGAAGTACAGTGATTATTGTGCATTCAGTTGTGTTATAAATCTGATTTATACAATTTGCCATTTCCAGTTCACCTAACTTGCAACTTTAGACTGTGGGAAAAAACAAAGTAAACCCACACTGACACATGCAAAACATACAAACTCCACACTGAAAGACAATCCACCTGACTATCAAGTCTTTAAAGAACAGTGGAAAGCCAATGGCTGATTGTTGTATTTGTTAGTCTGTCACTCGGTCTACATTTCTTGTGGATAAACACTGTCAAAAGTTACACTAAAAATCTCACCCATCTGTATAGCCTTTAAACACAGTTTTGAATCAAGAAAAGAATGTTTAATCTTCCCACACCCTTTTGGAATGTGTGTGGTAACAAAAAAATCTGTCATATAATACAGTAGTGTCCCAGAAAGATTTACATGGCCATTTATCATTTGACGCCATATAAGCTGACACGTTTTATGAGGGTGTATCTAAATATCTTTAATTTACAGTATATCAGAAACTTTTGTTTTCAAAGTCCATTTGCTGAAATGCTGTACATTGGATTTGTATGTAGATTGAAACATCTATTTATTCTATCTTTTAATAAAACAGTTTCGAAATAACTTTTGGCTAAATGAGCAAACACAAAACTGTAATACATTACTTATGGGAACTTATCTTTAATTTTTATGTTTTAACCCTTAAATAAAATGTTTGTCTGGTTTTAAACAGTAAAACATATTTCAATGTCAAAATTGAGGCTGTTAATTGATTAAAATGTTGAATCTAGATTAAATCGCATGATTGTCATGAGTTAACTCCTGATTAATCGCAACTTAACTTTTAAGCATTTTAATCTATATTTACCTTATTTAATACTATTTTTAATACTTTAATACTAGTTTTAATACTCTAAGCAACATGGGCGTGGAAAAATATAAATGCTTTATGCAAATGTTTGTTTATTATTAGTGAAATCATACTCAACACAAGACATGACATGCTTCAAAGACAGTAGAGATGTTTTTTTTTAAATAAACAGTTCATGTCTTTTAAAACCACAGGTTCGCATTACTTCTCTTTCTTTGCACAGAGCATTTAACTGTTAACATATTCAACAGAACCATCAGATCTGGTATGTTGTTGAAAAGACTGCAAACGTTTTCATGAAACTATAACATTAATACTATATTATAGGCACACTTAGTTCAATAGCCTATTCTAAAACATACATTTAAGCATAACCTTATGTGTATCTAAACATTTATGTGTAACAGGGGTGTCACGATTCTCCAAATCCTCAATTCGATTACATTTTCGATTCTAAGGTCACGATTCGATCCGATTCTCGATTTTTACATATTTTTTTTAAGACAAAATGATATGCCATTATTTATTATTATTATTATAGTTTAACATTAACATGCACATTGCACAACTCGCATGAGAGTTTGTGGGCTTCACTTAACGCGAGAGCTTGTAGAGAGAGGATTCCTTCTTGCACGCACATGGACTTAATGCACATGGACTTAATGCGCATGATCATCATATACGTTTTAGATTAACCATATTAAAATGAGGTTTTCACATGCAATACCAATTATAAAGTTATCTCTTCGTACAGGGGGAAAATCTCTAAATCGATAAATCCTTATTGTCAAAATTCAAAAAGGTAAACATAGACTTAGGCCCAATTACAATTTTATTTTATATGCCTACCTACCCCTCACCCCTTATCCATTTCCCCTTGAAACAGAGTGAAAAGGGGAAGGGTTAAAAATATTCCCCTAAGAAACCATTACTACATTATGACATCATACGCGTTACATCAAACTAGATGCAAATTTTTGTTAAGGTGCCTTGCTCAAGGGCACCACAGTCGCAACCCACCGGTCGTGAGCCTCGAACTGGCAACGCCTGGGTTACAAGCCCAGCACTCTAACCACTAGGCTACAACTGCCATTTGATTATGTTGCTGTACTATTGTGGAATTAGTAATGCAGGATATTTTGCAAACTTTAGCGATTATTTTTCTGAACATTTCTTTGAATTACATGACCGTAAATGTAACACAAGATTGAATGTAACACAAAATTAATTATTATTTGTCAACCTAAAAAAAAAAAAACACTATTAATGTGAAAAAAAGACAGGAAAATTTTGCTGAATCAGTATGTTGTTTTTCTTGTTAATTGAGTCTTTTTGGAAGCCTATCTTACGCCTAGAATAAGTCAAGGGGGTTGATTCTTATAAATTCCTTCAAAGTTTGATCAATTGTGCATAATGACAAGTGCAACAAATTCATATAGGGTGTCAGACTCATAGATTTGCATAATTTAAAAGTTCAGGTTTTTAAGTTTGGGTCAACCTGTGGCACAGCTTTAAAGCTGAAACTTATAAAATCCTATCAGAGGTCCAAAATGTCATTGAAACACACCAGTGGCTTTGCTGTCATCAGGATAAAACATGTTACCTCTCGAACCCTCCCTCCCAACAGAGCCTCCCCACAAAACACATCCCAATTTAACCCCTGTACATACAAATATATACATACAAATATATATATATATATATATATATATATATATATATATATATATATATATATATATATATATATAACACATCTATAGTTATGCGCTGGCACAGAGTTAGACCCTTTTGACTCCACACAGAAACAGCAACGCGTGTGGCATGACATAAGGAACATCCTGGAACTGTTTTTTCGCTCTTCTTTATTTTTCTTTATGGATTTTAGAAGTATCGGATCGGGACTCTGTATCGGCAGATACTCAAAATCAAATGACTCGTACTCGAGAGCAAAAAAAAAACTGATCGGGAAATCCCTAATACTGTGTGTGTGTTGTCCTCACTGCAGTGTAGCAACTGTAGCTATACAACCAGCTAACTCTGATGCAAAATGACAACATGTCGTAGTGAGCGATTTCTTGCTGTTTACTGTGGCTTTAACATCATCTTACATGACAGAGTGAAAACTGTAACAAAGAAATAAAGTTTGACTGTTTTAACATAAATCTTTTCTAATGAAATATACCTGTATACAAATGTAAATAAATATTTTAACTGTGTAGTCTTTTCTTTTTAAACAGTATTGTAACATTAACTTATCAACATAAAAATGAATTTTGTACTTACGACATTGCCTCTAGTGCTAACAACAAATGGATTACATGTGCTCTCATTCTGTCACCTTCCTTACTTCTGTACAGGAAATAACCTCTAACCCCAAACTCCAGGTCTACATCAAATTAAAATAAAATTCTCTATCAAATTAAAAGTCCCTAACATTTTGCCTTAATGGCAACACACTCCCCGCCTGACATCTGTGAGGTCACTACACAAACAAGTTATGTATCAATTAAACAGATGAACATCACTCTCTACTCAGAAGCAAAACCAGTTCTGTCACTGGTCTAAGGTACTTTTTTGAATGTCCTTGATCGGTGGTCTTCAATTTCACCTTACGGACTTTCCCGTCTTTTCCAGAAATAGCCTTTGTGACTATCGCCATAGGCCAGCTGTTGCGGACAACTTGGGTGTCCTTGAGGAGGACGATATCTCCTTCTCACAGATTTTGGTGAGATTTGGTCCATTTCTTCCGGCTTTGTAAGGTTGACAAGTACACTTGTCTCCAACGGCGCCAGAACATGTTGGACAAGGCTTGTACTTGTCTCCACTGCTTGGTTAGGAGGTCTCTGTCCGTAAAGTCTCCCGGAGGAGGTGGGGTGCCGACTTTGAGTTAACAGTAAAGATGGTGTGAGAATGAATGGATCTTCTGGATCATTTGAAACTGGAACCAGAGGCCTTGCATTCATAATTGCTGCCACCTCTGCCATTAGAGTGCACAAGACTTCATGAGTTAGGCGGGTGCCATGTTCAAGAAGCATTGACTCCAGGATTCTTCGAGCCACTCCAATTAGACGTTCCCATGAACCACCCATGTGCAAAGCATGAGGTGGGTTAAACACCCAGGAGCATCCTTGTTGGTGTAGGTACCTCTGCACAGTGGTGTCTGGTTGTTCTGCGCTCATCCCGAGTTCTCTGCAGGCCCCAATGAAATTCGTGCCACAATCTGACCTCAGTTGTTTGGCTGGTCCTCTTATGGCAAAGAAACGCCTCAAGCCATTGACACAGCTTGAAGTGTCCATTGAGGCATTCACCTCAATGTGAACCGCCCAAGAGCTCATACAACAGAATAATATGGCCCACCGTTTGCTCTCAGGCTGAACTCCTCTTGTACGTCTGGTAGTGATGTGCCATGGTCCGAAGACATCTAGACCTACATACGTGAAGAGAGGGCAGGCCTTGAGATGCTCAGCTGGCAAATCTGCCATTAGTTGCTCTCACAGCACCTTCTATGCTGAAACCTTTCTCGTGTAGCTGGGTGGCATAACTTCACATCTGGACGAATCTCTGCATCCAATTCTGGTGAGACTAAGCTGAATGACTGAATAGGCTCTGGTTGAATGGAAAGCTTACGCAAAAAGGTAGGTCCACTGAACCACATTGTTTGTGTGAGACGTGATGTTGGAACAGACCTTGACGCAATAGCAGCCGGATTGTCCTCGGTGCGTACGTAATGCCACTGTTCAGGATTTGTGGTCTGGCGAATACGTTGGACTCGATTATGGACATATATGTAAAACCATCTGGATTGGTTATGAATGTATCCAAGGACCACTCTGCTATCAGTGTAGAATTTAATGGAATCCAAGTTCAAGTTCAGTTCTTCCTGAATAAGTTCGGCCATTTCCACAGCCAAAACCGCAGCACACAGCTCAAGTCTCGGTATGGTTGGCTCTGATTGAGGAGCAAGTTTAGACTTCCCCATGACAAATCCAATGTCAACAATGCCTTCTTGAATGGTCTTCAAATAGGCTACAGCCCCAATGGCCATTGTAGAAGCATCACAGAACACACAGAGTTCCATCTGTTCTGCCTTGGTTAGAGAGATGCCTGTGAACATCCTTGATATATGGAAGTGCTTCAACTCTTGAAGTGAGTTTCGCCAAGCCTTCCACTTGCCTAGTTTATCTGCAGGTAATGGAGTGTCCCACTCTGAAGCCTCAGAATTCAGCTCTCTGAGAAAGGCTCTTCCTTGGATCACGACCGGAGCCAAAAAACCCAAGGGATCAAAAACACTGTTCACCATGGAGAGAACTCCTCGACGGGTAAACGGTTTTACATCAGTTGACACAGAGAAGGTGAATGTGTCCCTAGCTACCTCCCACAGGAGGCCTAAGCTGCGTTGGATGGGTGACTCCTTCCCATAGAGGTCTACCTCTTTTTCAGCTGCCACACAGTCCTCGCTTGGAAAGGCTGCCAAGACAACCGGACTATTTGATGCAAACTTGTGGAGCCTGAGGTTGGACTCAGCCAATGAAGCCTGAGTCCTACGCAGCAAGTCAATGGCTTCAACATCAGTAGGGACAGAACAAAGTGGCGCTCGACGAAGTTGACAGTGTCTTGTCCATATCTTTGCGCACCCTTTCTGACAGCTCTTCTAAGCCCATAAATTGCCACTGCTGAAGACGGGCTGTTCCCAAACACATGGACCTTCATTTTGTAATCTATGACTTCACTTGCCACATCATTGTTCTTGAACCATAAGAATCTCAAATAGTTCCTATGTTTTTCTTCTACGAGGAAGCAGTAAAACATCTGCTGTATGTCTGCCATAACAGCCACCTTTTCCTTTCGGAACCGCATGAGTACTCCCAGAAGGGAGTTGTTAAGATCAGGGCCAGTCAATAGCACATTATTCAAGGAGATTCCAGAGTGTTGAGCACTCGAATCAAACACCACCCTGATTTGACCTGGTTTTTGTGGGTGAAACACTGAAAAGCTTGGTAAGTACCAACACTCTTCATCTTCCCTTAGTTCTGGTGCTACCTCAGCATGATCACTTTCCAACAGCTTGCCCATGAATGCCACATAATGCTGTTCCATCTCTGGCTTTCTTTTCAAGTTGCGTCGAAGTGATTCAAAACGTTTGAGTGCTTGGCTGCGGTTATTAAGCAAATGTTCTCTATGCTGTCTGAACGGTAGTGGAGCAACCCAACTGTGTGAATCATTTCTGTAGACTTCTTTGTCCATTATGTTCAAGAAAATCTCATCCTCAATTGATGGGGCCAGGTTGTTGTCCTGTTTGGTGTGATCGAATACATTTTTACCCAGCCTTTCTTCTTTAGCCCTGCTGGGCCCTAAGACACTCTTCCTGGGCTCTTTGCCATGGAGCTTATCCCTGACATGCATAACACTTGTGCACGGTTGAAGAAGCGAGGGCCGTTGACAATCAAGCACTTTTGTCCTGTAAATGCTGACATTTGGCTTGTGTGCATTCCCTAGGCAGTCCTCTCCAACCACCACCCAAACTAGGTCAAGACATTGAGCAAAAGGGGCGTTGGGGGACCATTTACTTGTTCCCTTACCTTGTGCACTCTAATTATATCTCTACCAAGCAGCAGGAGGATTTCCACCGTAGGGTCCAACTCGGGAATGTGTTTTGCTACTTTGACGAGGTGAGGTTGATGAAGAGCGGCGTTTGGCGTGGGAATTTCAGCCCGGTTGTTGTGGTAGATTGAAATATTCATTACTCTGTGAAGCAGTGAAAACAAAACAATTGACGTGTATTTACATAGAAATATTCATTAATCTAATCTGTGGAGCAGTGAAAATACGTTATATATGGTGTGGATATGTTTATAATTCATACTGTTATCTATTGAAATGTGTTACCTTGAAATTATTAATAAGTAATATAAATAAGTATCTGTTTACAAGTCGTCATTCTGTGAAGTGTAACTGTTTAAGTTTATAACTGTTTATAAAATATAACGATGTAATTTGTTTGTTATTTTAGTTCATCTATGTCCTATTAGATTTATGAGTTGGGTACAATAAGGCGTTCGATCGATTACTTTTGCCTGCTCGATCGCAGGGGGCGATCGATTGCGTTTGTCTGATTCACTTCACTGGGAGAGAACTCGCGGGGTTTCTTCATTACACATAAAGTTTGCAGTGGGGAAACTTCAGCATCTTTGAGTTTTCTTCTCCCTCTTTTCAGAGGCATTACATTGTCAGGTAAGTAGTTACATTCAATAAGCGAGGGAAGAGGGATTGTCACTTTCCCATCAAGTGCTTTGACCATAAAACCTTCAGCCCTTCTACCAAATGTTTCCTCTGTGCCGGAGCACATTCTCAGTAAGTAAGGATATGGCTTACTCTGGTGAGGTCCAGCTTGTTTTACCTTTTCAACATTCAATGACCAGTTGCTTTGGTCATCTAAAACAATATATGTCTTGATGACTTTATCTGGACAGTCCTTATGATACACCTTTGCTAGGCATATCTTGGAACATGACCTCCCAACTTGTCCTGCATCACATACATCAGAGCAGCTTGAGCTGACAACTTCCCTGCCGTCGTTACCCTCTTCTCCCTCCCCGCCATTCTGTGGCGAGGTAACAGGAGCAGTGATCTTTGGTGGAGGGCCCGAATGCATAGCTGAGACATGCTTGCTGCGGTCACACTCAGAACATTTCACCACTGCAGTGCAGTCCTTTGCCACATGATTATTTGAGCCACAGCATTTAAAGCAGAATCCTCTCTCCTTCAGAAAGGATTTCCTGTCTTGAAGATCTTTGGCTCTAAAGGCTTTGCACTTCTTCAGTGCATGTGGCTTTGCATGAATTGGGCAGCTCTTATTTGGATCACTGGAAGTGCTCGACTCACTCTGCTGGGGAGACATTGGTCTTATGAACTGCAATCGGGTTCTTGGTGCTTTTAAATAGGGGACTTTTAGCCTTTACAGCAGATCCGCTAGCAGTTAAAAGGGCAAAACTGGGATCATTCCTTTTCTTTGCCTCATAGCACATGAATCTGGTAAAGAATTCAAATGGTGGAAACTGTCCTCCATTTTCTTCTTTATACTTTGAACCCGCAGAAATCAATTTTTCCTGAAGTCCATAAGGCAGCTTGGATACTATAGGTTCAATGCCTCGTGCAGTATCCAGGTAGGACAAACCTAGAAGGTAGCCGTCGTCCTTAGCGCACTGCACTTCCATCAGCAGATCTGCTAACTCCCTTAGCTTCAGATTTTCTTTTGCCAAAACCTTGGGAAACTTGTCAAGTCGAGTGAAGAGGGCCTTCTTAACTACCTCTGGCGCTGCGTAACATTCCTGAAGACGTTCCCAAGCTTTTCTGAGTGCTATCTCTGGACTTGCTACGTGCACTGAACGCAGGCGTTTTACTTGGTTGCTGGATTCCTTGCCAAGCCATTAAGTCTAGCTCCTCAGTAACAGTGAGACCCAGCCCTTGTGTAGCATTTTTATATGAAGACTGCCAAGCACGATAATTTTCTGGTTTATCATCAAACTCATACAAGCTTGCACTCACAAAGTCACGTCGCGCTAAATATTGCACAAGATGTTCAGTTGCAGACACGCTCTGATCAGTTTTTAGCTGGGGGTAATAGCACGGAGCAGAAATATTCAAGTCAGTAATAGGGCTGTCAAAATTGCTAAAAAAATTACTTTCGAATATTCTCCCTAAAAAACCCATGAATATTCGAACTATTCGAATATCTGGTTGCCCATTTTTTCAATGACGTTAACGACGTTTAACGACGCATTATGTCGATAACAGGACAAATTAATATAAAGAGACATAACTACTTCTATAGGTAGTCTATTTAAGTTTAAACATATTTGACAACGTATATTACATACACAAAACAAGTCAATTAAGAGACATCAAAGTGATATAGTACCTCGGTTACATTGCTTGACAGAACTCCCTGAAGCCTGCTCCATCCGCGACATTGATCGGTCTCATGTCCTTACAAATGAACTAAATTAATTTCTCCGTTATGACCTCTTGTCGTGTTGCAGACAAATAGCTTATGGCGGGCGATGCAAAGTAAGTGTTAAGACGTGACTGTTTAGCTGGAGTTCCACACATTGTGGTCTCGTACACACTGCAAACTTTCAGGAGTGACAACCGCATTTAAATGTGAAAATGTGATGATTGACACGGAGATAACCATAGCAACGGTCTGCCGTCTCATGTGCTTATCACTCACAGCTTTGATGAAAATAATTTAACAGCATTATGTTTTGCAATAAACCTCCGTCATGTCGTTGTGTATTGTACGCATTTGTGAGGCTGCGCTCGCTCTTGCAGTGTTGCCAAGTCCTCGTCTTATTTGTACTCACATACCATTTTTGCTCTTAACTGTTTATGGCTTTTGGCTCATGAAGCGATCAAGTTTTTGGTGTTGTTAAAATGTGAAGGTGCCAGTCCCAATATTTTGATCTTTGAGGTAAAGCGTTTGGATTTATTTTGGTTTATTATTGGATTTTTCTTGTTCGCTGATTTTTTTTAGTGCAAGATCTGGCAACACTGAGCAGCAAACGCTTGTGCCTCTGTCATTCTCTGTATCGTGCATACAGAAGACTTTTCCCCCTTGTAATAATTTATTTCTTCAGAAGAGAGACCTGTCATGTCAATGATGCACGTTTAAACACTTTATTAACTACTAGTTGTTCAGTTCGGTTATGTAGGCTACACACTATGCAAAGTTTCTGTAAACGCGGTTGTCACTGCAGTTTGCGGGAGTTAATGAGGTTCTAGAATACGATTGTCAGTCCCGTAAATTACTGAAGTGTGTGTGTACAGAACAGGATTAAGCATTAAAAGTTGAAGTGACAAAGAAATTAATATGCAGCAGGGGCGCCGCTAGCAATTTTGGGCCCTATGAAAAAATAGGGGGTCAGGCCCCCCCATACCCATTTCGTACCAAACATACAATCCAACCTACTGTAGCTATTCAAAATCTTTGTCTGTAATTTAATAATACAGAACTATTTATTTTGATATTGTTTTGACCACAGTTATCAGTATTTATAGATACCTAAAATGTCTGCAGCTAAGATAATTTATTGTGCAATGCAAATTTAATTGAAAAATACAGTACATTAAATCAAATATTCAGAGAAAATGCAACATTCTTAAAGATTAAAGATAAATGTGACCATGCCTGTGAAAACCCAGCTGAAGTATTTATTTGTGATTTACTGTTTTCCACATAAAATCATCCTATATAATGTAAAGAACATTTGTGAAAATATAAACTTGATATCTTTAATATTGACTGAGTAATGTCATATCAGCGATTGAAATCATAGTGAAATTAATGCTTGAAATTAAACTGTGATGCTTTTTATCTCACAATAAGATTTGAGGCTTTAGTCTGATTTTCAGAGACAGTCTCAGTGACATACTGTATACTTGAGCTGTTACACACGACACGAGACATTGTAACATTTAAAAATGGCGAACAACAACAATGCATCTTTTCTATGTACATTCTGCCTGAAATAAGACTGGGTCAACAATGCTTGACCAAAGCGGCGTGGTGAGCTTGAACCTGCTTACATTACGAGGCATTTTTTGGACCCAACATTCAATAAGAAAATTCAACTGCAGTAGCCACCGTTCAACCTGAAGATGGCAGCACTCAGACGTTTTTACACCAGTATTGAAACACTTTATATCCAAATGTCAAAAAACTTACTAAAATCAATGAACAGTACTAATAAAACCCCATTCAGATCATTAACTAAAAAAAGTTGGTTTAGGGTTGAGTTATTATTTAAGAAAACAGCTATACTGTTATTAAATGAGACTGTTTTTTAATCAACGGGGCTCTAAAATGAAATGAATGACAACTATAGCAGATTACGACATAGATTTCCATTGATTTCTTAACCCTGTTGCAAGTTGAGAAGCTTTAATATACATAATTTGACTAGTTTAGCCTTATTTGCATTTCAGTTTTATCACAACCAACTCGATTTAAGACTGCATAAAAATCCTTTCTTTGCATATTGCGTTACAAAACAAAACAGTGTGTAACCGATCGCATTTCTAGTTTATGTTAATTAGCTTATACGGGCTACGTAAATTTAAACAGCTTATAAGGGCTGACTTCGCGTTAGAATCATAACACAAAACAGGGAACGTAAATCCCCTTGTGTTTTTTTAAACTGGGGTGAACAGAGCGAAGACTTTACAGTGGAAAGAAAACTGCATTGTATTGCTCCAGCGTCACATTGTGTAAACTGCATTTATAGTAAGGAAGTGCACATATGCAGATATCATAGGAAATAGCAGTAAATACACACACCTTGTTCTCTTCTGAAGTTCACGCGCACTGTGAGACCGTGGATTGAAGATGGCGCTAAAACGCAGAGTAAAGACGGGGCGGAGCTAAGAGGGCTCAGCTTAAGGGGGTTGCGTGTGCGGCACAGTCCTTGGCTGGGGCCCTCAAAAGTTCATGGGCCCTTAGAATCGTCCTAACTTTTCCCCCCTCTACGGCGCCCCTAATATGCAGTGTGTACAAGATGCCATGCTCATTAGGGTGCACATTTTCGAGATGTGACATCATGTTGCTAGTGGTCGAATGGTATGCTAACAACTTTATCTCGCGGCTCAACAATTTTACCTCCTACCGACCAAAATCCAAAGTACTTCCAGACATAGCTTTTTAGATTTTTGGGGGTTAAAATCGCTTTCTCTTCTGCGGTCGACTTTCTGCCATCTTCCATGCAAGACGCGTCAACTTTTAACAGTGACAGACAGTGTGACTACTGTGACCTGTCCCTGAACCAGGCGCACTAGTGCGCCCACTAACAAAGCAGACAGCCACGCCTCTACTACCGCGGGCTTTAAAAAATAAATAATAATAATTTATTTTAATATTAATTTTTATATTCGAAATTCGTTTTTTTTAACTATTCGAATATATATTCGAATTTAGAATATTCGTTGACAGCCCTAGAGTACAGTGACTTGGTTGAACAAAAAGAAACAATATTTTGTTGCTTAAGCTTATGTATTCAGTCATTATTCATGGTATACTAAAAATCCATGTTAAAAAATAACTTCTCAATGTTCTCAGGTCAAATATTTATATGTGATTAAAATGTGATTAATTTCGATTAATTAATTACAAAGCCTCTAATTAATTAGATTTTTTTTTTTAATCGAGTCCCGACCCTAATATGTATATTTTTGTGTGTGTGTTTAAAAATACATAATATTTACACACAGCACAAACTCATATATTATGCAAAAAATTACTTTTATTTTGTATGAGATTAATCTATGCCCAGCCCTATTTAATATAATTAACAAATAATTGGGTAACACTTTACAATTAGGTTTATTAGTTAACATTAGTTTACTACATTGGTTAACCTATACTAATAATGAATTACACTAACGTTAACAAAGATTAACAAATATAGTAACACATTTACCTGCTCATGGTTAGTTCATGTTAGTTAATACATTACCTAATATTGACAAATGAGACCTTATTGTAAAGTGTTACCAATAATTGCATATGCCTATAAATATGCTATTTTGGTGGAGGGGGACTTTGGGATACCTCCCTAAAATGACTTTTTGCAGGTTGGTATGTCTGTAAGGGTGACAGTTAAGACGTTTGTTGCAATGCTCTTAAAGAAATCTCTTACATCAGGGATTCTTTCTCCCCCAGGGAAACCCTCACTTAAGAAGTTTCTTGCAACCGGGCACTGCCCCTCTAATGGTCTCTGCACGGCCCTGACTTTGTGGCACTGGCATATATTCTTTTACTCTGGGCATAGCTTTGATTTATTAACAATTACTTATGATTTCTCAGAGTTGTGTAGTTTTATTGTGTCTATGTGTTTGTTTATCAGGAATGGCTCAAATCCAGTTTAGCAAGTCTTATCTGCATTTTTGATGTTGATTGTTGGCCAACTTGTGGCTTACAGTATGATTGTATAGAGATATACATGCATTTGAAGTTTTTCTCTTTGTACAGTAAAGACTCAACTATGTTAATCCACAGGTTTGTGCTATTTCCACATGTTATTGCCACATACGGCATGTCAGTTTCTGTCCAAATGACAGTTTGACCCAGTGGCGAGGCAAGAATTTTTAAACTGAGTGGACCTCAATGCCTACTCTCAAATAAGTTGAGTATAATCCCCGCGGCTACACGCGGAAGCACGCGTTCGACACTATACGCAATACAAATGATTTCTTATTCAAATTATTAGTCTAACAGGCCGTCAGGGCAGCACTGATTTGGCAACATTTACAGTACATTAAAACATTAGGATAGGTGAAGAAAAGTAACTGATCCACCATTGCAAACACAGTTTAGTACAAACAACAAGACAACAAAGAACAGGAATCAAACAAACATGCTCCAGAGCTTTCTGTTCTTGGAACGTGTAAAGTTAAAGAAGAAAAACGATAGTGTGTGTGCAAATGCTGTCTATTTCCCTTGTATAATTGTTTATAGTGGAGTGTCCTATCTAAATATTTTCACGCGCATGCGCTGTTGTACGCAGACTGTACGCGCACTGTCCGCACGGGCTCAAATTTTGGGCTGCACGCCAACGGTCCGCGCGGCCGGCCGCGGACCCTCTCGATGACAGAAATGACGTCATGCGGACGGCGCGCATACACGGACGTCCCTAGTATACTTTCGGCTTAATAAATCCTGGATGTCTCCGTGGGCAGCGTCAGTGCGCTATGAATGTAGATACTGTAGGCTAGTGTTAATCTTAAACGACACATTCATGTAAAGCATGACTATCAAGAGGTCTGCGCTTCTTGTTTTAAGCATTTCAGATTTGACGATGATTAGGCACAAAAATTCCACTGTTTAACCCAAAGAAATATGGAAAATTCTTGGCAAGACGTCATACAGTTACCGTAAAACATTGCTGGAATTCTGACAATAAATCATAAGTGAATAATTATGTAGGCCTAAAAAGTCATAATTTACATGCATTTTTGTCATTATTCTAAACAAATAGACAACCCAGCGGGCATATGACCGACCTTCAACGTTGAAATTTGGTTGAAATTAGGTCAGGTGTTTGTTCAACGTTGAAACAAATAATTGAATATACAGGTAGCGAGGTAATCTCGCGAGATTACACGAGACTGGACTGTTTTAACGGCTGTCTGGGAGATCTTGCGTATCACACGAGAAAATGCTTCAGAGAAAGAAGAGGTAAGGAAATATAAGTCAATGTAAACGCATAACGTTATTATATTCACATATACAAAGAGGTATGACAAAAAAGCATGATGCCAAATCGGGTTTTTTTCTGTTAGTTGCGAATGTATTCATTATAGTAGTTAATTTGCTAGTCCACGGGATGTTCCCGCCGAAATTGGACTTCGTTATTATGAATATTAATAAATTAATATGAGGTGTGTTTTTATCAACTTAACCACTTGGTTGTTTTTGCTTCAGAAAAGCAACTAGTTATAAATGTAAGGGCTTTTTTGGACAACTTCGGTGAAAAAGTGTTGATTTCGTAGTTCATTCAGCGTAACTTATATCCGAGAGGTCTTACAGGCGCCACAGACACCTATCAGCCTTTTGTAAGGAGGAGCAGCACGAGTGCGGTGCGGTCAGTGTTAAGCTGCTTAGTTTCTCAAATTCATATTACTGATATAGTGTTAAAACTTAGATGAGATGTTGGTGTTTTATGGCTCACGAATTCGCAATAACGGATACGTATAGCAGTTCGTGTTAATGACATTAATCCAAACATATTGATGACGTGATAACATGGGCGTCGAATCCAATATTAATCATGCTGAGGTTTTCTCGACGGGGTAATGTGTATAAATGCAGTTATAAAATTAAAAGGGACAAGATAGTCGACGTGACCCTCATGTTTCCATGGCAATCAGTCAATTACATGTTACGCTTATGATCGCACCTGCGGTCATTCGCGCAGTATCCATGATTTTAAGCGACATGAAACACTTAAGTTAACTCCTTTGTACGAAAATGTCATGTTGTGTAAGTTGGTATGTTCTATTCGAATTGAAATACATTGTAATGGTGTAATTTTGCTTACTTCTCTTGTTGAATAGTTAGCAAGTTTTAATGGAAATAGAAAATATTGGTTATCTAGACAAATGTGCTCTTGTTTTAAGTATATTTTTATAACTCTTTTGTAATGTCTTCGTTATCAGAGCCCTTCAAATTAGAATAGTTATGATGATCTTGTCAATGCTGAGATTTTCATGCATCAACAGCCACTACATCTGGATCAGGTAATGTTGTGTTAACCCTGCTATTCTGTATGTATTCATGTTCTGATAAAAGTCATTATAATTCTCTTCCAATATTGCACTAATTTTACTTTTTTATATTTTGTCAAGATTGAACAAGAAACAGACAGCAAGGGTTGTCAGGTCAGAAACAGAATGACACACAAACAAAAGAAACTTTACAGGTGAGAATTGAAAGTGGCTTTTTAAAACACCTGCTACTTGTTTCTCAAGAATGGTTTATCATTGTCAAAAGGAAAATATAAGAAACTAATTTAGGATACAATGGTTACTTTTCAACACAGCAATTAATTTCTTTTGTATGCCACTATTCCTTCTACAGTATGTAGGCCTACATATTTCAAACACTTTGTTTTCAGTATACAGAGAAAAAAGTAAATCCAGTGTTCAGAGTGGATGTTGATGCAAGTTTTATAGAGGCTTCATATTGACAGAAAAAAATGGGTCTTTGTGGTGGTGTACATGACAGCATTTATTTGTTCTTATCTTTATGTATTATGGCTTTAATCATAATTTTTTTAATTGTCAATGAGCTACCACCTACCCTGGTAATGCACCACCAACATACCATGTTGTAATAGAAATCCGTAATTTACCATTTCTTTTTTGTGAAGCGTCTCCCCTTAAACCTTACAATGCATTTAATATTTGTTTTGTAACCAAATCAAATTCTACTAATCCTAATAATTAAGATGCAGTGTTTTGTATTTCACAATTTATGTTTTCTTTTTAAAAGGGGCTATGACTTGTTTTTATTTTATTATGTGTTTTAAATTGTAGGCATATCAACATGCAATTTGAAGACGTGTGATAAAATACAGAGAGGTGAAGTAGTGTGTCTTTCCAGATCCCCAAATCATTCCCCCTTAAAAGGTAATGAATAGTGTTATGACAAAAAATTAAACATTCTTAATTTCTTTAAAAGTTGTACTTGGGCCACAGTTTTCTGTATTTCTAACCAAAAGATTTCATTTATATTTCTATACTAATGAAATATGTTTTTCATTTTCCAAACTTTATCAAATGCAATGATCGCTAAGATGAGCCTGAAGAGGAGATTTGGGAAGATGCTGTTTCATAAGTCGCTTTGCCTGATCACATGTGGTAAGTTTGTAAAACATATATTAAAAATAGGATTAGAACATCTCCTAATCAAAAGTTTTTGATCAGGTCGGGATGTCTGCTAACAAGATGCCTTGCTGGTCTGGGCGAGTATAAAGGCTTACACAGACAGTCCAGAGGTTCTGAAGTCCATCTTCGATCTCATTGGTTAGGGACTACACAAAAGGCTGTTTGACCCACACGTAAAGCAACCTGTCAGTGTTTGCTTTGTTAAGCATCTCATTTGGGGGTGTTGAAAATATAAAGTTAAAATCACTTAAGCATTCAGTACTGGATTCATTTGTAACCAAATCGATCAGAAGCACCATTCACTACCATAGTTTTTTTTTATCCTACTATGTAAGTCAATGGTGCTTCTGGTCAGTTTGGTTGCAGACATTCCTTAAAAAATCTTTGTGTTCATCAGGACGATTTAAGGTTTAGAAACATCTCAGCAACCTCAAGAGAAATTGGAGGCAACTGTGCTAAATTGCAGATGATGTTGCAAAGGGTCTGAATATGTATAATGTAAATATGATATGTTTTCTTTTTTCATACATTTGCAAAAGTTTCTAAAATTCTGTTTTTACTTTGTAAAAATATCTAAACAATTACAGTATCATGCAACAACATAAAATTGAAAGTGAAAGGTGTATGATTTCTGAATGGACTGTAGATGATCTTAATTGTCATCTTCGTAAACACAACAGCTTTGTCCCTTCATCAGATGGCTATGCAATGTTTCAAGTCAGACTATCAAAGAAAACGCATCTTGCCCTGATGTGCAATAACAAGATTTTTTTGTACATGGGCTAAAATGCAGCATTTTTTGAAAATTAAATATCTTATGTTTTTTCCCTCCTTAGATGCTGTCATCGTATTAAGTACAGCATGAGCCAGAATGGATGGGTGGTGGTGGCCATAAGAAGACTGTCAACTAAACCAACAACAAAATTCATATTTGCAGTTTTTCTTGAATAAAGTTTTTCTATTCAGATGAATAAAATGACTTTTAAACATGATTTTGTTTCATATTTTATGATTTTATTCTATATTTAGAAAATTCCACTTCTGCACTACTAACTGGAAACCTAACTGTTTGAAAGAATGTGTTTTATCCATTAAAAAATATTTTTAACAGCTGCTTTCATGTTTATTTGGAAAGAGTAGGCACCTGCCATCTTATTTGTCCACATTTAAACGTTACCTTCCTTTAGTGTTTAGTTTTATGAATGGGGTTGTACTGTAAGTTATGCGTAGCAAGTTGCATTCATATGATAATTGCACTAAAAATGACACGTATACAGTAAATCATTTAGTGAGTATTGCAGTGTCAAGTAAAAATCTATATTTAGTGTTAAAAACAACAAGGAAATAGAAGGTTGAAATTGCGTCATGATATCAACCATAATTCACCTATGTTGAAAGTGTGACGTTGAAACAACGTCGTGATTTCAACGTTGAAATTTTTTGCAAAACCGAAAGGTAATCCAACGTTGATTCAACGTTGGTACCTGACGTTGATTCAACGTTGAATCAACGTTGAAATGCCGACTGGGAATGATGTTGGCAGCATCTTTTTGGTACGTTGGTTCACTGATTTGTAAATCACATAACTGTTATTAGTAATATAAACCTGTTTTAACCCATAAGGAATCAAATGGAAAATAAAGTTAAATAAATTAGTTACTTAGAGTAACAGTAAGCAGTTGTTAGCTGTCTTTATCAACAAACTATTCACAGTGCATATAACCACGTTAGGTATATCCCATTACCTCAAAATTAAATTAATGAATAAGAACAAATGAATTTCTAACCTCGTGGTCGTAGTAATTTCGTTGTATAAGACAGCGCTTGTAAAGATCAGCACAATAACTGTCAACAGTGCAAAGATTCGTTTCATAAACCTGTGGTCCATCTGAAACTTTGGCTAAAGTTTTGGTGGAAAATCCGTATACGATACAGTATTAAGTTAAAAGATATTCTTGTATAAAAAAAAACAAGTACATTTCAATGTTTGTGTCATGGTTTCAACCGTGTTTCTGTTGTCTCTGTTCTGATTGTTGTCATCTGGACTTTTCACTGATTACCAATCATCACACCTGTTACCAATTAGTCTTTGTGTATATATATCCCGGTCACCTGTATGTTCAGTTGCTGGATCGTTGCCTCAGTTTGTGTGAGTACTACAGTCTATGTCTTGGTCCCTGTTCCTGCTTGTTTTGTTTTTGTTTTGTTTTTGTTTTGTTTTTGTTTTGTTTTTGTTTTGTGTTTTTGTTTTGTGTTTTTGTTTTGTGTTTTTGTTTTGTGTTTTTGTTTTGTGTTTTTGTTTTGTGTTTTGTTTTGTTTTTTGTTTTGTTTTTGTTTTGTTTTGTGTTTTGTTTTGTGTTTTGTTTTGTGTTTTGTTTTTCAGTTAATAAATGTTATTTATTTCAAACTTTGCACTTGCATCCTCCTACCTGTTCCGGGGACATGACAGTTTGAGGTGATGGTCAGATGTCAAAAAAATAGAGGCGGTGCGACTTTGTTTCACATGCAGTACCGTTTACTGAAATAAGCGGCAAGTAATAAATAAAGTTGCCATCATTCTTTCTGACTTTGAGCCGTGGCTGGATTTCCCGAACTCGCTTGTAGTATTCCGTTTGATAGGCGATCATTAAAGTAAAATCTGCTTGATAACTACGGCACTGATGTTTTAATGGCAAAATCATCGTGCGTTTTCATTGATTTTACATGGTGGCCAAGCAGCAAGGATAAAAACTAACAAAGTACAATAAAGTAAATGTTGGCTGAATAAGCAATCCTCATCCTCCTCCAATTCTTCGTGGAATGAAGAAGGAAAAAGAGGAAAAAGTCCCGACGGCACAATAACCGTATGCAGGGGCGTCATGCACCAATTTTTTTTAAGGGGGCACAGTGTCAACAGCTCACAGAAATTTGTGCATACACAGACATCAAACGAAATATTATAGAGCTTTCAGTCTTTTCCATGGCACTTACATTTCTAACAATCTGAAAACCCCTGCTTTCATGCAAAAACCTCCAAAATAAGAGTGATGACTAACTTTAATATCAAATACTATTCATTCGGAATAATGACACATTTGCATCATATTTACATCGGAAACGGCATGTTTTATTTAAGTCTTAATGGCTTGTTTAATCGTGTCATTAATGCATTTTGCACAACAACTACATTATCATATAAAATTAATGTAATTTTAAAGTATAAACAACGAAAATGACATAAGCTATAGCCACGTGATTGAGTTTAATGTTCAATAATGATTTTAAAAAATATGTTTAGATAAAATTATTAGAGGAACGGATTTTTGCATTAAATTTTACCTCATGTGAGCATGTGAGATTCCGCGCCCGCGTGAACTCTGGCGAACTTTGGCGTTGTGCCAAGAAGATGAATCTCTACTAATATAACGTTGAGACGGTCACATTTAAAACCATACATTTTCTACACAGAGGAGGTTAACTGCACATTACCGTACTGGGGTTTGGAAATGTTGTGAGCGTTTCTAACACGTTTTAATTCCTCAGATAGCCAAATGCAGCAGCAAGCCAGCAACAGCATAGAGCTCGTGAGCGCGCCCAGACGCTGATGACGTCTGCGACTGCGCTCTGACAGCAGCGCCAGCTGCCGCCAGAATAAAAGTAATGTAACATGATCAAAACACTATCAAAACGGCGAAAATCTCCGAAAAGTCAAATAACAGATTAATGGACGCTCATTTGATTTTGAGGTTGGATGCAAAATCCATTGGCTCAAAAAAAACAAGGGGGCAGGTGCCCCCTCAGTTTGAATGGGCATGACGCCTCTGACCGTATGCTTCTCCCTTCTGTGTCGTGTTATCCCTTTAAGCACGAGTTAGTGACACACACCTACACAGACATCTGCTCCTTATTAACAACAAATCATAGAACATTGTACTGACCCTAAAGTGTTAAAAAGATTGCGGGAAAATGTTTTGGAATTTCTTTTAATTCACACATTAAAAATCTCAAATCATTAAACAAAATACACAGAAGAATTTTCGTTATATTTATTTATCCATCTTGATGTGTGGCGCAAGAACGGATAACATTCTGATCACAGACGCGTTTACACTTGTCTTTATGTGTATGTGGACAACATCTGGATATAGGTCCCATGTTAATAAAGTGTAAACGCAGCCGAGAACGCTTTGTGATCGGATCTCACTCAGTGTAATGTAAACGCAATCCAGCCATGGAATCTGCATTTACAGGTCAACGTCAAACAAAACCCCGCCAACTATCATATTCTCCCTGACAGCTGTCAAAAATAAAGGACGTTAGGGCATGGAGCGCATTTTAACACTTCTGATTGTATTTTCATATTCCGGCATATGTTTAATATGTTCCAATTATTCATTTAATATTTAATAGCAGAATTTAATGGATCGTTTTAATGTTTGAGTTTCCATGGCGACATTTCAATGTTGCGCTTAGAAACTGCCGACTGACCAAGATTATCTCATTTAACACATTTTAGGTTAAACACGTACAAACCATAACATTAACAAAATACATTTGTTCAGTGTTGGTTTCATGCAAAGTAAGTTACTTATACCTAAATGTGTTTGTAAATTACATTACTTCACTTCTTACGCACTAGAGGGAGACATGAACAGGAAATTTAGGAAATTGTTAGCTCTTTTATTTATATCATATTAAAGTTATCAGGAAACATAGGTCACAACAGTTTATGGTTGATATAGAAAATTATGTGAGTGAACAAAGTAGGCTACAGAACAAAAACATATAAGTTCAGACAGAGCCTAAAGGCCGTTACCCAGCAAGCAATAGCCGTCATTTCAACGTCTCGTTTTAGACCTGATATAGTCTGGCTGTGCATAGCCCACTTCTAGTCCAAATAAATTTTAATCTGTTTTTTGACAAAATAATTTGTGAGATGGTATTTCATCATGTAAGCAAAGTTAACAGCGATTACAAGGTATTTTGATTCATTTCTTTAATGTGTTTTATGCAATGTCGTACGTAGCCACTATTTAGCTCATACATAGACCGACTACGAATAACTCATGTTTAGCCCAGATAACCTTGAATTTAATTAATTGTGTTTTTTGCCAAAATAACTTGTGAGATGTATGATATTTCATCGTGTAAGCAAAGTTAACAGCGATTACAAGGTTTGTTTCATCTATTTAAAGTGTTAAATGCACAGTCTGTACGGACCCACTATTTAGCTCATAAATAGACCGACTACAAATAAACCACGTTTAGCCCAGAATAACCTTGAATTTAATTAAATTTTGTTTTTGCCAAAATAACTTGCAAACTGGTATTTCATCAGGCATGCAAAGACACCAGTGAATTTTAAGCTGTTTGGTTTTGAATAATCATTATTTTAGCTGTCACGCATAACATTCATATACAACCTCTGCGAGCAGCCAGGAGGAAAGCAACTAGCAACTAGTGGTCTAGTAAGTGTGTTTGATTATTAGTTTTTACATGTGTTTGAAATTGATTTACTTAATTTGTTGTAGTAATCGTGACATTCTTGCGGGTAACTTAACAGTATAACGTTAGAGTAAGTAACCCATGTTTTATAAAACCTAAACACCTTGCTGAAAAAAACAATAAAACCATTACAGAAAATTGTAATGGTTTTATTGGGAATTTTATTGGTTCTAATGGAATATGGCCGAAAACAGACTACAGTGTATTGGTTTTTGTTGGTCTCTAATGGTATGTATTGGTTCTATGTATTGATTCTAATGGAATATGTATTGGTTCTAATGGAATATGGCCCAAAACAAACTACAGTGTTGTGGTTTTAATGGTAAAAGCTAATGGTTCCTATTGGTATTTTAATGGAAACAATTAGAATTTTCTGTAATGGTTCTATTGTGTTTTCAGCAGGGCAGTATAACCTGAAGACAATGTAATAAAATAGTGGAGATAAATGTATTAGTCTATGTAGCGTTACACTGAAGAATAACATGAGTAATTTAGTAGGCTGCTTTTTAGTAATAGCAGTAACTTAACTAAGTTATTACTGTTTCTTACAGTAATGTAGGCAGTTGTGCTTTACAATTATGCATGCAGAGATAGATTTTGGGAGAAAACCAATTTCTCCATATGGAGTTAACTTACAGGCCTTCAGTCTGTCGGAATAAAGAGTTTTATTGTGTTAGTGAGGGAAAACTTGAGGTCAGTGGGCATTAATCTTTAAGGTTGGTGAACAGTTGTACACTGAAGCATATAATACTGTACAATACTATACAAGTACTGACATGTGCTATTCAGTTGTCAAAGCTGTGCAAAACTGGAGGGTGAAACTTGAGAGACCGTGCCGGAAGAATGCTGGACAGGTAAATTCTATAAACATGCAATATTAATCAGACATTGTGGTGTCAACAACACAGTCTTTCATGTGGTCACAAAAAATCAGAAAATATGTCAGTCTGCAACTGTTAACGACATTGTGTTTTGTATTTTAGAGTTCACTAAAGGTATTATTAAAGGTAAGTGTGTTTGTATGTGTTTTACGGCTGAATGGTGTTTCACAAAATATATCTTGTTTTTTTACTGGTTAAATAATTTCTTTTAATATGGCATAATGTTAATATTAACATTAGGCTATGTGAGGAGTAATTGACAACAGTCCTGTACTGCCTTAATATTTTCTAATAATTAAAAGCCCCAGATTTAATTACTCTTAGCTGATACCACAGTTACCTCACCCATACGATATTGTTTCGATGTTTTATTTTTAGACATTTGACAGGTTTTATGTCCTTAAAATTGTATTGTGAATATTTTATGCTTGGCATCTTAAAGGGCAGGGTATTGATTTTGAAAAATACTAACTTTAGCCTACACGCACCGACCAGAAGCACACTCCTATCTCATTCACCAGTAAGATAAGACAAAGTGAATAACATTACCAAAATAATTTGAAAAGATAAATATCATTACACTAATTCGTAAAGGAACACAAGCTACATAAGCAACACGTTTCATTAAAATACAATCTGAATCCATCAAAATAGAATCACACCGCATAGCTTTCCAAAAGAAACACAACGACCCTTTCAGACCTGTAGCCATTTCCATCTTGCGGATGTCTGTTTCAGAATGTCTTTCGTTTTGTAGCTCCTGTGTCAATTCAGCAGAAAAGTTTATTTGATTCTCCCTATTTTTACAGAGCGTGAACAGGGTGTGCAGTGGCATGCAAAACACGTTCACAGAAGAGGGGCAAAATTCAATGCGTCCAATTAGGTATGGGCCGGAATGAGATTCTGGCGGTATGATAACCGAAAGCAAAAATACCACGGTGTTGCGGTATTGCCATTGTGACACTAAAATGTGTTATTTTCAAATGTCTGCGTATTAAAACATCAACTTTTCAACTGGACACAATAAATTTTATTTTTAAGCAACATACAACGTTTATGCCAGGTAAAAATAAAGCCTTTAAATGACAATATTCTTTCAATTGTAAATGTAAACATGAATTCAATTACTTGATTTAATTCATTTTGTGTAAACACAGATCATACCTTGAAAACAGTATCACAGAAAATTTAATTTTTTTTTTTAAAACGTTGACTCTGAAAATCTCGGTATACCTTGAAACCGGTAACTGGCCCATGCCCACGTCCAATTATTGCATTCGGTCAGAGTTCAATGATTATTTGTGCTTTTTTTTGGTCCTACGCCTTTAACAGATGACACAAATATATAAAAATACACATTTAGACAACTTAACATGGTGATTGCTATCAAGACTTGAGAAGACTTTCAACCAGCATAACTAAACATGTTTCTGGATCAAAATCAGATACCCTGCCTTTAAGCCTCATTTGCTAGTTCCAAAATGTCATTAAACACACGCAGAGAAACATGCACTTGTGTTTTATTAATGAGAATGGTATGATCAGGGGCGCATTAATGCACGGGCTTACATGGGCTGGAGCCCAGGGGCCGGCACAGGGAAGGGGCATACTAAATTAACAATTTTTTTTTTTTTTTTTTTTTAGAAAACGACTTTTAGGGTTGTATAGATAGTAGTAATACAAAGGGTAGTAATAAATAAATAAATATAAATAAAATCAGAATTTCCTTTATTTGGTCATGTGTTGCGTAATTGACGTTGATTGGATAATGGGCGCGTCCAACCGTTAGTCTGCGTTGACTGCTTATAGTGCTATATAGTGTGAAAGATGGCGGAATTCAAGAAGCAGGATAGTGGGGCACAAAAAAGAAAAATGCACAAACTAATGGAACAGCGCAACCAGCAGCTTTTGAAGAAAATCCCTAAACCTACCGGATATTTAAAGCCTGCAGATAGTGCTGCTAATCAGCTTTTAGAGAACGCTAGACAGAGTGACGACCTGCATGAATCTTAAACGTGTCCTGTTGACGATCAAGACAGTGATAAAACAACAGAACTTTTAGAACAACACCCTAAAGGTGAGCGAACATCTACACCAGTTATGGGCTCAGATAATGTCAGTAATGCAGCTGCAAATGTGCACGTGGAAGACTTGAGAAAGTCTACCTCAACTAACATGGGGGTGGCGCTGGGGGAGAGTGAAGAAATCAGCGGAGCGAGCCCTACTGACACCTGTTTTGAGAGCACCGTAAACAATTCCTTCAGTTCAGATCCTGGAGTTTGGGATAAAATAGACAGCAATGCACGAGCATACTGGACCAAAAAAGGACCAGAATTGTGTCAGAATAAAAACGTTGACGTGTCGGCTTCAGAACGCGTGTATAAGCACCAGAAACGTCACTTTTCACAAAGCTATTTCAGACGTGAACTTGGGAATGGAGAGAGTGTGCCCAGAGAATGGGTTTTGTATTCGCCTTCCAAAGGAAAAATTTTTTGCTTTGCGTGTACAATTTTTGGAGATAAACCCAACGTATTCACAAGTGGTTGTAATGATTGGAAACATGCCAGAGAGCGCATAACGGAGCATGAAGGCTCCGAGACACACCGTAAAGCCATGCTAACTTATTTGCTTGAAAGTGCAGAGAAAGGACAGGTGGACTCGGAGCTGAAGAAACAATTTGAAACTGAGCGCGAGTACTGGACTGAAGTGTTACGAAGGGTGGTAGCAGTTGTTAAATTTCTAGCAGAGCGTGGACTTCCATTTAGGGGTCATAGCGCTGTTTTTGGTAATCCCAACAACGGAAATTTTTTGGGAATTTTAGAATTAATTAGCCAGTTTGATCCCTTCTTAAAATCACACATTGAGAAATACAGGAATGCAGGAAAAGGAAACCCTTCTTATCTCTCTCATGGGACCTGTGAAGAATTTATTCAGCTGATGGGGCAGAAGGTTCTTTGTGATATCCTGACACAAATAAAGGTCGCAAAGTACTTTTCAATCAGTGTTGATTCTACCCCCGATGTGGCACACACTGATCAACTCACATTAATTTTACGATATGTCTCACAAGAGGGGAGCATTGAGGAACGTTTCCTAAAATTTTTGCCTATCACAAGTCATACAGGGGATTCTCTTTGCACAGCTGTGTTGAATGCTTTAAAGGAGATGGAAATAAACTTTGATAATTGCAGAGGTCAATGCTATGATAACGCCAGCAACATGTCCGGCTGTTATAAAGGTTTGCAGTCGCGTTTGAAGGAGATAAACCCTTTGGTTGAATGGGTCCCGTGCGCTGCCCATACGCTTAATTTGGTTGGCGTAAACAGCGTGAACTGCTGCCTAGAAACAGAAGACTTGTTCTCTTTTGTTCACAGAATTTTTAATTTTTGCTCAAGATCGCCTGCGCGATGGAAGACTATTACCGACGGTTTACAACCAAATGACAACAGCAGGATAGAAACTCTGAAAACACTCTCAGATACAAGGTGGTCTGCACACGCACAAGCCACCAAAGCGCTCTGTTTAAATTACGCAAACATCCAGGAATCACTGAGAATGAAAGCTGATGACACTAACCAGCAGTTGACCACTCGTGATGAAGCCAGTCGTCTAAACAAGAAAATGGATAAACTGGAAATTGCTTTCCTCTGTAACATGTGGAACACAATTCTGCAGCGATTTTATAAGACAAGCACATCCCTCCAGAGTGTTGATATTGACTTGTGTGTTGCTGTAGATTTGTTAAGATCGTTAAGAGACTTTGTGGCAGAGCTCCAAAATCAATTTGACAGTTTTGAGGCAACGGCAGAGCAAATGTCTCCAACCGTGTCTGACGTGTATAAAGCGGACTCTCCGCGCCAGAGAATACGCAAAAAGCGTTGTGATGAATCCACAGAGCCAGACCACTGCTTGTCAGGCCGGGATCGGTTTTCTTCAAGTGTTTTTATACTGGTGATTGACAGACTCATAGCGGAGCTGGACCGGCGCTTCCGTTCAAATGACACTGTAAACCAGCATTTTGGATTTTTAAATAACATTCTGTCCCTGACTCCAGATAAGCTCCGATTGTTTGCAACAAAATTGCAAAATAAATACTGCAGAGATCTGGAAATTTATTTAGTGGAGGAACTTTTACAATTTAAAGCAATTATCCAAAAGGAAACCAACACCACAGCGAGAGCGCTCATCAAGATGATTAAGCAACGTAAGTTAGTGTCTGTATTTCCAAACATAGACATTGCTCTACGCTTATTTCTCACGCTACCTGTTACGAATGCCACCGGTGAGCGGTCATTTTCAAAGCTGGCCTTGGTCAAAAACAGGCTGCGTTCTGTAATGGGCCAGGATCGTCTCTGTCAGCTAACTTTAATGTCTTTGGAGAGCGACGTTCTTCAGAAATTGGATTTTACTGACATTATCAAAGACTTCGCAGCAAGAAAAACTAGGAAGAAAACCTTTTAAAAGGTAGGCAATATAATTGTATTCCGTATTAGTTTGTATTAGCACAAATTTAAATTATGGGTGAAAGGGGGCCTTTTGTAATGCTGTAGCCCATGGGCCTTTGCTTATCAAAATGCGCCCCTGGGTATGATTACTGTTGCCTGTCAATATTTATATATGACTTCTTCAAAAGAGAATAACTATCACATTTAACATAAAGCAAAAATACTTGTCTCATGCATTCTTTTCATATTTGGCAGATGCTGTGTTGAACAACTTTCCAGCAGCAACAGAACTGGGAGTGAAGGATGCAATGGGGGGGCATTTCAAACAGGCACCAGGGAGGATGGGGGGTATAGAAATAAGTACAATTAATAAGTTGAAGTGAACTGAAGATAGTTTTTAATGTTTTAGATGTTGTTTCATTTTTTAAATTTAATTTTTTTGTTGTTTATTCCTTTATTCTTTCTTATAATTTTGTCTTTTCTGAATTTCTATTGTATTAACAATATTTTTTTGTAATAAATTGGATTAAAAAGAATTCTTTAGTCATTCTTTTGTTGTTTATTAGATGTGTAGTCATTTAATAGCCGTCTATTTAATAGACGTCTACTAGATTTTCACTGACAGCCCAAAATTAGCCTTGTTTTAGCCTAGACGTCGGGGGGTGTTTGGACGGCTACTAGACGTCTATTAGACGCAAAATTGCTTTCTGGGTATTAAGGCAGACTAAAACAGTGGAGTTGGGATGGTCATCCTAATGTTTCACATGGATTTTGTTGTTGATAAAAAGCATGTGGGTGAAAGTCAAGTTCAGGTAAAGTCCGCGTTGAGGACGCTGCAGATAAACAAAGATAAAACCTTTAAAGCAAAAAATATAAAGCTTAAGATGTGAATCACGGTTGTTGGGGTTGCTAGTTATTCTCTGCTGTTTGCTTCTCAGTAGAACTGTACAATACGGGAGTGCGGTTACTGCGACAACCCTAAATCATATGGTTAAAGCCAGTTGTAGCCATTTGTGATTGACAACTATTCATCCAGCGCGTTTCCCTGCATGGGATCGATCACACATCCAGATACAGAAGCCACTTTGATGTTGATAAATGTAAACGCGCTTTGTCCTGTTATACTGATGATACTATGGTAGAGAAATTTTGAGTTTTATCTTATAGATTAGTATAAAACCATGTTTCATGGTTAAGGTCTATATGAATTAAGTTTTAAGTTGTCTCTCTGTTGCTTGCATATGAATGTGTTATTCCATAGCTGGGCCTGGAGGAGATAACGGTGTCCTTGGTAAGAATAGTGAAATAGTTGTATGATGTGTTAGAGAACAAAGACACTGAGTTTTACCACCCATGGGAGGATTTATGTACCAGCTTGGAATGTTATAGAGATAAAGTTACAGCATCACCAGGTTGTCATGAGTTATGAGAAGGAGCTAAGGGGCCTGAAGGTAGGAGTCTGCTGAGCATTGGGATAGTACAGAGTGAAAGAAAGGCAGGGCTACTGGACCACTATATAATATACTGAAAAACTCAGAACGGGGTCATTGTCATCATCATTTTACCAATGCAGGTGTATACACCCTATGACCAGTATTGTGTTTCAAGCTGTCTGACACAATTCTTTAATAAAATACTTTGAAGAGAATTTTGCATCTCAACCATCTCTGATTCTCCTGAAAAAATCCACAACATTATTGGCGCTGCGAGCAGGGTTACAAGAGAGAACATTGGACAACCGAGTGCGATTGTTCAGAGGCCGTTCACGGTCGGGGGAAATGTTCTCCATCCTGAGTCGATTGTTTCTTCTTTGTGGGTGTTAAACTGCTAAGGCTGGCCCGCCGCTTGCTTTTTAAATTAAGGTAAGCAAAGCGTTATAGCATTTTTTCACCTACATTGATGGGATTTTTGACTCTGTTTGGAAAACACAGACAGCCCAGCGTTTTCATTTGAATTCCTGAATTCTCTCTGTAACTCATAAACTAACTAGTATTGCAATTAATGAGAAGGGACTTGTGGATGATATCAGGGGCGCCGCTAGCAATTTTGGGCCCTATGAAAGAATAGGGGGTCAGGCCCCCACCATACCCATTTCGCACCAAACATACAATCCAACCTACTGTAGCTATTCAAAATCTTTGTCTGTAATTTAATAATACAGAAATATTTATTTTGCTATTGTTATGACCACAATTATCAGTATTTATAGACACCTACAATGTCTGCAGCTAAGATAATTTATTGTGCAATGTAAATTTAATTGAAAAATACAGTACATTAATCGAATATTCAGAGAAAATGCAACGTTCTTAAAGATTAAAGATAAATGTGACCATGTCTGTGAAAACCCAGCTGAAGTATTTATTTGTGATTTACTGTTTTCCACATAAATTCATCCTATATAATGTAAAGAACATTTTGTGAATATATAAACTTGATATCTTTAATATTGACATGAGTAATGTCATGTCAGCGATTGAAATCATAGTGAAATTAATGCTTGAAATTAAACTGTGATGTTTTTTATTTCACAATAAGATTTGAGACTTTAGTCTGATTTTCACAGGGAGTCTCAGTGACATACTGTATACTTGAGCTGTTACACACACCAATAACATTGTAACATTTAAAAATGGCGAACAACAACAATGCATCTTTTCTATACATTTACATTATGCCTCAAATAAGACTGGGTCAACAATGCTTGACCAAAGCTTGTATTATAATTATTAGCATTATTTATAAGGTAAAGAACAAGTTTCAAACACCAGCAGCTTCAGTAAAGCAAAAATAATGACAGATCATTGAAACTGTGAACTTGAGAAAACAGCTATACTGTTATTAAATGAGTCTTCAGACTGTTTATTAATCAACGGGACTCTAAAATGAAATGAATGACAACTATAACAGATTACGACAGATTTCCATTGATTTCTTAAACCTGTTGCAAGTTGAGAAGCTTTAATATACATAATTTGACTAGTTTAGCCTTAGTTGCATTTCAGTTTAATCACAATCAACTTGATTCACGACTGCATAAAAATACTTCCTTGGCATATTGCGTTATAAAACATTGGAGTGTTTAACCGATCGCATTTCTAGTTTATGTTAATTAGCTTATACGGGCTACGTTAATTTAAGCAGCTTATAAGCGCTGACTTCACGTTAGAATCATAACATAAAACAGGGAACGTAAATCACCTTGTTTATTTTTAAACTGAGGTGAACAGAGCGAAGACTTTACAGTGGAAAGAAAACTGCATTGCTTCAACGTCACATTGTGTAAACTGCATTTATAGTAAGTAAGCGCACATATGCAGATATCATAGCAAATAGCAGTAAATACACACACCTTGCTCTCTTGTGAAGTTCACGCGCACTTTGAGACCGTGGATTGAAGACGGCGCTAACACGCAGAGAGTAAAGACGGGGCGGAGCTAAGAGGGCTCAGCTTAAGGGGGTTGCGTTTGCGGCACAGTCCTTGGCTGGGGCCCTCAAAAGTTCATGGGCCCTTAGAATCGTCCTAACTTCCCCCCCTTACGGCGCCCCTGGATGATATTACAAGATAAATTATCTCTACACAGCAAAACCACCAGTGTTGATTTTACAGAGTTCGCTACTCTAGAGTGGTCAGGTGTTAGTTGTAGTGTTCGTTTTTAATTTATCATCACTCACAGTGTCAGAAACTTCCACAAGGGGGTGTTGCTTTCCAGTGTTCCAATAATAACGTTTGCGGGGAGTTAAGATTCACGCCACGCCCCTTCTTTCTGAAGCGGGAAAGTCAGTTACTCAGCATCCGACCTGGACTCACGTTACTGCGGTAAGTCAAATAAGTTAAATATGATGGTGATAAATGTATAATAAACTGCAAATAATCCGTGTAGGTTTGTTAAATCGTTAATATTTTGGTGGATGACCACAAGGAAATCTTTAAAATTGAACTGAATTTCAATTTGTAATTGGCTGACGTTGTTTAATCGGTTTAACTTTACCATATGACGGTGCAGTTTTGTTTAAATAATGCAATGAGTTTAATTTTTGAGTGATTTTGGACTAATATGTAACGTTAACCAATTATTATTAAGAGACTAGCGTTATATTAAATGTGCTTTCTTAATTTTGTATTGAGGTAACTTACACTACAATTTGTCTAACATTACATAATTAATAAAATCTATAATTCTGTATGTGCTCGACGTATTTGCAAAACAACGCAAAAATAGCTCATTTTCTATTTGAGGTACATTTTAACAGTTAAGTTAGTGCAGTTCTTTTACGTTCAGGGTGGCGGTTTCAGATTAGGGTCAAGCACTGTGGGCAAAGAAACATGATGCAATGCAGGTGTTTGTGGTATTCAACCTTTATCACTAACTCCTTAATTGTACATTTGTCACACAACATCTTCATTTTAGACTGTTAATAAATTAGACTTTGGGGGTTATTTTCGCTGTTTAAATGTAATTAAATTGTGAATGTCAGTTATTTCTGCTTGTTACACGCGGTGTGGTCAGGGGCGTCAGTTTGTGTTGAAAAGTGGTGGGGACAAAAAGTACTCAGCATAAAACCCTAACAATGTCGACTGCACATGTAACAGTCCCTGCAAAACCAGCTCAGCCAAACGCAACATATGTGACCCTGGACCACAAAACCAGTCGTACACTGCAAAAATTATTTTCAAGAAAAAATGTTCTTTGTATTTTTGCCTTGTTTTCAGTAAAAATGTCTAAAAATTCTTAAATTAA
The DNA here is from genome assembly GCF_030506205.2 of Paramisgurnus dabryanus. Classification (NCBI taxonomy): domain Eukaryota; kingdom Metazoa; phylum Chordata; class Actinopteri; order Cypriniformes; family Cobitidae; genus Paramisgurnus; species Paramisgurnus dabryanus. The sequence continues at coordinate 28,483,844 of NC_133357.1, read as the reverse complement.
GATGCGTTTCCTTGATGAGCAAATTACCTAAGAAAATAAGTCTAGTTTTAGACCAAAAATGCCAAATGTAAGTGATGTTGTGCATAAAACAAGCAAAAAAATCTGCCAATGGGGTAAGCAAAAAAATCTTGAACATTTTTCTTAAAAACTACATTCAAGAAAAATTCAAGGAAAAATTGCTTACCCCATTGGCAGATTTTGTTGCTGGTTTTATGCACAAAATCACTTAAATTTGATATTTTTTGTCTAAAAACTAGATTTTTGCACATCAAGAAAAAGCATCTTAATTTAAGAATATTTTAGATATTTTACTAAGAATTTTTTTCTTGAAAATCTGACTTTCTTACTTAGTATTTTTGTCTTGTTTTTAGTAGAAATATCTAAAAATTCTTAAATCAAGATGTATTTTCTTGATGAGCAAAATGACGTAAGAAAATAAGTCTAGTTTTTAGACAAAAAAATATACAATTTAAGTGAATATGTGCTTAAAACAGGCAAAAATATCGGCCAATGGGGTGAGAAAAAAATCTAAAAATAAGATAGATTTTTTTCTTAAACACTTAATTTAAGCAAAATTTTCTATATTTTTGCTTGTTTTAAGCACAAATTTACTTAAATTGCATATTTTTGTCTAAAAACTAGACTTATTTTCTTAGGTCATTTTGCTCATCAAGAAAAAGCATCTCTAATTTAAGAATTTTTTGATATTTCTACTGAAAACAAGACAAAAATACTAAGTAAGAAAGTCAATTTTTGCAGTGTAAGTCACACAGGTATTTTTTATTAAATTTTTCAGAACATTTTAACCATATGCTTTCAAAAAGTGGTGGGGACAAAATCAGCCATTTCAAAAAGTGGTGGGGACATGTCCCCAGCGTCCCCAGTGTAAATGACACCTATGGGTGTGGAAAATGGGTGTGCCATTCACTTCGTGAGAGAAAATGATTTGCTCGTTTTTTCGCCTAATGTAACTTGTCTTAAAATGTAGCATTTTAAATGTGTGCTGCTTCTTTCAGAGTTCACACACGAGTATGTCTGTACTTTGAAGGGAGTAGAGCATAGGGATGATGACTAACTGTGCATTCAGACCGCCACCGGCGAGAGCGTCAATAAAAGCTCTGGCTGCCCTGACAACGACGCTAAAGAAAAGTTGTAGTGGACGCTCTGGCGCTCGAATGCATTCTCTGAACTCCTCTCAGGCGGAGGTTTCCGCCTTCCGATTGGTTGCCGGTGAACATTTCCGCGCCGGAGCTCGCCGCCGGCTCTCATTGAAAATGAATGACTTCCAGCCACTTTGACGCTCTCGCCGGTGGCGATCTGAATGCACATTGGAATTCGCCCTAATAGTGACGGATAGCTGGAATTGGATTTGATTGGTTGAACTGCGTTCAAAGCTGTTCACGCGCGTCTGACCTAGTGCTGTGTTCAAAATATCGATACGACGATACATCGTCATGGACGCCTGACGATGCGCGCATCGATACAGCACCTTCCGTATCGATTCGGATGCAATTTTGAAAGTAACGTGACGAATCGCTGTTGATCCGTGATGCATATGGAAAGAACGCATGTGTCCCGTGGAGTACGTAGAGTTAAAAGTTGCCGGGTATACTTTCACTTTGCGTGTCTGTCTCGCTGGCGCACGTGTCTGCATAGCGAGCCGCGTACTTGCGCGCTCTCTTTTAAATTTAAAATCAATGAGTTCAGTATGAAAGCGCAGATATCTTAGCCTATACTACTGCAAAGGGCTTTATTAGCCACTCTCTTATAAAACAGTACTAACGCATTTGAGAAGAAACACGACAAAGATTTGCATGTGAAAAGTGAACGTCTAGAGAAGAGATACAGAGCTATTTCAAACTATAGCTGTCACATTAATAATCTGATTTCTACTAAATAGTATTAACTCTGACTGCATGTTTATAGATATATTCATAGATATAGAATAATTAAGTGAGAGACAAATATAATGCCTAGAGTAAGGCACTATCTTTATAAAACTGCTTTTAAAAAAAACATAAGTACTAACTCTGGGATTTTTTTCTATGTTACCCCAAAAGCTAATAAATAAATGGCAAAAACAGAACTGTTACAACACTGCATATTCAATGTACAATAAACAGATAATAATAATAATAATAATGTTACTAAATTCTGAACAAAAAATGTAATTCAAAATAGTCTTGTATCGTGATGCGCATCGTATCGGGACCCTTGTATCGAGATACGTATCGTATCGGGAAATTGTTGGCGATACACAGCCCTAGTCTGACCTACATATGACGATGCATGACCACGCGCGATTTGAATGCACAACTTTACAGAAGATAGAAAATTAAGGAATCGCACGTGAGCGCGTTAAGGTCTTTAAAGGTGGACTCATGGGAATATATTAAAAGAACACTCATCATCAATGTACTAAAACCTGTCCTGAATAGTTTTTGTTAACCAAGTCACTCACCTAAGCCACAGTTTTTTTTATTGCATAAATTTTTGTTAAATTACTTTATAAGAAGATGCAATAACTTTATGAAAACATTTTCATATTTAATGTTATAGTAAATTTTTTTATAATACAAAGTTTTTTATTCAATCACTATTTCAGGTGTGGAGCATGCTGCTGAAGTTGGTTATCAGGGCTCCAGGAAATGTATCAAACTGCAGGATTGATTTATTTTTGCTGATTAGTGAAGGTGATTTTTTTTCACTGTTCATTTATTTGTTGCTTCCTTACATATATAAAATGCAATTTGTGTTTTGTCATAGGTGGTAAGCCAAACTGACTGTGGACTAACGTATGCATTGTTGATGACAAGATGTGCTGCTTACAGCTAGAGGACAAAATGAAGGTACAGTGTGATGATTATCTTTGTTTTATAAAACTGATTTAGGTTTATTTTTTCAGTTTTTGTGTGTTCATGAATTTTTGTCACCAGATGCAACAAGCAGCTTCTGCCACTGTCATTTACCATCTGAACTTGACCAAAGTCGTTCCAAGAAATCTAAGACAACAGATGACTCCATGACCGGATCAAAAGAGGTAAAAGATTACACATTTCAATAGTATTTTCACTATGCATAATTAAATGTTTGTGAAGAAGTAACATGCAAACATTTGTTGTGTTTTGGAAGATGGTCATTTGTGCCGTTAAACAAAATAGTGGAAGTCCTAGTCAACATTTTTGTTGCACATATGGTAGAAATGCATTGGTAAATGCACTTCATTATTTTAATTTAATTAAAATAGACTTTCAAAATCTTTATTCATATGTCAAATTGAAATGTGTCTGTCATCTTATGTATTAGAGGTCGACCGATATGGCTTTTTCTCTGCCCGGTGCCAGTATTTAGAAATCAGGGCAGCCGATTGCCGATATGTTTGGCCGATTTTCTATATGTACATAATAATCAAAATGTTCTCATCATTAGCAGATATTTTAAATGTACAAATGACACTATTTAAGTCAAAGTATTTAAAAAAATTATGACTGGTCTTTCTGAAGAGTTTTACAACCTCCTCTGCACCATGCATTTATCAGACACAGATATTACCTGACACTCTGCTGTCATCATCTTTGATCAGTTTTTACCATGGCTTTTATTGCTTTGTAGGATAAAATCCTTATTTGGTAGACCTGATAAATTATTTATTCATCATACAGTTAACATAGTAAATGTCTATGTTTTTTAGTTGAGACTGTTATTTAGGGCAAATCTTTCTAAACACATTTACATTCTCATTTCTGAGGCGCTATAAGTGACTGGTTGTGCTGACAGTGACGTCTTGTGAGTTTAGTGTTGGGACAGATCTGTTGTTTCAACCGTTCATTCAAACGAATCCGTTCAAAGGAGTCAGTTCGCGAATCGGACGCGCTGTGTTCTAATCCAGGCTGAGCAGCGCAAAACTGTAAACAAAGTGTTACTGTAACAACACGAAAAACATTTCCTCGGTGGATATGATTTGGTCTTCCGACCTTTTGCCATCGAGTCAGTTTTGTTTTGAGTAATAAAAGCAGGGAGACAGTTTAAAGACAGAAAGCATGCGCGCGCGGCTCTGCTCTCTCTGTCATGCAAACAAAGACCATCATCACTTATGATCACCTACTCTTTGCACGGACAGTGCACCGCGAGACATAAGCCTGTCGCGCTGTTGTCCTGGCTGCTTCATTCGCGCGATCCCGCCATCGTTTACTAAAGCTGTTTGTGAACAAGGCATGGCTGCACACACACGGGACGAGAGCGATCAGCTTGCAGCAAGAGGCAGCGTCACGAGTTCTACAACAATGCTTAGGTGCCCGCAGATGTGCCTGCCTATTAATCGGCCTAATTTTGCAGCAAAATCGGCCAAAGCCGAATTTTTAAAATATGCCAAAAATCGGCCAATTAATCGGGCCGGCCGATAAATCGGTCGACCTCTATTATGTATAGGGATGCACTGATACTAGTATCGGCCTCGATGCCACATTTTCTAAAGTACTCATTAAAAGTCCCCCGATACCTGGAATCGATACCACGGTTGGAGAAATGTCTATGTTTGAGCGGCGTGTAAGGGGTTAATGCCTCGTGTTGTCCAAAGAGGCAGAGTTTACAACAAACTGGAAAACTAGTCCTTTGTTTTTTGTTAAATTATATGACTAAAGCTGTTACCTGTAAATTTAAATCATGTTTTTTTATTAAGTACTCGGTATCGGCAAGTACTGAAATGCAAGTACTCGTACTCGTATTCCAAAAAAGTGGTATCAGTGCATCCCTAATTATGTATTGTACAGTATTGTGACATGTCTGTTTATTTGTTTAAGGAAGACTCCTACTAGGAACCAGTGAGAGCATCATAGACTGGGATGGTGACATGGCAACACTGCTTTTACTGCTCCATCTCCTTCCACCATCACCTCAAGGGAATCAGTGCATCAGATTTGCAGTGAGCAGGCTTGTGGTGTATCATAAGGTAAGTAGGAGAGACTGCTTTCTAAATCTGTCTGTGTGGCTCTGTACTTCTAATGATTTTCTCAATTGTATGCAGATGTATAGGTCTAATATAATAACTGTTTTTCTTTATCTTTTATAGTCTTGTACCAGCCTTGAAGAACATCTTCAGCAACGAGTAGGCAGAGGTGTAAAGTACTTGAGTAATTTTACTTGATTACTGTACTTAAGTATTATTTTGGAGGATTTTTACTTTACTTGAGTATAATTAAAAATCACTACTTTTACTTGATTACATTTTTTAAGAAAAATAAGTACTTTTTACTCCTTACAATCTTATTTACAGTCAAAAAGTACTTTTTTAGAGATTACTTCATTTTATCTTCCCTTGCCCTTACCAAACCAATTGAATTGCACTGATGGCCAGTTTAATTTAAATGTTATTTATTCTGAAGCCTTTGGACCACACTAACGGTACATTCACACTGGGTTTAAGCGTTAATGCTTCCCATTTCACTTTTAATGGATGACGTCATGCGTTGCCGAACTGAATTGTGGATCCGTCGGTGCCCCGGGACTGCCTTTGCTCGCCATAGATATGTATAAAGGCTAGATGCGTTACGGCTGAGTCTCTAAGGTCATCACCTGGCGGCCATCTTACCACAGGGCGCACGCTCACTCTTACCAATGTGTTTTAATGATGCATGTACTTTTAAATGACCATAACTTGCTACCAATTTTCTACCAATTTTCAAATGGTTTGGTTTCTTACAAACGTTATTAACCTGGCTATGATTCTGGATGCTTTAACATGTTTCATGAATTTTTTTTTTAGTTTAAGTATGCAGTGTCATAGGTACATCTTTGACATTTATAACAAACCAAACTGTTTGAAAATCGGTAGAAAATTAAGCAAGTTATGGTCATTTAAAACTACATGCATTATTAAAACACAATGCTACAAGTGAGCGAGCACCCTGTGGTAAGATGGCTGCCAAATGCGGACGTTCCACTCAGTTGGCCAGCAGCGTGGTCAAGACATCTAGCCTTTACATATATCCATGTTGCTTGCGGTAGAAGTTGAACATTTCTCAACTTTTCAAGCGGCAACGCGTGCGCCAGCCAATCAGATCGCCTTATGCAAATAACCTAGGCAGAGCCGGCCAATTACGTTTATGGAAGACCGGAGCATGTGTTGTGGCCATGGTGATTGGCTGTTGGCCATGCTTTAGACAAGCCTTCCGTCAAGCGTTAACGCTTTCGCCCCGTGTGAATGCACCGTAAGGAATTGGTTAACAGTTCATATGATGAAGATTTTTTCGCTGCTTTAAAACCGACAACACATGAAGTGTGTTCCCGTGTGACACGTTCTCTGCTATTTATAGCTCTCTATCAAGATTAAGACTTTGTTCACACTGTCAGTCCAAATCTGATTTTGGTGCATATTCAATTTTACAGACTCACTGTCCATATTGTGTATCACAACTGTTCCGATCTGATCTGTGCGTCCTGTAGCGTTCTGCTGTTTTCCGGATTATCTTCACTGTTTCTATGGCAATGACGTCACTCTGGCATGACAATCTGCCTCGACGTCTGACGTGTTTACATTTTATTTGACGCAACAGCATGACGTAACTGAAAAGCTACACAAATGTGATCAGGGCGGATTTCTGGAGTTAAATTTGAGGTTTTACAACTTTGAGTAGCATGTTACATTTAGGTAGTAGGCTTATAGTTTGATAATACAATAAAATACAAACAGTTGTAAAGCAGGATAAAACCTTGTATGTGGTTCATTCACTTCATGTTGTTAGAGATGAAAAGCTTAAACAAGAGTCTCTAGTTTTTATTCTTCCTGTTACTTTTACTTTTTTAATACTCAAGTACAATTTGAATGTGGTACTTTTTTACTTTTTCTCAAGTATGATTCTGGCCAGATACTTTTATTTTAACTGAGTAAAATTTAGACTCAGTACTTGTACTTTCACTTGAGTAACATTTTTGAGTACTTTTTACACCTCTGCGAGTAGGATGACAACCGTACCTTACTGCTGTTGGCAGGATCTGCGGCCAGATTTGAGAACTTTGACGTGGCTTTTGATAAGAATCTCACCCTGTCAGTCGGAAGGCTCCCTTTTAGCATTTGACTTTGTTTTTAATGTAATATATGATGATGGACTCCTTCACATTAACTAATTTAATCAAACAACAGTTTACATGTTGGGAAAACTAGAGATCGAGAGCTGAGAGCAAACTTTTTTTTAACTAGCTGGTAACTAGTATCTCATTTAAGGTTTCAGCATGCATTTTATCCTTGCCCAAATTTCTAATTAATATGTGCTGAAGAAAATTGTGATTACTTTTGTGATGTATTGATTTACAGAATGTTTAGTGAAAGATTTTCTGTGATTTGCCCTAGATGTGTGTCAGACATGGATTTTAAAACACTTATCCAGTTTTATTTAAACTCCTTGGCAAAATTTAAAGGACCGTATACATAACCACTTTCTGAAAATGTTGAAAAAGTTCACAAGTGATTTTTTTTTATAAATATTTAATAATGTCAAATAAATTTGTTAAATAAATTTGTAGTCAATAACTTTGTTTCATTTGATTCATTAATAATCAAAGATGAATGATAAAGTACTATTTTCAGTGTTCAAGTAACTCTCTATCAGTGTTTTAATATTGACTCTACTTAAGTGTAATTAACTCTAATGGGTGTTTTAAAGGCAGTGTTTGGAGTTATTTCTTTAACACTATCAGAGTAAAATGATCAACACCAAGGTGGAGTAAAATCTTTAACACTAGCTGTAGTGTTATTTTAACTCTGGGCAGTGAGAATTGTATAAACACTGATACAGTGTTGAAATCAACTCTCATAAAGTTAAATTAACACTGGTGGTTTTGCTGTGTAATAGGGAAACCTGGTATTCCGAGTAGGTGTACTCTAATCTGAGGGTCAATAGGACCCAGCTGTGAAACCGTTGATGGAAATTAATATTAACCAGAGGTGGAAAAAGTAATAAAATATTGTACTCAAGTAAAAGTAAAGCTACTTTAATAATTTTTTACTTAAGTAAAAGTAAAGTTACTGGTCTAAAAATCTACTCAAGTAAAAGTAAAAAGTAAGTAATTTTAACTTAGAGTAAAAGTTACTTTTTTACAGTGGGGAGAGATGGAGGATTCTAGTATAGTTCAAAAACGACAAGGGAATATAAATATCAAACTAGTTGTTTTTAATTGTAGGAACATTTTTACAATTAAAGTGCAATAGTAAAAAGTTAATAAAAAGCTTTTTAAACTAAGAATAATTTATGGAATTATTTAATGATTTTTACAGGTGAGTTATGCACTTTTGAAGCAAAAATAAAATTTAGTTTAGTTTAGTTTATTTGTTAAACAGGGACAATGCACATTAAGGAACATAATTGTAAATGTGCCAGAATTAGCCCAAAGGGCTATTTTTCATCTGTAGCCCCCTGACAGAATATTAAAAAGTCACCCTAAAACAAAATACATAGCAATAATTACACATATGCACATAAAAAAAGAAAATAATAATATTAACAATAATAATAAAGAGAAAAAGAGGGGGGGGGAATTAAATTAAATGGCAACAGGAACAGGCAAACAAGACCAAAAAACAATTTACACTAGGACATCAAATTTGTCAAGAGTGTAAGACTAATGTCGACAGTGCTGATTTATCAGTAACCAGTTTTTAAGATGAAACTGAAAAGAACTAAGAGTGTGTTTATTTCTAATTGTTGTTGGGATGGAATTCCATTCCCTTGCAGCTTTAACTGAAAATACAGACTGACTAAATTTAGATTTTTTAAGAGGGATAATACAATCCCCTCTTTCCCTGCCCCTTGTAGATCGTAGAGAAGTTGTTCTAATATTAACAAACTGTTTTATTGGCGAGTTCAGGCTATGAATAGTCTTAAACAATAGACAAATATGTACATAATTTATCAAATTATCCCAGCTTAGTAAATTGTATTTTTTCAATATTAAGCAATGATGATACTGAACTGATTTCTTATCTAAGATTTTTAGTGATTGTTTATACAAGGATTCCAGTGGTTTCAGAGTAGTTGTAGTAGCTTGCGACCAAGTAGTAAAACAATACGTAATATGTGACATTATCATAGAATGCACATACATTAAAGCGGCTTCAGATGACATATAATCACGAATAAATCTAAAATTTGATATACTAAATCTCACTCTATTACACACCTTTTTGACCTGAGCCTTAAAAGAAAGTTTGGAATCAATCACAACACCGAGATACTTATAGTCAGGTACAACTTGAATTTTTTCCCCTGATATAAAAACATCTGGCACCTCACTCAAACTATTAGATTTGGTAAAGAACATACTCATTGTTTTAGAGATGTTTAACTGTAAACAGCATTGTTCTAGCCAGGCTGTAACATGAACCAGGGATTCTGTAAGTTCATTTGCAACTTGTGACACACTACGTCCATGTATATAAATAACAGTGTCGTCCGCATACATTTGAATATTAATGTTAGGACAGATTGATGGAAGATCATTAATATACAACGTAAATAATAAAGGACCCAAGATAGATCCTTGTGGAACACCAGTATCTATACTTAGCGGGGCTGACCTATAACCCTGTATACCAACATACTGTGTGCGACCCAACAAATAAGACTCAATCCATCTTAAAGTATGAGGAGAAAAATTAAAACCTAATAATTTAGATATAAGAATTCTATGATTTACCGTATCAAAGGCCTTCTTGAGATCAAGAAACACAGCCCCGACAACCCCTCCTGAGTCTAATAGAGACTTGACTTTTTCAGTGAGGTAGCAGTTAGCCATCTCTGTTGAATAGTTTGCTCTAAAGCCAAACTGCATTGGATGTAATGCACACAAATTAGAATTCAAATAATTAGTAATTTGTGCAGCTATCAATTTCTCTGCAACCTTTGAAACTATAGGTAAAATGCTAATAGGTCTATAATTATTAACAGAATGAGGATCACCACTTTTAAATATAGGAACAATAACAGATGACTTCCAAGCACAAGGAAACAGACCCTGAGAAACTGAAAGATTAATCATTTTTGTGATAGGATTAACTAAGGACTCGCTAAGATCTTTAAGCATTACCACATCCATACCAATTATATCCTTTGCTCTAGATTGTTTAAGAGATACAATTGTTCTTCTAACATCTGATTCAGAGACTTCCCTTAAAATAAGGGCTTGTTCCATTGTATTAGCTGGATAAACCTCTGTATATTTAGGAGAGAAACATTGTGCAATTGTGACTACTGAGTCCACAAAGTGATAATTAAGTGCTTCAGCTACTTCAGCTTGATTGTTAGTCAGCTTCCCATTTACCAATAATTCAACTTATGACCTATCTTTCATTTTATCTCCTTTTAAGTAATTTAACTGATTCCAGATTGTTTTAGAATCACCTCTTGCTTCTTCAATTATTCTTAAAAAAAAGTCAGCCTTAGCTTTTCTTAAAGTCTTTACCACTTTGTTCCGTAACATAACGAATTGTTGTCTATCATGACTTAACTTTGATCGATTTACAGTTTTTAAAGCAAGATCCCGTTTTTTCATTAGTTCTAGACTATCTGAACTCATCCAGGGAACCATATGTTTCCTATTTTTATGATTAATTTTACAACTGAAATCTTTGATCGTGCCCTCTAATTTTTTGGAAAATATTTGACTGTCATCCTCTAGGTCTTTTCCAGTTAGTAAATCATCCCATTTAATCTGATGGATCACCCTTCTGAAATCTTCTAGTTTACGTTTTGGAATACCATAAGAATCATATTTCCTTTTAAATGAATTGAATCTCTTATTAGACAATTTTCTAGTCACTAAAATCAAATTGTGGTCAGAAAGACCTGTTAGCATATTAAAAGTCTTTAAAATTCTCTCTGCTCGATTACTAAAAATTAAGTAAATTTGAGACCTTGTTGTGTTAGTTAATCTTGTGGGCCCATTAATCATTTGCTTCAGATCAAAGGTATCAGTTACCTGTTTGAGATTCTTTCTAATGGTTTTATCTTCCCAATTAATATTAAAATCTCCCATAATTATAACTTCCTTATTAAAATCACACTGTTGTAGTAATAATTTAAACTTTTCATAAAAACTGACATTTGAAGATGGTGGTCGATAAGTTACAATTAATACAAAAGACATCTGTGGAGATAGTATAAAATTCAGACCAAGACATTCCAAATCTGTGCAATTTGGCCAAACGATTTCACTACACTGAATGCTAGTTTTCACATAAATCATAACTCCACCTCCCTTCGAACCAACTCTATCCTTCCTAAACAGTTTAAAGCCAGGTACTTCTAATGCCGCAGACGGAGAATTTTCATGAAGCCATGTCTCAGATAAACAAAGAAAATCTAGATTAGAATCTAATAAAAGATGTTGTATTTGATCACTTTTAGATATGATGCTTCGTATATTCAAATGACCACCTAAGAGACCTTTTGGCTTAACTTTAGGATCCCAAATCGTTCTTGATTGATTTACCGTCTGAAAAAAAAAACTTTTTCTGTTTTTTAAAATACCTTGATTTACAGTTTTCCTCTTCCCATTTTGCAAAGACTTTGCAAGCACTTGCGAAGTACCTAAACCAGCGTTCGCAAGACTGGAAGTCAGTGAGTCGATCGGCACAGCTCGTACAGACGAGCTCGTATGAATCTCCGCGTCACTCCCGCTCGCAGCATTGTAACCCCGGTCGGCCTCAGACGCCAATGAATGGACACGCCGCGGAACGCCAACTCCAGCCACGGACACACCTGTTGACTCGGCTTCCGCCGCGTCGCTCCCCGCACCAACACGACCAGCAGAAACCAGCGAGACAGGGCGAAGGAGATTAGTGTTGTGATCACAGCCAGACAATAACGTACCGCCACCAAAAGTGCGTACCTGTAGGATAGCTGGAACCGACATGGAATGTACCATGCCAGCGGAACATCGGTCCATAATGGCAGCGTCAATTTGCTGAGCCTCCAACACCGCTCCGCCCGCGGGTAAGTCACAACCACCAAAACCCGGGCCACCAGAATGATGGAGGTTAGTTTTAGCGTGTCGTGGACCGGGACAGGGATGAATATCTCCCGATAATAACAAACACATCATGATAATTAAACCTAAAGCTTCATTTCGATGGAGTCGAGTTGATGGCTTTGAATTTTTCTTCACTTGCTTATACATGGTTGGATAAATAAAAGTTAACGCTAAAATGTACTTCCCATGTCCGAAATTTCCCAAAGCATTATAGGTTTGTTTAACCAACCATCCAACATTGTCCGTGAAAGTTTTCTCATATACATTGAAGAATGAGTGATTATTAAAATGATCAGCGGATAGACTAAAATTAGCAGGACTAAAAAAGTTTAGAAGCAAGCTGTAAACTAAGAGAGCTAAAACAGCGCCTGCCGCTCCTGTCGCCATTCTGTTCTCATAAAATGAGGTCAGCAGCTAGTAAATACAATCACTACAGTAAGGTTGATGTATTGCTGGTAACATACATTATTTTATTAAACTATATTTAAAATGAGCATATAATGAGATTAGTTGCATGGTTATATACTTTTATCCTTTTTATACACGTTTATTGTCTTCTAGCTTCCCTGACCTGGGTACCTGATCTCTAAGACCTTTATTCTTCTTTCACTCTCTCTCTCTCTTTCTCTCGCTCTCTCTCTCTCCCTCTCCCTCTCTGCAATGTCTAATGACCTGCGCATTCTCGAGGACGTTCTGAAGTTGTGTTTGACTTGACGCGAAGCTGCTAGACCTCGGAAGATAATGCGCATGGTATTAAAAACGCGTCGTGCAAATGAGCGGTAAAAACCCGGTCGGCAATTTCGTAACTTACTCAAGACCATGAATCCTACCTTTCATATGAAAGAAACAATCGCTTCGCGTCCGTGGAAAGTGGTCGCTTGAATATGGCCAGGGGTTTCTTTCATAAGAATTGAATTGAGGCGGGTCTGCATACGTAGCGCGCCTGTCTCGTCCGTCTCCATGGTTCTTTTTGCGCGTTTCCCCGCCCATCAATCATCCGTGGCGCGTCTTTAGCACCTTGCTTTTTTTTTAATTACTCAGTAATGGATATGATTTAAAATTAAGCGAAGTACAATACTTGAAACAAAACATACTTAAGTGAAATTAAAAGTACAGATTTTAAAAACTACTCAAAAAAGTAAAAGTACACAAAAAAAACTACTCAATTACAGTAACGTGAGTAAATGTAATTTGTTACTTTCCACCTCTGATATTAACATAGCCAAGAGGGCGTTGACTGTTAATAGCCAAGAGGGCATTTAATTATACTAAATTTTGTTGATTTTATGGACTCAAACTAAAACCTTAATTTTGAAACTAAATTTTGTAAAGCCAGTGGGCTGATTTTAATAGATTATCTGAGATGAGTACGGATATATCTTTTTAAAGGAAAGAAAACCAGTGGGTTTGATTGTTAGTTGTTTTTTGATGTAACTGGTTAAGTTACGAAACAAAAGTGAGATAAGAGAGAGATTTTTGTTGAGGGAGAACCAGTGGGTTGCTTAAATGAGTATTTGAGAGTAATTTATCGATGAACTTTGATACTATAAATTGCTTTGTGAAACAAATATGAAGAGTTTGTGTACCAAGGTGCTTAGAACGTGCAAACGAGGGTGAGCGAGAGAGACTAGAGTGAGGGAAAAACCAGTGGGTTGCTTGAGTGAGTGTTTATGAGTGCCTTTATCGCTGAACTGTGATACTATAGAGAGCTCACTGATATGGGCACAGTGTTCAAGGGTGCTTTATTGATGAACTTTGATACTATAAAGTATTCTTTGAGATGAACACAGTGTTTAAGGGTAATTTATTGATGAACTATGATACTATAAATTACTCTTTCAAATAAACTCGGGAGAGACTAGGGAAAAAGCTTCTGTCCAACTTAAAGTTAAGAAAGTGTTTATTAATTGTTGCATGGTAAGGATTTACCATAAGTGAATTGTTTTAAAAACATCCCAAAAAAGGATTTCTGCATCTTATTCAACTCATATGAAAATTTTGATTTTGAAAGTTAGGGGTAAGAGTTATCCTGTGTGAAAAATATTGTCCATGATTGAATGTCAGTTGTTACTGAAAACATTGAATTTAATGGAACCTGAAATCTTTATCTAATATTGAAAAGTCATTATTGATTGTATTTGGTTTAATAAAAGAAAAGTTAACAGAACGAAGTTTAATAATTAAAACAGAAGACTATGAGATCAATACAGTTATTTCTGCATTTAAAATAGCCCAATTATCAAAGGGATCTTTTTTGTTAGTTTTAGTTGGCCTGAGTTGCCAACCAGAGTTGGCTGAAAACTATGGCTATGGTAGTGACAAGATCAGGTAAAAAGACTGATAGTGAACAGGTGAGCATTTTCGCAGACGTTACTGTAGATGAAATCAGATATGGAAGCATATGGGTAGCATAATTCAATTTAGAATGTAATATGCAATATGACAATGCAATATGTAAAATGGCAATGCATTTCTGTATTTAAGTTTACATTTTCCATGCTTGTATGTGCAATGCTTGGTGCAAAATAAAAATGAAAATGTAATACTTTAATTTACATTTTCCATTTTCTACAGCCCTGTTTTAAATACATATTTTAATGCTCTAGAAGTTGCAAAATTAAAATGGAAATGTATTACCCAAACTGATATAATGTGTTTCACATGGTCAAGCAAAAACTGTAGCAAAATTATAATTTAAATGTAATTCTCCCTAAATGCATTTACATTTACAGGTGGGAAACTTGGGATTGCATTTTCATTTACATAGAGCGCAACGGATGTAGCAAAATTAAATTGGAAATGTATTAGCTGGATTGATTAGATGTGCTTTACATGGTCAAGCAAAAACTGTAGCAAAATGACCATTTAAATGTAATTTTCCCTGAATGCATTTACATTTACGGGTGGGAAACTTGGGATTGCATTTTCATTTACATAGAGCGCAACGGATGTAGCAAAATTCAATTGAAAATGCATTCCGAGTTGACCACGCCCCCGCCCCGTGAATCACTGCTTCAAGGCGGGCCAACAACTCCCATTGCCTGGCCTCTCACGTGGGTAACATGGCGGCAGCAGGGCTGATTGAGAGTGTTATATTCGCTGACCGATTAAGTGAAGCATAAACAGAGAAATATTAGTGTTTATGGAGATTATTACGTGTCTGTAGGTGACAGAACAACAGCGTTGTTTGATCCTCTCACCGAATTGTCTGCATTATCAGACGCTAGTTCACCCCGCACTGTCCTGTGGCTGCCTTCGCACGCGAACATTTCATCACAGTTCAAATAAACACTGACTGTTACATATATGTGAATGTATTTTTACGTTGAAAACATTGTAAGTTTTTTAAAATGATTTTAAAATAAAGATAATGGCGTTAAAACCTCACACGGTGCGAATGATAAAAGGTTTATAAGCTATAACAGACTACTTCTTTATTTAGTTTGACATGTTATTGTGAAGAATAAACATTACCTGTTCCGATGAAAGTCTTTAACAATTATGCAATAATAGATTATCATCTAACAAGAATAACCATGGTTTTACTACAGTAAGGTTTAAGTTTTTTTTTAAGCTGTTGTGTGGTTGGTTTTCAAAACCATCTGGTTGTAACCATGATTTTGGCTTTAACTATAGTCAAACTATGATACATTTTCGAAAGGGTCTAAGACGGCGTTGCTTGTTTTACTGTTTGCATCTCCAGCGATTCGGTTCATAACCAGAGCACCGCATATAATAATCTAAGTTTCGTTTCATTCTCAGTCTCGGTTAGCTCTTCTGTTTTATCGGATTAAAAGAGGCTAATTTCTCATGATGCGCACGTCTAAATAACACGCGAGCAAGTGAAATCAGAAAACCCAGCAGCGGTGTTAAATCTCGAAATAGGTTACTGCGACCTGAATGGCCAAAACAATCAGAAATACATACAAAATAATTTTCAGGTATACTACTTCCTTACATAAAATAAAACAAATGAAGTGATAGCGCATTAAATGACCATTCTATATTACAATACCTTAACCCTGCAGTGACACGTTAAAAAATTTTGAATAGATATTTTTCTTTTCGAATAAGTATTGCAGATCGACTAGTCTTGCACACCCGGACATTAGCATATTGACCCGATCAGACCAAACGTACATTTAACTTTCTACTTTTATACACTTTCATCCTAGCAGAAGCTTAATGAATGGAAGGCTATACTGACCTGTGGCTAGGGTCCGCTTATTATTCACTACTTTTAATGTTCCATTTATTTATATCCACAAAAGTTATTAACAAAACATAGATTAAAATGAAATTCGTTTTAAAGAAGCAAACAAAACGTATGAAGAAAAATTACGTTTAAAATGGCCTATTCTGTATTTCGCAATAAGCTAATTAAATTTAAACAAATATTACAACAATATTTAAACACAACAATAGCCTACTCAAACATAAATATATAAAACAGACATCCATCAGGATCCATGTTAAAAACAATCTGGTAGCGTAAATAATCTGTGATATAAAAAAAAGATTTGAACAATGTTTTCAACGTAAAAATACATACACTACATATGTAACAGTTAGGGTTTATTTGAACTGTGATGGTCAAAAAAAAAACATAGGGTAATACAAACCGTAATCAATCTGCCAAAAATATTTATTATGTTTATTATATTTATTGCCATATGAGATGTTTATTGCCGTTGAATACTCTCGTCTATAATATGGAAATCATATATACATAGTAGGAAATATAAAGAAGTATATCGCAAAGTTACACTGCTAATTTTTATTTATGATTATGTGGAGATAAATAAACCTTTGCTAATCTGCTGATTTGGTCCATTCATGTCCTGACCACCAGGCTAGAGATTTTAAACATCATTAATCCACACTTACTAGTCTATCAAATAATATCTAAAGTATATTGTTTTGTGAAAAAAAAAGGATGATCTGTTATATTGTTTTTGCGCTTTTCCGCAGGAAGTGTCAATCACGCGATCATTTTATAGGCAAAAGCAGCGGTCAGCAGCTGCAGCGAACTGCAAACAGAGTGTGAAAGCAGACACGTAATAATCTTCATAAACAGTAATATTTCTCTGTTTATGCTTCACTTAATCGGTCAGCGAATATAACACTCTCAATCAGCCCTGCTGCCGAAATGTTTCCCACGTGAGAGGCCAGGCAATGGGAGTTATTGGCCCGCCTTGACGCAGTGATTCACGGGGCGGGGGCGTGGTCAACTCGGAATGCATTTTCAATTGAATTTTGCTACATCCGTTGCGCTCTATGTAAATGAAAATGCAATCCCAAGTTTCCCACCCGTAAATGTAAATGCATTCAGGGAAAATTACATTTAAATGGTCATTTTGCTACAGTTTTTGCTTGACCATGTAAAGCACATCTAATCAATCCAGCTAATACATTTCCAATTTAATTTTGCTACATCCGTTGCGCTCTATGTAAATGAAAATGCAATCCCAAGTTTCCCACCTGTAAATGTAAATGCATTTAGGGAGAATTACATTTAAATTATAATTTTGCTACAGTTTTTGCTTGACCATGTGAAACACATTATATCAGTTCGGGTAATACATTTCCATTTTAATTTTGCAACTTCTAAAGCATTAAAATATGTATTTAAAACAGGGCTGTAGAAAATGGAAAATGTAAATTAAAGTATTACATTTTCATTTTTATTTTGCACCAAGCATTGCACATACAAGCATGGAAAATGTAAACTTAAATACAGAAATGCATTGCCATTTTACATATTGCATTGTCATATTGCATATTACATTCTAAATTGAATTATGCTACCCATATGCTTCCATAATCAGAGACATGCAAAATACAGCGTCACAAATTGAAAAGATGGAGTGGCAAAGTAGAGGTGTGGTCAATGTAAAAGGTTTGTGGAGAACAGAGCAACAACAATTAGTAATACCATCTAGAATGGAGAAAATGGTAATGATGAATGCGCATGGTAGTGAACCTTGTGCGAGGGGGGAGATGATAGATACGATTTTGAGACAACAGGGTTTCTGGTACATCAATATGCAACAAAATTTGCAAATCTTTGTCAGAATGTGACATTTATAGAAATGTCAAACCAGCAGTACACCAAATGCGTCTGTTTCCAAGCATGGAAGGACCATTTGTGCGTCTAGTGATGGATTTTGTAGATATGATCCACCCAATTAAGGAGAAAATGTTTCACATATGAGTGCGCAAGCAGTGGCTGGAGCACTTAAGAGGGAAGTGGTCTTAAGATTTGCGCTTTCCAGTATTACAGTCAGATAATGGACCAGGATTTCAGGCCAACCTGTAGAGAAAAGCACTTGCTAGGGTAGGAATAACCCAACAATTTGGATCAGTGTATCATCCACAGTCTCAAGGGGCGGTTGAGAGGTGTAATGGTTTAATTAAATCAAAAATAGCCAAAATCTGTGCACAGACTAAACTAAATTGGGTTCAGGCCTTACCAATAGCACTCATGGCCATAAGATCTAGTACTAACAGGGAAACGCGTTTATCCCCTCATTAAATGGTCACAGGGAGACCAATGTTCAAAGCTAACCAAAATTAAATGAATTTGGAGCATGAGGAGGATCTAAAAAAATAATTGAATATTAAAGCAACACTATGTAGTTTCCATGTAAAAATGACTTACAGCTCCCCCATGTGGTTTAAAAGCGCAACAGTGCCTGGTATCAGACACTCTTCTGCAGGCAGGGGGAGGGGTGGGGCTGTGTGCTCTACCCTCCACTGCCACTTTCAGTGTGTGCTTGTAGCAGCTAGGAGGCTGCTCAGGTTGCAGCAACAGTACAATTTGTCCAGTTTAAAGTTGTTCTATCACTGAAATAATTTTAGAGACATTATTTAAAGGTAAAAAAAACTACATAGTGTTGCTTTAATGAATATAATATATGAATATATTAATGAATATTAATTAATATACTGCTGAACTAATGAAAAACCATAAAGCTATTTTACAGATTAAAAGCAGGCACAAAGAGACACCTGGTGACGAGACTACAACACCTTTTCCTGTAGAAACCGGGGTGTAAAGTTTACAAGCGTAAGTGGGATGAACCCAGACGAGAAGCCCCATATGAGGTCACAGAAGCTAGCCCAACAGCAGTTAAGATAGTGATGTGATGAACCATACACTGTAAAAAAATCCGTAGAAATTGCAATGTTATTGCAGCTGGGTTGCCGGTAATTTACCGTAGATTTACATTTATGTAATTTACTGGCAAGAATTTGTTCAAAGTTCAATCAATTTTAAATATTAACAAGTCTTTATCTTTACAGAATAAAACTATACAATAACAGCCTCATCCAAAGCATTCTGGGAACCAGAAGTCCTCATCAACCTTTTTCTGTTTTTGCTTCAGATTTTGTTTCCCAGAATGTTTTGCTTGATGCTGTTTTTTTAGTTTTACTCTATAAAGACAAAGACTTGTAAATGTTTAATGTTCATTTAACTTTGAACAAAATGTTGCCAGTTAAAAACATAAATTTAAATGTACTGTAAATTACCGGCAACCCAGCTGCAATTTCTACGGAATTTTTTTACAGTGTAGAAACTGGATTTGGAGATCACAATGAATTGGTAATGTATGATCAAAGCATTTAAGGATATGGAGGATGAAGATTGCTTGACTGTTTTCTGTTTGTTTCTAATAATAAAAATGTTTTTCCCACCAAATGTACAGGCTTATAAGAGTAATTACACATGTTTTAAGAGAACCTTTGGAATTGAAGATGTTAAACAATTTACAGATGGGTGGTGCCAAAGAGAAATTAATGTTACAAAAGATAAAGAGGGATACAAGGCAAACTGGTTTATAGGCCAGACCACAGAAAGGGCAGACATAGGAAATTAAGGCCAAATTTGAGAGTACATTGGAAGGGAACCTGTACCCTTGTACAATTAATAATGCCATTTCAAATGTTTTCATTACTTGATTTTGGGAGCCTACATGATAAAATAAGTGGTAAGAGTATAAACAGGGAGAAAATAAATCTGCCAGGTGGATCTTATGATAATATGTGTATAAAGAGTGTACAGTATATGCCATAGGGGTTCCAAGGGGGGTGCCAGATGAATACAAAGCGAGAAATCAGATTGTTGCAAGTTTTGAGTCAATTATTTTCTGATCGAGAGCAAAGAAAAGCGTTTTGATAGAAACACTTTTTTTTTAGAGAAAATGTTTTCACACTAACAGCAAAAAACATATACTTGAGAGATTTTTTTTCTCAGAAATAATTTTAAAAATTTCAAATTTATATTTTTTATGTTCTATCATGAGAAAATACTTTCTCTCAAAACGTTTTTTTTAGTCTCAAATATTATTATTTTTTGCTATTGGTATGAAAACTTTTTCTCTCAAATATTCTTTTTTTCTCATGAAATGCTTCTTTGCTATCAGTGTGATAACTTTTTCTTTCAAATAGTTTTATTTCTCTCAGATCATTTAATTTATCGCATGTAATAAAGACGCATATCTCGCTCCATATAAAATAAATGGTTTTATTATAAAATAAATAAATAAATGTGTTTTATATCATACTTCATTTTGTAATAAATACATTGAAGCTATAATCAGCTTATTCACGTGTTACCACATATTAGCATTTTTGCATTTTATATATTTTGTTAAAAATACATTAAAATAAGAATAGCCAGGACTGCACATATTGGTTAGACTGAATGACGACCTCAAGTACTCTGCTTTTCCATTTGGAATATAACTGTCCTCCCGTCCTCGGGAGTTTGTTCTTCCGAGTCTGAACTTGCAAATCCGAACTACGATGGACGCAAGTCCGAACATGGCGTACTTGTTATTGAGAAAGGGCCAAAGTCAAGTGTAGCTTGTCGCTATCAAACAAAGAATTTCGCAATGCTCCTGAAAGACAAACACCCCGATCTCTTTAAAGAGTTTAAGGTAAGTTTTAATTCAAATTAACATCAAATACAAACTGTAAAACTTTCATCTTATACTGAAACCCAGGCCCTATAGTATGTTTGTTTGAGGCAGCTGGCATTGTCGCTGTGAAACCAGCTCACTTAAAGCTGTAGTCTACGATGTTGAAAATCGGTTGAGAAAGCCTGAGGCGGTTAGTAAGTTTTAAAAAACTCATCCCGCCCCTCTGTGCTACCTGATCCCTCCCACCGGGAAACGAACTGAACAACGTCACTCATTCAAGCTTTGATCACTGGTAGTAAACATCAGAACAGAGATTTACCGAGCGGTAAACACATAAAGCCTTGAAGGAATGAACAATTACAATTATGATTGCAATTGACGTTATTTACATTTACAACAACGTTTGGCATACGTTTCCCCTCCTGAGCTTCAAGGAATGACTTTGTAAATATAATTACTTTGACCCGTGATACGCGATGCTAAACGGCTAACATTCCAAAGCCGACTGGCAGCATGAGCATGTTGTTACCAGACTGATAAAAAGATTTATGTAACACCACACACAATCTTTGTAAATATAATTACTTTGACCCGTGATACGCGATGCTAAACGGCTAACATTCCAAAGCCGACTGGCAGCATGAGCATGTTGTTACCAGACTAATAAAAAGATTTATGTAACACCACACACAATCTTTGTAAATATAATTACTTTGACCCGTGATACGCGATGCTAAACGGCTAACATTCCAAAGCCGACTGGCAGCATGAGCATGTTGTTGCCAGACTGATAAAAAGATTTATGTAACACCACACACAATCTTTGTAAATATAATTACTTTGACCCGTGATACGCGATGCTAAACGGCTAACATTCCAATGCCGACCGGCAGCATGAGCATGTTGTTACCAGACTGATAAAAAGATTTATGTAACACCGCACACAATCTTTGTAAATATAATTACTTTGACCCGTGAAACGCGATGCTAAACGGCTAACATTCCAATGCCGACCGGCAGCATGTGCATGTTGTTACCAGACTGATAAAAAGATTTATGTAACACCGCACCCAATCTTTGTAAATATAATTACTTTGACCCGTGATACGCGATGCTAAACGGCTAACATTCCACTGCCGACCGGCAGCATGTTGTCAGACTGATAAAAATATATTTATGTAATCTCACACAATAAAATTATAAATAGATGCGTACCTGTTCAACAAAAAGTCCGTCGTCTGCGGCATCGGTTTTCAGCCCCAAATCTCCCTGAAGCTTCCTCCAACGGTCAATTGCGGACCCTTTATTGATTCTACTTAGAGTCCGGCGTTTTTCACACTTTTTTTTACCTCTGCTCTTTCCTCTACAGACTTCCCTTTTCTTCTAACCTTTACTGTAGGGACAAGAAGCTTGCTGCTGTCGGTTAGTTTTTTTCCATTAGTGAGATGTTGCTGCTTCGCTAGCTAACATACACTGACACAAATGTCATGTCGCAGGCACGAGAGGGGCGGGGTGGTGAGCGATGGGGTGGAGACGCGATCGCGAGGTGGATTTTCAAGTGTACGGGGATTTGATGAGAGCAGTTAACCAATGTAAGCTGTCCGGCCGGACAGTTTACATTGGTCAATTTATCTGCCGCCGTACACCCAATAGACTGAATGGATTTTTAAAATTCTTTTTTCTCTTCATATTGTTAGGATTTTACTGTAGAACCATAAGCAGCATCTAAACGAGTTTATTAATAATGAACAATCTTTGAAATCGTAGACCATAGCTTTAATGCTACATAATGTTTTCCTTAGCCAGTTATTTGTTAATTACGCTGCATTTGCAACATTATAATAAACTCAAATAAGCTCAAGATGTAAATCTACAAAATTTAGACTTTAGCCATCCTGTCAATGTGAGTGATCTTAAACTAATGCTTGCATTTAGATTATGTGTGCACATGCTTGCGTGTGTTTATAAGTGTACCTTAGCACCTGTAGCCTTCACTGATTTATTAGTCATTGTCAGAAAGTATGTTTAATAAATAAAATATCTCTTATTTTCTTTCTCTTTTGCCAGTATCAGCCTGAAGGAGGATGTACACCAAGAGAGTCGGGAGAAAGTCAACAAACATTAACATACACTGTCAGAAATAACAAGTTTCCGTTTGGTATCTTTATTGGAATACAAAACAGAATACAATTTTGGGTAGATTACTGTACCTTTAGGACCTACATTGTTAGAAAGAAGTCAAAATATGTACCCTAGCTGTCAGTGGGGCAGCACCCTTTAAGAAGGTAATTGTATGGGCCATTAGGTAGAGATATGTAAACATTTAGTACCAATATGTACCTTTGAAATACAAATATGTATTTTTGAGGTACTAATAAGTTCTCTTTGGTCCCAGTATGTACCTCTGAGGTACTAAAATGAAATCCTTAGGTGCAAAGCTGTACTTTTTGAAAGGGTACAGCCCCAGTGACAGAAAAGGTACAGTTTTGTACCTTTATTTCTGAGAGTGTAGACAACCTTAACAGGAGCTCTTAAAGTTTTCTATAATGTTGAAATTTTTAATAAAAAATTATGTTTAAGTATAATTGTACTTTTTTTAAGCACTGTGGTACCGACTTTACAGAGTACTGTGTACTTTTTGTGGTATTGGTACCGACTACTAGATTTTTGGCACCCGAACATCCCTATGAGTGACGTGGTTGTGAAAAGAGCCTATTAATGAGTGTATCTAGAAACTGGAGCACCATGGCAGAGGGAGAGTGCCACAAAAAGCAAAAATATAAAACATGAAATAATAACACGAAAGTGTACCCCTGTCTTATAAGAGTTAAAATAATGACAATCTTGCCTACTGTACAGTTTGTAACAGTGACTTCAGCATTGCCCATAGCGGGTTATATGATTGTAGAAGACATGATTAGGTGAGTTCAACAAGTTTAAATTCTTTTGCATATTTTTCAGGCTGGCTAGTTGCCAAGGCTACATAAAAACAACAAACTCCTTATACCTGTTTAAAGTTGCAATGGAATATAAATAAAAACAGTTTAGATAAATAGTATAAGCAGGTCATATAGTTAAAGTGATCTACAAATTTTTATATCATGAACAAATAATTGGGTAACACTTTACAATAAGGTTCACTAGTTAACATTAGTTTACTACATTAGTTAACTTGAACTAATAATGAATATGGACTTATAAAGCATTTTTTTTATCTTTGTTAATGTTAATTTAAACATTTACTAATACATTATTCAAATGAATGTTAACATGTGAACTAACATGAACAAACAAAGAACAGTTGTATTTTTATTAACTAACGTTAACAAAGATTGACAAATACAGTAACATATTTACCTGCTCAAGGTTAGTTAATGTTAGTTAATACATTACCTAATATTGACAAATGAGACCTTATTGTAAAGTGTTACCAATAATTGCATATGCCTGGAGGGGGACTTTGGGATACCTCCCTAAAATGACTTTTTGCAGGTTGGTATGTCTGTAAGGGTGACAGTTAAGACGTTTGTTGCAACGCTCTTAAAAAAATCTCTTCCGTCAGGGATTCTTTCTCCCTCAAGGAAACCCTCACTTAAGAAGTTTCTTGCAACCGGGCACTGCCCCTCTAATGGTCTCTGCACGGCCCTGACTTTGTGGTACTGGCATCTATTCTTTTTCATTGGGAACAGCTTTCATTTATTAACAATTAACTTACAGTATGATTTCTCAGAGTTATGTAGTGTTATTGTATCTATGTGTTTGTTTATCAGGGAGGGCTCAAATCCAGTTTAGCAAGTCTTATTTGCATTTTAATGTTGATTGTTGGCCAAGTTGTGGCTTACAGTATGATTGTATAGAGATATACATGCATTTGAAGTTTTTCTCTTTGTACAGTAAAGACTCAACTATGTTAATCCACAGGTTTGTGCTGTTTCCACCTGTTATTGCCACATACAGCATGTCAGTTTCTGTCCAGATGACAGTTTGATGCAGTGGGGAGGCAAGCATTTTTAAACTGAGTTGACCTCAATGCCTACTCTCAAATAACATAATTTTACAATATAGTAGTGGTTAAACGGATTATATTACGTTTTTGAGTTTTGGATTAGATTTCAGATCAGCAAAAAGGGAAATAAGGAAAATTAACAACAAATCAAGAAATAAGCATATGAAAAAAGAAAAGAACAAAGTTACAAATATAGTATAACACTTGTAGTATTTAGGAACAAAAATAAAATAAAATGTAGCCTATTATAACACGGTCTTCTTCATTCTAATAATGTATTAATATTTTAAGTGATTATTCTTTTGTCTTCTATTGTTTCATTAACATAATGACACAAACATAAGCAAGCAGATTTCGTGAGTGTATTAACACTTTAACACGGAATAAGCACGGATCCATACTTAACTGTTTGCACACTTTAACACATGATTGTTTTTATGAGAATACTTGCCATGGCTGTGATATTTCAGGATAATTTTGCATCTCGCAAAAATCTCGTACAGAGATTCTGAGTTTGCCTGCTTTTAAAATGCGCGTCTCCGTGCGTGCGCTACGAGTGTGTGTCAATTTAGCCTATCTGTGTGCGTCTGTACCATTGTCGGTGCGCACAGAAAACAGCTCAGTTGAACAACATATTGTGATTGAATGTTAACATTTGCAAGGTTAAGAAACACGTGCAAATGATAAACTTTCTATATAATTATTTATTTCTGAATGATGCGTATTTGAGCGATTATTATAATTTACGCGTAATTTCTTCGGCTTTTCCACAAAAATATTTTGTGTCTCTTCTGACTGGGTGGGCCAGACGTCAATTTGAGTGGCCAGTGCCACCCTTGCCCCGTTCTGTAGCCTCGCCACTTTTGATGCTGTCTAATAAATCTTGGATGTCTCCGTGGGCAGCGTCAGTGCGCTATGAATGTAGATACTGTAGGCTAGTAGGCTAGAGGTCTGCGCTTCTTGTTCTAAACATTTCAGATTTGACGTTGATTAGTCTTAACAGCACACAAATTCCACTGTTCAACCCAAATATGGAAAATTCTTGGCAAGACGTCATACAGTCACCATAAAACATCTCTGGAATTCTGACAATAAATCATAAGTGAATAATTATGTAGGCCTAAAAAGTCATAATTTAAATGCAGTATTTGTCATTATTCTAAACAAATAGACAATGATGTTGGCAGCATATTTTTGATACTTTGGTTTACTGATTCGTAAATCACATAACTGTTAGTAATATAAACCTGTTTTGACTCATATGGAATCAAATGGAAAATAAAGTTAAATAAATTATTTACTTAGAGTAACAATTGTTAGCTGACTTTATCAACAAACTCACAGTACATATAACCAAGTATCCGATTACCTCAAAATTAAATTAAGGAATAAGAATAAATTAATTTCTCACCTGGTCGTAGTTATTTCGTTGAATAAGACAGCACTTGTAAAGATCAGCACAATAACTGTCATCAGTGCAAAGATTCGTTTCATAAACCTGTGGTCCATCTGAAACTTTGGCTAAAGTATTGGTGGAAAATCCGTATACAATACAGTATAAAGTTAAAAGATATCTTCTTGTAAAGAAAATAGGTTTCAATGTTTGAGGAGATGGTCAGATGTCAGAAACATAGAGGCGGAGCGACTGTTTCACATGCAGTACCGTTTACTGAATGAAGCGGAAAGTAATAAAATAATTAAGTTACCATCATTCTTTCTGACTTTATGAGCCGTGGCTGGATTTCCCGAAGTCGCTTGTAGTATTCCGTTTGATAGGCGATCATTAAAGTAAAAATCTGCTTGATAACTACGGCATTGATGTTTAAAAATGGCAGAATCATCTTGCGTTTTCATTGATTTTACAGGATGGCCAAGCAGCAAGAATAAAAAAATAACAAAGTACAAGTTAATGTTGGCTGAAGTAGCACTCCTCATCTTCAATTCTTCGTGGAATGTAGAAGGAAAAATAGGGAAAAAGTCCCGAAGGCACTATAACCTTATGCTTCTCCCTTCTGTGTCGTGTTATAAGTTAGGGACACACACATACACACACAACTGCTCTGCTCCACTACTGCACCCTAGTGCCCAAAAACACTCAAACAGAAGGCTGCAGCCTCCGAAGGGCGCATTTGTAGACTGCATACGTCATTAAGGCTGTCTTCAGAATATAGAGAATTTTAGGGGCGACAAAACAGTAAGATATATGTTTAAATGCCAGTACAGGATGTTTTCAATTATTATTGTTATTATTGTTTTTGACAAATGTGGCCTTAATAAATAACGAGTACACTGCATATTAAAAGTCTACAAAAAGTTGTTAAAATTGCAGGTTTTTGTGATTAAAAAATGAAACCAAGATTAATCATTTTGGAACCTGTTCCAACTTTTTTCCAAACTTCCAACCTATATATTAAAGTGAATAACAATAAAAATAATTTTGTGAAAAAAAATGGCAAGTAAAATTGTATAATAACCAGATTGAAGTGTGCACAACCCTAAACTAAAACTTAGTTTAAGCATCTTTAGATTTTATCACAGCATTCGATCTTAGTCAGTAAGTGTCAATCAGTTTTACGCATCTTGACTTTACAATATTTTGCCATTTCTCCTTGCAAAAGCATTCTAGCTCTGTCAAATTTGTTGGGTGTCTCCTTTGCACAGCCCCCTTCATATCACCCTATAGATACTGTCACGGTTGTTAACCGTGATCTGTGTATGGCTGAGTCCCAATTCGCATACTATCCGTCCTAAATAGTATGCGAAACTGGAATTAGTACGTCCCAAATCGTAGAATGTTGAAATGAGTATCCCAAAGACAGAGGTGGGTAGTAACGATTTACATTTACTTCGTTACATTTACTTGAGTAATTTTTTTCGGTAACTAGTACTTTTAGAGTAAATTTAAGGATGGGTACTTTTTACTCTTACTCAAGTACATTTCTGGTGAAAAAACTGTACTTTTACTTCGCTACATTTGGCGGCGTTACTGCGCTACTTTCAAATGGTAATAATTATATTAAACTTTATAGGGCGTGTTCGAAAGTTTCGCGAGACAGGCTGCGTCACGTTTTAGCGCGCGACCGCGCGGTCACCCTTTAGCGCGAGCGACCGCGCATAGATGATAGGAGAAGCAGTTGAGCGAGATATCGGAGGCAGATCATGCGTGGCTTCAAGTTCGGTCTATGTTTTCGCTCCAAGAGGTCAAAAAGAATCGTTTCATAATGCGATGCACGCTTTGTTCAATGAACGAGCTGACATCTCAGCGTACAGGAATTCAAGATCCAACCTGAAGTAAGTGTCACAGTATTGTCTGGTCATTTCACACACTGTCCGAGTTCTTTTGCCATATGCACTCTTGTGCAAGCGATGACAAAACCTAGTGTAAGTTCGCACGTTCACATCTGCACATTTCCATATCATTACCCCACATCAAACACACTGAACAGCATAATGTAAGGACGTCTTGCATTTATACACAAATCCAGACACCTCAATAATGTATAGAAAATACATTCAAATAAAAACGGGATTGTATTTTATTTAAATCCTTCCTAAAGAATGAATGAATAAAAATAAAAGAATAAAGTTTGATTTTAAAGAAACATGTATTATATATTATAATACATGTAGGGTTGAATTGCACAAACAGATAAGTTCCATATGAAATTATAAAATGATAATTTTTATTAACCCCCTTTTATGTTCAGTAATTGCACTTTAATGGCAATGAAAATAACCTATTCATATAAAAACATGATAACAAACTGACACACACGTTATTTTTTGTTTACCATTTGCATGTTTAAAGGCAGATGCTCACAAGTGTGTTGTGAACATGAAAATAAATACAGAGTTAACCGTCAGAAAACATCTGTGTCACGTTATGTGAAAATGTACCCATTGCAGGACTGAGATAGGCTGCTTTACTTGTATAAGCAGAACAATGAGACTTTTAAGGAGAGGTTTGTGAAAACCCTCCAAGTAGTCTGAAATTCAGTGCTTTTGCGCTACTTCTCTATCAGATCGGAAGTAACGAGTAACTAACTACTTGAGTAGTTTTTTCATCTAATACTTTTTTACTCTTACTCAAGTAAATAATTAGATTTGATACTTTTACTTTTACTGGAGTACATTTTTGTATTAGTACTTGTACTTTTACTTGAGTACAGATTTTGGGTTCTCTACCCACCTCTGCCCAAAGATACCCGGATGGTCTACTATTTCCGGTTAGAGTTCGAAGTGCAGATCAATGCACACTCTAACTGCTAATATTGCCCACAACCCATTGCGTGCGAGAGGGATGAGCTTTGTGGTGATGTAAACATGGCAGCCGGATGCAGCAGCGGAGATGCGCCCTCAGCTTTTAAGTGTAAGAATTCAAATGTTTAATTAGAATGAAAGTTATATTTTATTGTCTCGTAATATTCGGTTGATGATGTGCCAAAAAAGTATCGTTTTTAACCACACTGACTTATTTGTAGTAATACTGTGGCTGTACAAATGTTAACTTTATTAGTCCAACCAAAGAAACATGGTTACTACACTTTTACTATAGTAAAAGCATGGTTCATTTTCATCGGGGTATTTTTTTTAAGGTTATATACATAAGTATAAAATATGTTAAACAATAGTTATACTATAAACTTTAAATATTTTGACTTTAAAATAAGTAGCTTTCGTTACACACATTGCACATGAACGTCAGAACCAGCCGCCTCACAAACGACCTGCGTTTGGTTCTACGATGATGCCCTGCTTCACTTCTCAACTTGGTAGAACACACTGTAAAATGTATTGTGAAAAAAAAACGATGAGAAAAAAAGATGGGAATAGTAAATAAAATTATATTGGATATAAGTTATAAGAATGAATGAAATATTGTTAAAAGTCGTGGTGTGCGTAACTAGGCAACCACGTTTTCTTTCATGTTGCATGACGTCATCGAAGTATGTCCCAGAACGTGCATACTCTTTTGCTACACACTCAAAAGTATTTACTTTTTTTTCTCACAAAAAAGTACATACTTTTAGGTCGTAGTAAAAGTAGGCGAATTGGGACTCAGCACGTGTTTGTATTTTGTGCCGATTGTTCTCACCTGGGCTCATTTGCCAATCATTACCTCATCAGCACCGTCACAGCTGTTCTCCATTTGATCCAGCTAATGCATTGTCTCTTGTCTCCTGTTGTTGGATCATTTTCATTTGTTTGTCATGCTTGTTCCTGGTTTGTTACTGTTCTCTGTTTCTTGCCTCTGTTTGGATTTATGTTTATGTTTTTTTAATAAATGTTTTCCTTTTCTGTGAACTCCTCAATTATGTCCTGCTTCCTGAAAACCAGTTGTGATGGAATGATCCAGCCCTTAAAGGACGCAGGTAGTTCACCCACATCATCTGTTTCTCCTAACCCCACAGAGCAGAACGATCGAGTGACGACACACGCTGACTTCCCTGAGAGATATACTGGTGAGCCGAAGTCATGTCACAACTTTATTGACCAGTGTTCTCTGCATTTCAATATGCATCACAGGACTTTTGAGTCAGAGGAGGTGAAAGTAATGTTCACATTGTACATGTTGACCAGTCGAGCCAGTCAGTGGGGGATGGAGGTATGGGACAACAAGGATCCATGCTGTGTCTCTTTCAAGGCGCTCACGATGGAGATGGTCCGGGTTTTCTGTGAGACTGAAGTGAATTCCTCTTCTCAGACAACGAGAGGGAAATCTCGTAGTATCATTTTTTTGAGGGGGTAGTGTTCACCAGTGATTGACCGTGTCAAAAGCGGCAGATAGATCCAGTAACATCAGAACAGATGATTTGGAGGCTGCCCTTGCCTGCCTTAGGGCTTCAATGACTGATTGCTATCCAGGAGGTTATTTTGTGTGAAGAAAGAGGACAGCTGGTTGAACACCACGCGATCAAGAGTCTCAGCAATGATGGGAAGAAGAGAAACGGGTCTGTAAGTCTCTAGCATAGCAGGATTGAGTGTGGGTTTCTTCAGCAGTGGGGTTATCCGAGCCTCTTTAAATGCTACGGGGAAGGTGCCAGTGGAAAGAGATTAATTGATAATGTGGGTGAAAGCAGGGATAACAAACGAGATGGTGAGATGGCCTGAAGGAGATGGGTGGGTATGGGATCTAGCGGCAGGTAGTTTGATGGTTAGAAGCAAAGATCTTGGAAACATCCGCTTCAGATAGGAAAGAGAAGGAGGAGAGAGAGCATGTCTCAGAAGTTTGAGCATGCACAAGAAGCGGCGGCTTGAAGAACTGAGTAATTGTTTTCTTCACAAAAAAGGAAGCAAAATCATCAGCCGTTAAATCGGATAAAGGCCGGGAGGCAGGGGGACAAAGAAGAGTAGAGAAGGTCTTGAAGAGAGTGTGACATTCAGGTGAGTTGTTAATCTTTGAATAATTGTATAGTGTCTTAGCAGAGGAAATATCCGTGGAGAAGGAGGCAAGAAAGAGACTGATAGAGACAGAGGTCAGAAGGATCTTTCCATCTGCGCCACTTCCTCTCTACAGCATTGAGTCTGGAGGGATGCTCACGGAGAACCTCATATAGCCAATTGGCAGGTGCTATGGCCTGGGCCAGTCCAGATGTCAGAGGGCATAATATGTTTAAGCAGGATGTAAGAGTGGAACAATATGTGTCGGTGGCGTGGTCAGTACCCTGGAAAATATTTCTGTTTTCCGATATTTTCCCCGATATTTGAGCATTTTCCGATGATCGGAAATCGGTTTTGTAATATCGGATTGACCGATAAACGAGAGAATTGAGAATTGCGCGCTGAACACATCTGAGGAGAGGAGCTCACAGCAGCAGCAGCGTGCACAGAAAATATGAAGGCAGAGTGAAGCGACTTCATTAAAAGGTCTTTGAGTATACTTACTTCGCATATTTGCAGGCATTTATAACACATCTTATTGTGCATTAATGTATGTTATGTTGAATAAGTTGATTTTATTAAAAGCAATGTATGCAGCTTGTCCAAGAATAGAGACAAACTCACAGAGTCACGCTGATCCATAAAATCCCGTCCCAATAACGACGTAGCTTTGCATGAATAAAACAACCATGAATTAATGCTTTGTGGAATTAAAAATGATAAATTAAATTCGTTTTTCTGTTATTTATGCTTATCATTAGCATCGTAAAATCACATTCATATTGCTGTTCACTTACCGGGGTTGAAGGCTGAAGCACAGCCACCACATGTAACTAACTTTTAACAAGATTTACACTAAGTTATATTAACATTTACCAGATAAACATTATTTTGCTAAAATATCTAAATAAATGTCTGTGTATATTAATTAATTATTTATTACCTTAGCAAGCGGTCACAGTTTGATACAGTTAATGAGTGAGTAAATGCATAGATAAACAGCGCTGTCAACAGCCATTTCATAAGCTATAACAACAAAATATTAATTATTCTGACATCAAATACCAGTTAAGAAATTCAATGATATATAAGCAGTTTTGTTTGTTACTTTCCTGAATGTATTCCAGTCAGTGATATTATGTGTAAAATCTCTTAGCTAACTACTGGTTGGATTGCTGAAGGCTACAGGTTGCTGGTCAAGACAATGATATTATATCTCAAAAAAGGCACTTAATCCACCTGTTTTACTCTATAAACTATGTACAATATGCAGCCAACTCCGCTATACTGTTCTCTCTCCCACTCCGTTAAAACCGCAGCGCGAACTTTGGATCAGTCCATTTCTGACGAAATGATAGGGGTGTTTGGAATGGTCCATGTATTGGGAATATAGTTTCTACATTATTCATTAAATTCAGGGATGGGCAACTGGCGGCCCGAGGGCCGCACACGGCCCGGGGTAAATTCTAATAGGCCCGCTGGACCATATTATACTTAATCAAATACTTTTAAAATTATGATTTTTGTATTAGGACGTAAATACTCCCAACCAGGAGGGGGCGCTAGGTCACGTGGATCCTCACAGTAAGCATAGTCTCGTGTTTGGGCTTATGTGAAGAAGAGGTCTTCACGGAGTCCGAAAACCCGAGGTCCGACCCAAGACTCGATCAGGTTCGGGTCTAAAAGTTTCACGCATGCCTCGGACACAGGTCGGGTACAATAATCCGGTCTCGGATTATTTAAAATGAATGTGTTTTTGCCGGACGGACCCGAGAAGCCCTGAACTCTCTCATGTGTGTGTGTCAATGTCCATTTCAAACCTCTCCTTGACATTGTGTGGCTGGCGATAGGTTGATTTTCGTTCAGACAGACATGTCAGATATTTTTAAATGTAAATTTTAGCGGTTACCTTGGTGTCATCGTCATATAAACAAATGGAGCAGCTCGCCAAATTTGTTGCGAGGCCATCGGGGCTGCAGAGTGCACACACGTCAGTTTACATTTGGGTCAAGTCGGGTTAAAACCAATGCCACTGGTTTGGGTGACGGGTCGTACTCGGGCCAGAATTGCTCTCAGATTTGAAAGGTAAAATACATTGTTATTAACATTTTTTATATACTTTTTGTTTTGAATTTATGTGTTATTAATTTCAAATAATTTTGTTCTCTAAGGGCGGGATGAGAAACTCCTCTATACTAATTTAAAAGTTCCTTGCTTTTTACAGATGTTAAAGCAATGCAGTTAAGAAGTTTTATCTGAAATGCTTGTCCACTGAAAATAAAGTTATGATTTAGAATTAGCATAATTGCTAAGTTTTATAGTTAAAATCTTTAAAGACAGGTTAATTGTATATTGTGGTTTCTTAATAAAGGAAATTAAGAATGATGTAAATTGTGCGTGTGGTTCTGGCCCCCTTGG
Source organism: Paramisgurnus dabryanus (assembly GCF_030506205.2). Lineage (NCBI taxonomy): Eukaryota > Metazoa > Chordata > Actinopteri > Cypriniformes > Cobitidae > Paramisgurnus > Paramisgurnus dabryanus. The sequence goes on along the minus strand of NC_133357.1, from coordinate 28,450,094 downwards.
TATAAAGGAGAAAAATGCTGGCCCTCGGCATTATCAAAGTTGCCCATCCCTGATTAAATTAATATTATTCTTCACTCTTTCAGACGCCTCTATTTATGACTTTGTATGCAAAGAGGGAGTGATTATGATGATGATGATTATTATTATAAGGGTTTGTTCAGTTCAGTCGTGTTGTAGTAATTATGTCAAAAACAGAAGTATAACAGTAAATTAAAATCGGTTCAGCATATCGGTTATCGGGCACATAAGCATCCAAATATTTGTTAACGTATCGGTTTTAAAAAATGAGTATCGGTCGATGTCTAATCTCGGCCATTGGCTTATAATAACTCGGTCCCGACAGATGCTGTGCACACACATACACTCACCGGTGACTTTATTAGGTACACCTTACTAGTACCGGGTTGGTCCCCTTTTTGCCTTCAGAACTGCCTGAATCCTTTGTGGCACAGATTCAATAAGGTACTGGAAACATTCCTCAGAGATTTTGGTCCATATTAACATGAGTTAACATGAACATCAGTTGCTGCAGATTTGTCGGCTGCACATCCAGGCCACGAAGCTCCTGTTCCACCACATCCCAAAGATACTCCATTGGGTTGAGATCTGGTGACTGTGGAGGCCATTTGAGTACAGTGAACTCATTGTCATGTTCAAGAAACCAGTCTGAGATGATTTGTGCTTTATGACATGGCGCGTTATCCTGCTGGAAGTAGCTATCATAGGATGGTCATAAAGGGATGAACATGGTCAGAAACAAAACACAATGCTCAATTGGTACTAATGGGCTCAAAGTGTGCCAAGAAAATATCCCCCACACCATTACACCACCAGCACCAGCCTGAACCGTTGATACAAGGCAGGATGGATCCATGCTTTCATGTTGTTGATGCCAAATTCTGACTCTACCATCTGAATGTCGCAGCAGAAATCAAGACTCATCAGACCAGGCAACGTTTTTCCAATCTTCTACTGTCCAATTTTGATGAGACTGTGTGAATTGTAGCCTTAGTTTCCTGTTCTTAGCTGTCAGGAGTGGCACCCGGTGTGGTCTTCTGCTGCTGTAACCAATCCGCCTCAAGGTTTGATGTGTTGTGCGTTCATAGATGCTCTTCTGTATATCTCGGTTGCAGTGTTGTATAAAGTACTAGAAAGCAATACTTGAGTAAAAGTATTGTACTAGAAAAAGACTTTGGTAGAAGTGAAAGTTATCTTTTAAAATATGACTCAAGTAAAAGTCTTAAAGTATCTGATATATACTGTACTTAAAGGTGCTCTAAGCGAATTGAAGCGTTTTAGACCATAAAACATTTTTTGTTACACACGGGAAACATCTCCTCACTATCTGCTTGCTGCCTGTCCGCTGATCAAACTGTAAAAAAACGCGATCTCTGTAGACAGCCCAGACTTCACAAACGGCAATATCAACAAATGGCCAAACCTACCAGCACAAAACCAAACAAAGTATTCCAGCCAATAAACGACAAGAAGGATTTGGGGGTGGGGGTTGGGCGCGTTCATGAAAGCACGGAAGGGAGGAGGAGGGGGAGGAGTTAGCTACGCTCTGTCTGTTTGAAAACAGTTCAAACATCAACAGGAAGTGACGTCGCACATTATTCGCTTAGAGCGCCTTTAAGTATCAAAAGTAGTTTTCTGATATTTAATGTACTTAAGTATTTGAAGTAAAAGTAAAAAGTTTTTTTTTTTTAAAGCAAGCCGTTAGAACTTTGATTTTGAACTTTATTGTGGCTTTCTTATAGTAAAGCATATTCAGGGTTCCCATTTTCTTCTTAATCTCAATCATCAAATAAAAATAATTTTTTTCCAGGACTTTTCAGGCACAATTTTCTTAAGTTCAAAGACCAAACAGCATATTTTTAGAGCTGACATCAAAAAACCGCCAACTTGTTGTGTGGCAATGAAAGCACTGTGACTTTGATCAACAATGCAAGCGTACATTCACAATGTATAACATTAGCACAACATTATCCTATAACCACTAAGTTTTGAGTTAATTAACATAAAAGGAAATATCAAGTTTGACAAAACGTATGATGCTTTTAAAGACGTGAATACAGTCCTTAACACTTTTTTCCACTGATTAACATAGCAGTTTAAAAAAAATATTTCTCAATCTAACATTAGCCTACCGGAGGGAATATTCGGCCGGCAGTTATGCTATAATGCTATAAACAGTTAAGCGTGTTTCAGTTGAGAGTTCTCTGTGAATTAAATAAATCCATGGGAAAATCAGAGGTGTAACGTTAACGTTGACGTTAATTAACCATGTGCCCCTGCACATTAGACAGATAATTATCTGATACGGCTTATGATAACTAATGTTGAATCACAATGACATTGTGGCTTTACTTAATAACTATTATTTTAACGTACCTTGATGTGATTCTTCAGGTTGGACGGGGAGTTTTTAAATGACACAATTTAAGTGATTTTCGGTAGGCATAAGAGGCGCTTTATTCGGTAGTAAGAATCTTTAATTCCAATGTACAAAAACATTTCTTTCAAATACGGCCACGGGTGTATAACGTTATCTTTCTCACCATGTTCACCACTATCGTCGGGGTGGTCCTCTACGATAACAGGAGGTCCTCCAGTAGGTGCTTTTATTGCGGTTCAGTTGTACTTCCTCCTCCTTTGGCAACACTTCGCTAAAATAGAGTGTACGTGAAATAGACTCTGCGTCCCAAACTGCATACTTCCATACCATAGTAGGCGAAAAGCACTACTTCTCGTACTCTTTGCCTACTATATAGTATGAAAGTAGGCAGTTTGGGACACAGCGAGAGTGTGCGGAGTGTAATGCAATCTAGAAGCACTGATTCGCCAAAACCTCCCTTATTGAGGTCGCACACATTTCTTCTAATTTTATTTTGTAGTAACGAGTAACGAATATGCTTAGTGGAAATATATCGGAGTAAAAGTATACATTTTATCTAGAAATTGTAGTGGAGTAAAGTGAAAGTTTTAAATAGCGAAGTAAAGTACAGATACGTGAAATTTCTACTTAAGTACAGTAACGAAGTATTTTTACTATGTTACATTACAACACTGCTCGGTTGTAACGAGTGGTTATTTGAGTTACTGTTGCCTTTCTATCAGCTCGA